>NW_027187335.1:7565885-7636985 GCF_028583685.1 Petaurus breviceps papuanus | reverse complement strand
AAATAGAGGTTGAAAGAATCCACCGATCACCTCCTGAAAAAGATCCCAAAAAGAAAACTCCTAGGAATATTATAGCCAGGTTCTGGAATTCCCAGATTAAGGAGAGAATATTACAAGCAGCCAGGAAGAAACAATTTGAATATTGTGGAAACACAATCAGGATAACCCAGGATCTGGCAGCTTCTACACTGAGGGATCAAAGGGCCTGGAATGTGATATTCCGGAGGTCAAGGGAGCTGGGATTAAAACCAAGAGTCACCTACCCAGCAAAACTGAGTATCATGTTTCAGGGGAAAATATGGTCATTCAGTGGGATACAGGACTTTCAAGCATTCTTGCTGAAAAAACCAGAGTTGAATAGAAAATTTGACATTCAGATACAAGAAGCAAGAGAAGCATGAGAAGGTAAACAGGGAAAAGAAACCATAAGGAACTTATTAAAGTTGAACGATTTTTTTTAAAGCAATTGGGGTTGAGTGGCTTGCTCGGGGTTGCACGGCCAGTTGTTGTTTCTGGGTGTGGTGCTGAGTGTCTGGGCCCAGATTTGATCTGGGTCGTCCCGGCACTGGGGCCGGTGCTCTTGCTCGCTGAGCCACCTGGCCAAAGTTGAACCATTAACATTCCTACATCGAAAAACAATAATTGTAACTTATGAAACTTTTCTCAGTAGTTGAGGGATTAGAAATATGTATATATGTCTTTATATGAGGGTATGCGGGCATATGAATACATATGTGAATGTGTGTATATACGTTTACAGGTATACATAGATAGAGGGCACGGGACCAATTTAACAGGCAGGGATGATACTTAAAAGGTGAAATTAAGAGGTGAGAGGAATATAATGAGAGGAGATGGGGATAGAAAGAGGGGGGCAAACCATCTCATACAGAAGAGGCAAGACAAAATAGTTACAATGGAGGGGAAGAATAGGAAGGCAAAAGGGAATGGGTCAACCTTATTCCCATTGAATCTGGCTTGAGGAGGGAGGTAAATACACACTAAATAGGGGATCTCACCCTCCAGGAGAATAGGAGGGGGAAGGGGATGTGAGGGGGGATGATGGAAGGGAGGGCAGGCTGGGGGGGAGGGAAGTTGGAAACACCCACTTGTGAAAAGGGACAGGATCAAAGTAGAGAATAAAACAAGTGGGAGGTGGGATAGGAGGGAGGGAAATATAGTCAGTCTTTTACAATACATCTACTATGTTATTGTTTTGCATTAGCCGCACATGTACAACCTATACTAAACTGCTTGTCTCCCTAGTGGGGGTGGGCGACAGGGGGGGGGAAGGGAATGAATCTGGAATGGAAAGTTTTAAAATCAAATATATATATATATATATATATATATATATATATATATATATATATAAAGTGTCTGAGGTTAGGATTTGAACTTAGGTCCTCCTGACTTCAGGGCTGGTGCTCTATTCACTGCGCCACCTAGACACCCCAGAAAAATATTTTTAAATACATAAAACAATACATAGGGTTGCAAAGGAAGTCAAAGGTTAATGAAAATAAAGATGTAATTTTTTTTCTTCAAAAAAAAAAGACTCTAAACAAGCTTTAGAGCTACAGATTGAAAGAGAGAAACAAATCTCAAACTGAAGGCAGCCCAGCAGGTATACAGGAAGGATCTATCACACCAAGCTGGGACCCAAGCACAGTCTGACATAAGCCACGTGGGTCCAGCTGCAGGGAAGCCCCAATCAGTGGCTACTGGATCAAAGCTCAGGAGGGGGAATCATCAGGAGCTGTGGTGGATTCCATACTTCTCAATACACAAACAGCAAAGACAAAGTAAAAGGTCAGTGCAGAGCTCTGTTGGAAGGGGGGGTGCTGAAGAATGTCGTCCAGCCACTTACCCCTGGGTGAGAAGCTGTAGAGGCACAGCAGTTTTACAGCCACAGTATAGCTGCCTCAGGAGCTCCTGACCTGCAGATTGTAGGGGGACCAAGCAACCATTCAGAGGGTAATTACTCTCACTTTAACCTGCTTGGATCTGCATCACAGTCTTGGGTGGTGGTCCTGGGGTTGTGACCAGTGAGCCAGAGCTTGTGGGGGCTGTAGAGTGGGTGTCCAACTAATAGTTCTTGCAGCTGAGAAAACTCAAGCAATTTGGGACAAAACTCTCCTCGCTAGTAGCAGAGTTATACTGTGGCAAAAAAGCTCAAAAGTCAAGTAATTGAGTGGTAACCTGAGCAAGCAAAGGAAGCAAAGCAAGCACAGAGGTCCAACCTGGGATCCTTTTTGGGGGACAAAAAAGATCAAATCATGGAACAGGAGGAAGACAATGAATTCAGAACCCTTGCACAAAAGCTTCCAAGAAAATTAAGAGCTGGTTACAGCCAATAGAGAAGCTTAAGAAGGATTTTGAAAAAGAAATAAAAGAAGTGGAGAAAAAAATGGGAAGAGAAATGAGAATGGTGCAGGAAAATAATGGAATGGGAGTCAACAACCTGACTGAAGAAAATAACTCCTCAAACTCAGATGGCAAAAGAGGCTCAAAAAGGCAATGAGGAGAAAAATGCCTTTAAAAAGCCAAATTTTTCAGATGGAAAAAGAATCTCAAAAGCTTACTGAAGAGAATGATTCCTTCAAAATTATATTGGAGCAAATGGAAGCTAGTAACTTTATGAGAAGTTAAGATACTATTAAACAGATGCAAACAAATGAAAAAATAGAATGAAATGTGAAATATCTCACTGGAAAAACCACTGACCTGGAAAATAGATGCAGGAGAGATAATTTAAAAATTACTGGACCACCAGAAAGCTATGATCAAAAAAAGGATCTAGAAATCATCCTCCAGGAAATTCTCAAGGAAAATTGCCCTGATGTTTTAGAGCCAGAGGGCAAAATAGAAGTTGAAAGAATCCACCTAACACCTCCTAAAAAAGATCCCCCCAAAAACTTCTGAGAATGTTATAGTCAGGTTCTGGAGATCCCAAATCAAAGGGAAAATATTACAAGCAGGCAAGAAGAAACAATTTAAATATTGTGGAAGGACAATCAGGATAACAAAGGATCTGGCAGCTTCTACACTGAGGGATCAAAGGGCTTGGGATATGATATTATAGAGGTCAAAGAAGCTGCGATTTTTTTTAATGCTTTATTAACTTCTGATTTACATCATTCGTTTCCGCCAGATTTTGAGTTACAAATTTTCTGCCCAATTTTCCCCTGGCCACCACCCCAAAATAGCAGTCCCAAAGGATATCCCCTTCTCCAATCCGCTCTCTCCCATATTTTCTCCCATTCTCCATTCGACTTTTCCAGTGGATCTCTATCCCTCAGTGCTGTATATCTTATTTCCCAATTACATGTAAGATGGTATTAATAATAGTATACACACACACACGCATATATATAGTATATATATATATATATATATATATATATATATATTTGAATATTTGATTTTAAAACTTTCAATTCCAGATTCATTCCCTTCCTTCCTTGTCACCCACCCTTACTGGGAAGATGAGCAGTTCAGTATACGTTGTACATGTGTGGCTAATGCAAAACATTAACATAGTAGATATATTGTAAAAGACGGACTATATTCCCCTCCCTCCTATCCCACCTCCCACTTGTTCTATTTTCTACTTTGATCCTGTCCCTTTTCAAAAGTGGATGATTCCAACTTCCCTCCCCCCCTCAGCCTGACCTCCCTTCCATCATGTTCCGTCTCATCCTCTTCCCCCCTACTCTCCTGGAGGGTGAGATACCCTATTTAGTGTGTATTTCACTCCCTCCTCAAGCCAAATTCAATGGGAATAAGGTTAAACCCTTCCCTTTTGCCTAACTATTCTTCCCCTCCATTGTAACCATTTTCCCTTGCCTCTTCTGTATCAGATAGATTACCCAATCTGTCTCTCCCCATCACCTCTCATTATATTCCTCTCACCTCTTAATTTCACCTTTTAAGTATCATCCCTTCCTATCAAATTGGTCCTGTGCCCTCTATCTATGTATACATGTAAACATATATACACACATTCACATATGTATTCATGTGCCCATATACCCTCATATCTATCTATCTGTCTATCTATCTATCTATCTATCTATCTATCTATCTATCTATCTATCTATCTATCTATTTCTAATCCCTTCAACTACTGAGATAAGTTTCATAAGTTACAATTATTGTTTTTCCATGTAGGAATATTAATAGTTAAACTTTGATAAATTCCTTATGATTTCTTTTCCCTGTTTACCTTCTCATGCTTCTCTTGCTTCTTGAATCTGGATTTCAAATTTTCTATTCCACTCTGGTTTTTTCAGCAAGAATGCTTGAAAGTCCCCTATTCCACTGAATGACCATATTTTTCCCTAAAACATGATACTCAGTTTTGCTGGGTAGGTGACTCTTGGTTTTAATCCCAGCTCTTTTGACCTCTGGAATATCATTTTCCAAGACCCTCAATCCCTCAGTATAGAAGCTGCCAGATCCTAGGTTATCCTGATTGTGTTTACACAATATTCAAATAGTTTGTTCCTGGCTCCTTGTAATATTCTCTCTTTAATCTGGGAATTCCGGAACCTGGGTATAATATTACTGGGAGTTTTCTTTTTGGGATCTTTTTCAAGAGGTCATTGGTGGATTCTTTCAACCTCTATTTTGCCTTCTGGTACTAAAACATCAGGACACTTTTCTTTGAGAACTTCCTGGAGGATGCTTTCCAGGCTCTTACTTTGGTCATGGCTCTCAGTCAGTCCAATAATTTTTAAATTCTCTCTCCTGGATCTATTTTCCAGGTCAGTGGTTTTTCCCATGAGATATTTCACATTGCCTTCTATTCTTTAATTTATTTGTATCTGTTTAACAGCATCTTGATTTCTCATAAAGTCATTAGCTTCCATTTGCTCCAATCCAATTCTGAAGCAATGATTCTCCTCATTGATCTTTTTAGATTCTTTTTCCATCTGGAAAATTGGGCTTTTTAAGGCATTCTTCTCCTCATTGCCTTATTGAGCCCCCCTTGCTATTTGAGTCAGTCTGTTTTTTATGGTATTATTTTCCTCAGTGAAGCTGTTGACTCTCATTTCATAATTTTCTTGCATTGTTCACATTTCTCTTCCCAATTTTTTCTCCACTTCTCTTATCTTCTTCTTAAGGTCCTCTATGGCCTATAACCAGCTTGTATTTTCCTTTGAAGCTTTTAATGCAGGAGTTTTGACTTCACTGTTTTCCTCCTGTTCCATGCTTTGCTCCTTTTTTGTCCCCAAAATAGGAGTGTAATGCTGGAATCTTCTGTCTGCTTTGTTTCCTTTGCCTGCTCATTTTGCCACTCAATTACTTGACTTTTGGGCTTTTTGCCACAGTAGGACTCTGCCATCAGACAGGGGAGCTTTTGTCCCAAATGCTGGGGTTTTCTCAGCTGCCAGAGGTATTAGATGGGTGCCCTCTCTGACGTCTCCACATGCTCTGGCAAGCTGGATACATACCCCAGGACCTCCAGCCTAGACTGCAATACAGATCCAAGAAGGTTAAAGAAAGAGCGATTATCCCTCAGACTGGTTGCTTGGTCCCCCTACACTCTGCAGGCGTGTAAGGGTTATGGGATTTAAAGATCTTCCATGCCCCGTTGGACTTGCTGACGTAGCAGGAAGGGGCGGAGCAAAAGGAAGCGGAAGCCAAACTAGATTTCCTGCGGTGGCTGGCGGTGGATGGCGGTGGTGGGGACGGCGGCGGCAGTAGCAGAGGCAGTGGCAGCGAGAAGCCCTTTTTGAGTTAGCCAGGATTTCTGCTAAGGACTCCTGCTGAGGACTGCCAGGGGCCGGAGATGCTGGGAGCACACTTCCCAGACGCTGGGTGGTTGCTGTGAGTGGGGAGAGGAGGACCTTTGCCTGAGGTAGCCTGTTCTGTTTTAAAGGCTTGAAAATGTGGGTGCTTTCTACTTTATCTACCTGTGCCAATGTCATAACTACTCTGATGGCTTTCACTTTCTGGTTTTGGGACTCAGTCTTTTGGTATCTTAATAAATTTTCTAGTTTATTTCCCCATATGGCAAGCATGATGTATTTTGTGGTGGATAATTATGTCAGCATATCTGTAATCTCCATAGGTATTGTGAATATGGCATTGCTGATACAAGGCCTGGAGCTGAAGCTGTCACATGGCTCTGGCTGGCTGTGCCAGAATCTCAGCAGCTTTTCACCCCAGCGGTAAAAGCCATGCATTCCCACTTACTGGTCCCAAAATGCCGACTGCACTGACCTCTCACTGTGTCCTTCACATCTATGTGTTGATAAATCTTGAAATGGCCATAGCTGCTGATGATCTGGAGTCCCTCTGGCCGGCAGTTGGTCAGGCCCACCCTGGGGCTAAAGCCTTGGTGTGGGGCTGGGCTCGGTTCCCAGAGTGCTCTGCTGGATTCCTGCTGGCCTGCCGGGCTGTCCTCAGTGGGAGGTTAGATTCTCTGTGTCATTTTGTGGGTTCTGCGGCTCCAAAGTTTGTTTTGAGTCCCCTTTTTACATGGATTGGGCAGGGTGGAAGCTGGAGCTCTGGGAAGGTCATGATTCTACTCCACCATCTTGGCTCTGCCCCAGGACCTTGGATTAAAACCAAGAATCACATACTCAGCAAAACTGAGCATCATGTTTCAGGGGAAAATATGGTCATTTATTGGAATAGAGGACTTTCAAGAATTCTTGATGAAAAAAACAGAGTTGAATAGAAAACTTGACATTCAGATACAAGAAGCATGAGAAGCATGAAAAGTGCAACAGGTAAAAGAAATCATAAGTAACTTATCAAAGTTGAAGTATTTATATTACTACATGGAAAAATGAGAATTGCAACTTATGAAACTTTTTTTCAGTATGAGAATAGTTGAAGGGAAAATAAATGCATATATATGTATATATCCACATATATATTTTATACACACATATATAGTCTACAAAGGAGGTTATATGAGTATATGAATACATATGTGAGTGTGTGTGCATATATATATATATATATATATATATTTACATATATATGTACAGTTATATATTGACAGAGGGGTCAGGATCAATTGAGTAGGAAAGGATTATACTTAAAAGGTAAAATTGAGAAATGAGAGAGGAATCTAATGAGAGGAGATGGGGAGAGACAGAATGAGGTATATTATCTCATATATAACAGGTAAGGGAAAAGTGTTTCAATGGAGGGGAAGAACAGAAAGGCAAAAGGGAATGTGTCAACCTTATTCTCATTGAATTTGCCTTAGTGAGGGAATGATACATACCCTAAATAGTGTATCTTGCCCTACAGGAGAGTAGAGGGGAAAGGGATGAGACTGGGCATGATGGAGGGGAGGCAAGGTTGGGGGGAGGGAAATTGGAAGCATGCATTTCTGAAAAAGGTCAAGGTCAAAGCAAATAATAAAACAAGTGGGGGACAGATAAGATGGAAGGAAATATAGTCAATCTTTTACAATATATTCACTATGGAAATGTTTTGCATAGCTACACATTTACAATCATCCTCTCACCCTATTCCATCCCTAATCTTACTGCAAATCTTTAGAGGTGTAAATTTAAATGAACATGCCTATCTTTCCAAGATGGCAGAGAAAAGGCAGTGACTTAATTTACCAAATGGCTCCAAAAACATTAAAATAACATCTGAAAACAAATTCTGAAGCAGCAGAACCAACAAAAGGACGAGGTGAAACAATTTTCTAGCCAAAGACAACTTAAAAGGTTGACAGGAAAGGTCTGACTCACTGGGTTGATAGTGGATTGCAGTCCAGGACAGGCTACACCAGCACAGATTGATTACTAACAAGCCTGGGAAGTTGCTGAATTAGCAATGGTAAGGGGAATTAGAAAACTTGTTAGAAGGATACTATGAGGACCCTTTGTTGCCCCTGGGAGCAGGATTTTGTTGCATTGCCCATATGTTCCTAGGTCAAGTCTGAGGGCAAGGAGGGACATTAGAAAGAACATGCAATGTGGACATAGTTACAGGGCAGAAAACAGTGCTTATGACCACTCACAGATGAGAGCACAGGCCAGGAGAGCAGTTACCTCATCTCTTCTTAGATCTTAACCACCTTGAAAGAACTAAAAACTTCCAGATCCACAGAACTAGCTCTGAAAACAGCAGCATGAAAAACCTGAAGCTTGCAACAGTGTCCTCTCCACCTTAGGAGTAGAATAAAACTCTAAAATAAGATTAAAAGTCAAGAAATTAAATGTCAAAATGAGCAAACGACAATATCAACAAAAGAACTTGAGGATAGGAATTTACTATGTTGACAGGAAAAATCAAAACACAAACTCAGAAGAAGATACCAGTGTCAAAACAACCACATATATAGCCTCAAAGGAAGCTGAGTTAGTCTCAGAACTTCCCCCCCCCCCCCAAAAAAAAAGAATTCCCAGAATGGCTCTGAAAGGATTTAAAAAATCAAATAAGGATTATGGAGGAAAAATCAGGAAAAGAAAAAAAATGCCCTAAATCACTATTGATTAAAGAAATGCAAATTAAAACAATTCTGAGCTACCACCTCTTATTTGTCAGACTGCCTAATATGATAGAAAAGGAACTTGACAAATGATGGAGAAGACTTAAGAAAATAGAGACACTAATGCACTGTTTGTTAAGTTGCAAACTGATCCAACTATTCTAGAAAGCCATTTAGAACTATGAACAAAGAGCTATAAAAGGGTGTATATCTTTCCCCCCCACAAAAGTTGCTAGTTCTGTATCCCAAAGAGATTTAAAAAGAAAAAAAATGGTATATATATGTGTATATGTATATATATACACAAAACAATTTCTTTTGGTGACAAAGAATTAGAAATTGAGGAAATGTACACCAATTAGGAAATGGCTAAACAAGTTGTGGTATATGACTGGGATAAAATACTCTTCTGCTAAAAGAAATAATGAACAGGATGCTCTCAGAAAAATGTGGAAAGACATATAAACTGAGGGAAAGTGAGTTGAGCAGAGGCAAAAGATCATTGTACATGGTAACAGCAATATAAACTGTGAATGACTTAGCTATTTTAAATAATTCAAGGATCTAAGGAAGGACCTACTATGAAAAATGCTATCCACCTCCAGAGGAAGAACTAATGAAGTCTAAATGGAGAGTGCAACAAACATTTTTTTCCAATTTTATTTTTCTTGGGTGTTTTTGGCTGCGTTTTCTTTCATAACATGACTAATATGGAAATGTTTTGGATGGCTGCACATGTATAACCTATATCAAATTGCTTGCCTTCTCAATGACATGGCAGTGGATGGAAGAAAGGAGAGAATCTGGAGCTCAAGCATTTAAAAAAAATGTAAAAAGTTCTTTTAGGGTCTAATTTGAAAAAAAAAAAAGGTAGGAGGACCAGAAAATAAAAAAAACAAAACCTATCTGCATTGGTAGAGGTAGTTTCTTCATCTGGGAACTCCTTAAATCAATGAAATCACAGGTTTTGTACCTGCTTCCAACATGTGTATTACATATTTCATAGTATCCTTGTGAAGAAATCCCTCCATCTACCTTAAACTACAGTATAAATGTGTGTCATGTTCCTTTTCTTCACCCTAAAACTAGAAAGAAGGCTTAAAATGCAAATTTCCCTAGGTAGGTATCACAGTGACTTGAATTCACACTGTATTATTAGCACCTCCTTCTGTGATGGAAAGAAAACTGTACAAGGAGTACAAGACTGGAAGCTAAGGTCTTGGTCTATAAGTAAACAGTTTTATGATTTAGAGCACTGTGTCTTATAGGCATCCCAGCAAATGAAGGATCACTAAGGGTCACGAGTAGAATGAAAAGATAATAATGAATGAGAGTCAGGCAAGGTCTAAGTTGAGCTAGAGAGACTAAGGGAATTCAGCTCTGAGAACTTCCAGAAGTGGGGTTTGGGGATGGTCAGAGAGTCAGCATCTGCTAAGAAACATTCCTACTTGTGGGGAAGCAACATGATAGAGTCTAGATAGGGAGCAACTGAGGTCAAACTCTGAGTGTCAGGAGATTTGTAAGGAGTCAGAAGGTCAGGAAGCAGGAAGAATAGGGTTTCTGGTAATGCTGTTGGCAAGTGCCTTGGAGCAAGAAGGGGAGGCAAAAAAGAGCAATGAAGCATTGACATAACAAAGTAGGAAGAGAGAAGTAGGTCAGGGATCCTGTTAGGGATTGAAGAGATAGGATTATCTTTGAGTGGGAGCTCACCAGTACAGAGGCATTTTGAACAGACTTTGAGTATCTCTTAGCTCCACAATTCTAGATCTCAGCTGGGAGTGTTGGGGAATGAGGGTAGGTGAAAAGGGCCTAGCCCAGACAGTAATTCACGGGAGTTATTATGTGGGACAAAGCACTTAACCTATCTAGACTTCATTTTCTCATTTGGAAAATACATGGTTGAATCAATCAATGAAAACATTTATTAAGTGCGTATCATGTACTGTTTATGGACCAGAACAGCTATATCATATACAAAGAATGATACAATTTCTACTCTCAAGGGACTTACATTCTAATGGAGGAAATCAGTACGTACACACACAGATCATTAAAAAAATAATAACCACAAATAAATGCAAGGTAATTAGGGAGGTAGGGTACTAACAGCTAAAGGGATCAAGAAAGGATTAATACATGAGGTTTCTAGGTAGTTCAGTGAATAGAGCATTGGCCCTGGAATCAGGAGGATTGAGTTCAAATTTGACCTCAGACACTTAACACACAGAAAAAAAAATTAGCTGCATGACCTTGGGCAAGTCACTTAACCCCAATTGCCTTACCTTCCCCCTCTAAAATAAAAAAAAAAAAGATTAATACAGGTGGTTCCTGAGTAGTTTCTGTATCTGTCCCTCTTTCTCTGTCTCTCTCATTTCCTTTATTTTTTATAAATGATAGCATTCCTATTCTTTCCCTCCTGTTCTCCCTGAACCCCCATCATGGGAAAAACAAAAGAAAAACAATGGAGAGTTAAAGAGAGATACTCTGTTTTGTTAATCAGAACCTACCAGGAGTAAATTCTAGATACTAGAGATATACAAAATAAAGGAATAGCAACAGGAGGTGGAGTGCCATGAATGAGGAACAGTAAAAGGGCCAGTTTGCCTGGATTGCAGAGGAGGAAAAGAAATGTGTCAGGCCAAGGTTGCAAATAGTTTTGAAAATTCAGTAGGCAGTTTATATTTTGTCCTAAAGGCAATAGGGAGCCACTGAGTTAGAGGAGTGATATGGCCATATTTGATCCTAGAGCAAATTACTTTGACAGCAGTATATGGAAGATGAATTGGAGTGTGGAGACACTTGAAGAAGGGAAATTAATTTGTAGTCTCTTACTCAACCATAATATAGGATAGACATGATGGGAGCCTGAACAAGGTGATAGCTGTGTAAACATAGAAAACTGGATGCCATCTAAGGTTCCTTTGAGCGCTGCTATTTTTCTTTTGTTTTTATGAAAGATCAGATTCTTTCTGAAGAGTAGTTTTGATTGAGAAGAAAAAGGAGAAAATTTCAATAAATCCCTAAATATCAAAAGCTCCAAGGAAAGAAGTATAATAAATTTAGAAAGGGGCATAGGAAAGTGAGTAAGGAGGCAGTAAATACAAACTTCAGCTTGATGATTGCATCAAAGGCTAAGTCTGCATGTGTATTTCCTGAAAAGGAAAATGAAAGGCCAGCCTTTGATGATAATAACCATTTTTTCCTGATACTTAAGGTATTAATCCCTCACCATACTGTCAGTCTGGTAATGAGACACTGTAAATCCTAGGCTGGTCCTTAGAAGACAGGCACCAAGTCTAGCATAACACCTATAGTCTTGTTTTTGTTTCCAGATATTTTAATCAGTTGGCATAGCCTTCAGGAATTGAAGATGAGAATTTCACTGACAAGAGCTCCACGTCTCCCACAAGGAGGCAATAGTCTAACATTTTAAGGGATATGTATGGTGCTATGGAAAGGATGCTTGAGTTGAGGTCAAATAATCTGGATTCAAATTCTGCCTTTTCCACTTCCACCTCCCTTTGTGAACTTGGGCAAGTCATTTAATCTAAGGCTTAAAAATGAAGCGATTCATATAAGTCAATCTCAAAAGACTCATGATGGAGAGAAATATGTGCATCCAGAGAAAGAACTAGAAAGAACTGAGTTTATATCCAGGTGGAAGCAAAACATCTGATCTTTTTCCTTCCCTTATTTGGTTTTATGTCCTCTTTACCATTTTTCATTCCAGCTGATACAATCCGCCTTTATAACCTGATTAATAAATAATGTGAAAGTATTTACAGATCCTATACTTGACTATATGCCGCCATGGGGGGGGGGGAGGAAGGGGGACAAAATGTGAAACTCAAGGAATTGTGGAATTGAATCCTGTAAACTAAAAGGAAACAAACAAATTAATTAAAAAAAATAAATGTTGAAAGAAAAAAAATGAAGTGGTTCTACTTTCTGACTTTTGTGGTCCTGTCCAGGTAAAAATTTATGATTCCATGATATATTGAAGTAATTAATTAATAGTAACAATAATTAAAGTGAGAGACTCCACTAAACATCCACCTTTTACATGAATCTTTCTTATCCTTGCAGTTGTTGATAATTGAAACATATTTTTTTTTAAATGAAAATATCATTAGACTTAGAAGCAAGAGACCCAGGTTCAAATAGCAGTTCTAGCACTTACTAGCTATGTGTAGCTGGGGAATGTCAATTAAGTACTCTGTTTCTTCACGTGTAAAATAATAATACTACAATGACCAGTACCTGTTTCACAGAGTTGTTGTGAGAAAAGTGCTTTGTAAATCTTAAAGAGCTTTAGAAATATAAATTCCTATTGGTAAAATTTTCTTAACAACATCCTTGTGAGATAAGTGGTTAAAGGTCAAGTGTTTGAATCTTGAAAACTCTTGTTACAAGTCAAATATATTTTCATCTCTATTTTTTTCAATGTCAGAACAGAAAACAGAGAGTACAAAAGATGAAGATAATATGATGGGCAAGCTGAATGAGACTGAAAACCAGACAGACTACCAGCATTCCAAGAAAAATAAAACTCATCCCCCCTCCCCCCCACACACACACGCACATGGCTTACCATGCCCTGCAGGAGGTAGCATTGTATGGTAGATATTCTGTGTTTGAATCCTGCTTCTGCTTCCTATACCTGTGTGACCTTAGGAAAATCATGTATTCTCTCTGTCTCAGATTCTATATCTCCAAGATAAGAGTATTGAACTAGATGGTTTACAAACTTTCTCCGTAGTCAGTACTTCCTTAATGCAACAGCCCTGCTCTCACTTTAATTTCTTCTATTTCAAATCATGATTCTGTATTTTGCTATTTCACCTCCATACTGTCCTCTGTTCTCAAATTTCTCACCTCTTTGTCCTATCTGTGATCATCGACCCCCCCCCCCATACCCTCCCCAAAACTTACCTCTGGTGTACTCTCAATGTCTACCTCTTCCACTTCTAAACATGACTTATCGAATGGAGCTGGGCGAAGTCCCATATCCCTGATAACTGGGTACATTATAAATTGATACTATCCAACTTCAAATGGACCCACACTGCAACAAAGCAGTCCCCTCTCTAATTGACTATTTATCTAATTCCCAGAAGTAGCTATTTCAGTACTTCTCTATTCAAGCCTATCATAATATCTCATACCCTCCCATTTTATTAATTCAAATGGGATCCTCACCTCTAATTTTACTTCAAAAAAATAGAGAGGACATTCACATCAAGTTTATTTTGCTGTTCTTGCTATCTCAGAACCTTTTGATATTATCTCACCCTGTGATTTCTTTTTTCTCTTCAGCCTCTGCTAAAGATATGGCCTTTCTCCTTATCAAGGTTAGCATCCATGCATGCTCTGCCTTCAAACTTAGCCAAATCTTCCTTATCTTAAAAATGAACCAAAACAGTAAAGCATTCTCACTAGATTCAACAATCTTTTCAAACCATCCTCCTCCTCTCTTAGTCAAATTTCTAGGGAAAGTTGTCTATGCATCTTCACTTTCTCTCTTATCATTTCCCATTCCTTTGGAATCTGGCTCTGACCTCATTATTCCACAGAAATTCCTGTCTCTGAAGTTGGAAATAATCTCTTTAATTTCCAAACATAATGTTCCCTCCCCTCACCACACACAGTTCTCATTCTCTTTGTATATATGCTGTGTTTGCTATTATTGACAATCCTTTCTTCCTGGATACCCATGCTTCTCTGGGTTTTGGGGACACTTACTCTCTCCTGGGTCTCATCTTCTTTGTATGACCACCACTTCTCTATTTTTTGTTACTGGCTCATAATTCATATTATGCCCCCTGACTTTGGGTGCTCCTCAAGAATCTGACCCCCAGGTCTTCTTTTCTTTTCTCTACTCACAAACTCGCTCTCTTTGACCTCATCAGTTCCCTTGGGTTTAATTATTAGCTCTAGATAGTTGTCTCCCAGATATAATTAGTATCAGAATCTTCCCTGAGCCTTAGTCCTACTTTACCAACTGCCTATGGGACATTTGAACTGTATATCTTGGAGGCATCTCAATCTCAATATATTTAAAATTGATCTCATTATTTTTTCCCAAACACTCTCACTCTAAAAGCACCACCATTCTTCTGTTATTCTCAATATTATTCTCTCTTCACCCTGTCTTTTAATATACATATCCTATCAGTTGCAAATCTTGCTCTTTCTGCCTCAATCATATCTTTTACATGTGACCCCTTCTCTACTCACACAGCTGTTTCCTTATGTCAAGATCTCATCACTTCTCAAGTAAATCACTACAAATCTCCCGGCAACAATTTGTCACCATTACAATCTAACTTCAAAAATGCTGCTAAAATAATTTCCTTAATTATAGAACTGACCGTGTTGCTCTCCTTTTCAATACCAAAAGATCCCTTTTAGAATGAAAACTTCTTCTTTAACTTGTAAAACCCTTGCCCTAATATATCTTTCAAGGCTCATTGGACACTCTGAGATCCAACACAATTGACTTTCTCTCTTTTCCTTACACATAATATTTAATCTCCCAACTCTGTGACATTACAGGGACTATGTGTGTCCCATCCCTAGAACACACTGCCTCCTCAACTCCTCCTCCTAGAATGTCTTTATTTCTTCAAGATGCAGTTCAAGAAACACCACTAACATAAAATTTTCTTGGTCCTCTTAACTTCTAGTTTTCCCCTCCCCAATGTACTTTATTATTATCTATTTTATATTAATTGTGTATCTATATTTTCCTCTTAAATATTCTGGCTATCTTTTACATATGATTGTTATCTTGTTCATTAAATTGTGTTCTTGTTTTATTCTTTGTATTTTATTTCAGTGGGCCTAGCAAAGTGTCTGACCCATAATAAGGATTTCATAAATGCTTGTTGATTGATTAATAAACCCCTTGTAGTTCTAAATTTTATTATCTTCCTCCCAGTATTCCTTATTACATAATTTACTGTTAAATGGCATTTACCAATGAGACTGACCTTTGCTGAGATTAATTGTTCCTGGAATCCCTAAAAAGAAGTTACTAAGAAGAAATGAGAAATCATGTTTCTTTTTGGGGAGAGTGAGAAAATTTAAATTAATATATGACTGTAAGGTTTGTGTATACTCTTAAAAAATCTACTGGTCTCAAAAATGCCCTTGCCATTTAAAGTGATGCCTCTTATTTTCTGAGTGATCCTTCCTACTCATAAACCTTCTTTATTCATCTGTTTGAAATTCAGATGCTAATAACCAACATGTTCTTCTAACAAAGCAATGGGCATGACCCTTCAAGGACATATAAAAAAAATGCCCAGCCATCTGCAACTGATTCTTTCTGGTACCAGAATCCCCTTTTTGAATAGATACATAATATAGATTAGTGCTTTTACTTGTCAAATGTTTAAACCCAGCAGAAAAAAGATGTGATCTTCAAGATTGAATATGACCAATAATTGTTGACTTCATTCTTAATTTATCAACAGATTATGATGATTAATTCATCCTTCTAATGATCTCTAAAGTTTTGCAGGGAAAGAATCGTTAATAAGACGATGGGGATAATTATTTTCTTAATTTTTCTAAGGTGGGAGGAGGGAGATGAGTGTGGTTTGAAATTTTGTCACCTGATCCATAAACTTATGGTCATAAATGCTAGAGGAACTTTGAAATAATAAAAAGGACATGTTGTTGGGAAAGATTAAGACAAGCATTTCTATTAAAAAAGCAGTTTCAAGGCTTTATTTCCATATTTTATGCTTAAGAACTCTTGTCTACAAGAATTTCATTAGCTAAATAATTAGGAGTCATAAAGAAACCTTTAAATCTCAGCTATGGACGATGCCCCATGTAAATATTGAGGTCTAACAAGGATAAAGGAAGGTGATGATTGTCCAACATTTTGTAATTTTAAGGACATTATTGTTATGAGGCATAAATGAAGAAAGTGGGAATACTTTCCTCAAACAAGGTAGTCTAAGTTTGACAGTTTTATTCACATATAATTGCAAATCCAAATGTATTAAAACATCAAAACACAATTAATCTGGCTAACTTGTATGACATATTGAAAGTTGCTTTTTTGTTTTGTTTTTGTCTATTTTATAATTGGGGCACCTGGGTGGTGCAGTCGATGGAGTGCCAGGTCGGGAGTTAGGAGGACCTGAGTTCAAATCTTTTCTCAGATATTACTAGGTACATGATCCGGGTTAAGTAACTTAACCCTCTTTGCCTCAGTTTGCTCTTTTGTAAAAACAAACTAGAGAAAGAAATAGCAAAACATTTCAGTATCTTTACCAATAAAACCCCAAAGGGGTCATGAAGAATTGGGCATGACTTAAAAAAATGACTGAAAATCAACAATCTTAAAATTATTTCAGTGAAGTTCTTTTGAGTGGGTTTGTAATTGAAATTCATATCTCATTGTTGGACTGCACTTGTTTTGTGTGATACTGTCAGCTGTGCTTTGTGATTCCATTTTATTATGCATGTGATCAAAGAAAACTTGTGGTTGACAAGGGATAAATACCAGTTTGCTTTGCTGTGCATTAAGACTATAACAGAAAAAATTGCTCATCATTTATTTGAACACAAAAATCATATGCAAAGTACAATTTTAAGAGTCATTATCCAAATCAAGAAACAATGGAGATAGTTAAGCTGAAAAAAGATTTTCTTGGAAGCCACAGGAGGGTGAAAATTTCCAACATGTTACAATAGAATCAAAGAATTAAAAGAGAGTACATAGGGCAACTTTTCCTAACAATGTGTGTACAAGTATGCCTTATATGCAACAAAATGAACTAGTAATCATGCAGCTTTCATTAAATATCTCTAGTGAAAGGGAATCCACTGCCTCCAACTCCCTTACAATCTTGGACAACTTTCATTGTTAGGAATTTTTATTATTGTTTTGTCAGTTAGTTGTAATTGACTCTTTGTGACCCCACTTGGGGTTCTCTTGGCAAAGATATTGGAGTGTTTTGCCATTTCCTTCTCCTGCTCATTTTACATATGAGGAAACTGAGGCAAACAGGGTTAAATAACTTGCCCAGGGTCATACAGCTTGTTAGCGTCTGAGGCTAGATTTGAACTCGGGTCTTCCTGACTCCAGGTTTGGCACTCTATCCACTATGTCACCTAGCTGCCTGTAATTGTTGTTTGAATAATTTCAGGGATCTAAAAGTGCTTTTAAAATTTCTGCACATCATTCTGCCTTCTGGGAACAAGCAGAAGTCTCTTTTCCACATGAGATACCTTCAAACATTTGGAGACATGTATCCTATTCCCCCTAAGTCTTCTCTTCTTCAGAATAAATGAACCCAGTTCCTTCAACTGAATATCATATAACATGGACTTAAATTCCTCACCCATAATTCCTTTCCTTTGGATACTCTCCAGCATGTCAATTTCTACCCCAAAAAGCCCTGTGTAGAATTGAACATAATATTTCAGATGTTGTCTGGCAAGGGCAGGATATGGTGGAATCAATACCTTCTTATTGTTAGATGATCTCTTTTCTTGTGATACAACATGATTTTCTACTTTATTATTATCAAAACACAATTAATTCAAATCTAGCAAATTCTCAATGAGGGCTTATTTTTAAATGAATATAGTCAAATTAACCAACTTCCACATCCTTACCTCAGGGAATGAATGAGTTATTTCTGGAGTACCATGGTTTTATGAAACTCCCAACAAGATAAAGTAATGACCTTGAAGTAGAGTGACTATAACTTTGTAGAATTAGGATAGTTTAATGGAAATGTAAATTTTAAAGATCTTCCCTGCCCCTAGGCTAAAGTGCACCTGGAGTCTGGGGTGGGAGGCTTGTTTTTCAGTAGATACTTTTTGATTGGTCAGTGAGTCAATAAGGTTGTTACATTCTCTGAGCCAGGAGAAGGCTATATAAGCCCTGATGTGTAGCTTTGTTTTGGGGGCTCACTTTGAGAAGTGTTTTGTGATTTGATCAGATGAAACTCTGGGAAGCCGTTGTCCAGAGGTGTTCCCCCCCTCCCCCCCACCACGGCTTTGAAAAACCCAGATGTTGTTTGGTATGGATGTAATGGTTGGACAGTTTGGAAACTGTCTACTTGATCTGTTTCTCTGTCTTGATTATTTTGTCTGTATATTCTGAAGTTTGGGGTGCTGACCTTTTTCCCCTGAACTAGATAAACGATACATATTTGACTGATTAAAGTAAGCTTGTTAACCCATTTTGAGTTGCTTTCCTTTATCAAAGCAGATCTAAGAACCTGTGTTGGCAGACACCCTGGGGACCCTGGGGTGCTTGTTGCTACAGATAGTATGGAGAGTGTTTAAGGAATTATACTATTAATAATCTCTCTCCTCATGGGTCATATTCTTCTAAAAGATTCAGACTCTACTATTTGGTATGGAAATAGTGACCTATTTCTGTAAAGGGTCTCATTAACAATGATAAAACTCTGGTAAAATGACCCAGTGGAGAAGGTGTTGATGGATTCAGTCTCACCCTTTCCTACTCCATGGAAATCTGGATATCTCTCATCCTGCTGTTAGAAAACCCAACACTGCTTTAACAGATTCTATTTGGTGCTCTCCATGTTGACAGCATACTTAAGTAGTCACTAGATCATTGATTGCTTCAAAGATGACCCCTTTGCAAGCAAGGACATAGAGCAAGATGTCAACGAAAGAGCAATTTCTCAAATTAACATGGAAATGAACCTAAATGCTGATGCAAAAGTTAATCAAGTGATTAATACTATAACTTGTCATCTGTGATTACCATAACACTTAACTCAGAGTGCTAAAATTATGCTTTTTCACATGCATGTATTTGATGTATGTGTGTCTGCATGCACCAAGATGAGGGTCACCTTTACTCAATACTTTCTAACATATCTGGCATTTATCATGAAATACCAGTCTACAAAGTGGTTCAGGTAGTTCTGGGAAATAGAAAAGGCAAAAAAAACCAGGTTGACAATATGCTGGCAAGAAAATTGAAGGGTCAAAGATGAAACAATACAATTTTGGACAAGAAATCAGTTTCCAAAAAGGTTTGAGTATATATAAAGAGGTTCTTGTGTGATTTCACTTAATATGAGCAGAGGATCCTTCAAAACCATGGTCCATGGTGCTACTCC
This sequence comes from Petaurus breviceps papuanus, assembly GCF_028583685.1. NCBI lineage: Eukaryota > Metazoa > Chordata > Mammalia > Diprotodontia > Petauridae > Petaurus > Petaurus breviceps. Next base: position 7,617,386 of record NW_027187335.1, on the reverse strand, counting down.
TTGTTGCTCTAAGTAAGTTTCAACTGTGAAAAGTTCTTGACTACCAATGGTTTTTCTATATAGGAAATAGCAGTGTTGGCATACTTACTAAAAGTAGATGGTGACTCATCATTGGTAGAGTGTGTGATTTGACTAGATTTACCAATAGTTGGTGTGGATTTGCTCACATCCAGGGTCATAAGATCACAGATAAGGAATATGAAGGAATCCCAGAGTCTATCTACTCAATACATTTGACTTTAGAGGCAAGAAAAATGAAACTCAGAATTGTTTTGACTTGACCGAAGTCACACAGGTCACATCTTTAAGAGGTAGGTTTTAAATGTAGGTTCTCTGAATTCAGTTTTAGGGTTCTTTCAACTGTACCTGAAATAGGGGCAATCAGGACTACTGACTCATAAACTTCCCTAAATTTTCTAAGCAACTTGGTGAGTTCAGGGTTCATACTTCTGCCTGAAGGGAATCTCCCTAATAGTTTGTTAGGAGAATGCAGGCAACTCCTCTGATTAGTATCTAGTAATGGAAGCTGACTCCTGATTGCTGGTTAACCAAGGTGCAAAAACAATAACAAAAAACTGCTCTTCTCATTGGAGGACCACATGCAAATAATTCCAGTGGGAGACTTCTATAATAAAGCAGAACAGTCCCTCAATGCAAATCCTAGCTGGGACAGGGGGTACAGTGTGTGGCAAAGGAGCAGAAGAAAATGAACCAATTGGCAACCTAATCAAGATGAGGGTCATGGCCTCATTAACATTACACTATAAGCAGCTGAGTAACTGGCCTGTCTAGGCCCTTGAGGCACTAAGGGCTAGTCCTGTAAAGAAGGATTTCTACTCACTAGGAATGATGCTGCTCTGGGATTGAAAAGCATTATTAATATCAAAATTCTTTAAATTACATAACAAGATTTCTTTTAGGAAATTCATTGCTTTTTATAGACTTATGGTACCTGCAGTTTCTTGCAATTAAAAATTTCCAGATAAGCCTTCTCAGCATGTCAGATTCCTGAGGCTGATTTATAGGATTACAGCTTTCCCCCTTTGTGATTCAATTAAAGCATTTTGCATTGGGTTATTATAGAGTTTAGGCACTGATCATAGTTTATATGCTTAACTATTAGATTAGCATATGATCTTATTATAAATAAATCTAAACTTCTATTTAGAAAAGACAGTAATTAAACTCACAGACAAAAGTACTATTAGGAAAGACCTCTATAATAGACACCAAAAATACAACAGAGTAATAACATAATATGGCAGCTAGGTGGCAAAGTGGATAGCTTGGGAGTCAAGAGGATCCGAGTTCAAATCAGACTCAGAAACTTTTTAGATCTGTGACTCTGGACAAGTCACTTAACCCAGTTCACCACAGTTTCCTCATCTGTAAAATGTACTGGAGAAGAAAATTGCAAACTACTTTGGTGGTTTACCAAGAAAATCCCAAGTGGGGTCACAAAGAGTTGTACACAACTGAAAAATAACAATGATAGCAGATCAAAATCTTGAGTTGGGCAGATGTGATAATCTTTTTGTAAAATGATATTATATATCCCCAAATTATACATAAAACAATTTTTAACATTTAGGCTTTTTTAAGTTTTAAGTTCCAAATTCTATTGCTTCTTCCTTCCCTTTTCCTCTCCTTGAAATGGTAAGCAATCTGATAGAGGTTTCACACTTGCAATCATGTAAAACACTTCCCTAGTAGTCATTTTGTTCAATAAAACTCCAAAAAATAATGAAAGAAAGAAGGAAGGAAGAAAGGAAGGAAGGAATGAAGAAAGGAAGGAAGGAAGGAAAGAAAGGAGGAAGGGAGGGAGAAAGAGAGAGAGGAGGGGAAAAAGAAAGAGAGGAAAGGAGGAAGAAAGGAAGATGTATACAATTATATATACATATGTGTATATATACATATATGTGCATATCTACATAATTCTATATTTTAGGTATAGGGACTAAACCTGTAATTGATTGGACCTGTAATTTCTTCTCACTGGTATAGGGATCTCCCAGGTGAGGAAATTTCCCCTACTAATGCATGGAGGCACCTTCTTTTCAACTTACAAATTTTTAGATTTACTCAGAAAACTGAGAGGTAAGTGATTCACCAAGGATTACAGTCAGTATGTGTCAGAGGCAGGACTTGATACCAGATATTCCTTGTTTCAATGTCAGTTCTCTATTCACTATGTCATGATACTTATTATTTAGCTATTTTACAGATGAAAAAGCTGAGGTCCAGAGATGTGAGATGGCTTGCTACAGGTCATGTAGCTAGGTGCAAAAGAGGTAATAGTAGAAACTTTCAGAAGCAAAAAATGGTCATTTTCAGTCATGTCTGACTCTTCATGACCCAATTTGGGGATTTTTTGTCAAAGGTACTGGAGTGGTTTGCCATTTCCTTCCCTTGTTCATTTTGCCTATTAGGAAAGGGAGGCAAACAAGATGAAAATACTTACCCAGAGTCACAAAGCTAGTAAATGTGTGAGGCCATATTTGAACACAAAAAGATGAGCCTTTCTGACTGCAGGCACAAAATGGCACTTTATCCACAATACCTTCTATCTTCTTTTCAGAAGCAAGAGATAAGCTGGCTTTTAATGATATAAACTAGAAAATTTCAACACCTTCGGTTAATTGGAGTATTGTCTATTAAGAGAAAATTGTTCAATGTGTGTGGTCTTAGTTTGTTTCTGAAAATTATAATTGAAGCAAAACTCTCTGTTAAGCTGGTCACACAACCCAGGACATCCACCCTAGACTGCAATCCAGATCCAAGCAGGTTGAAGCAAGAGTGATTACCCCTCAGCTTGGTTACTTGGTCCCCCTACAATCTCAGTCCAGGAGTTGATGCTGTCATGTGGCAATGGCTGCACAGCCATAGGGCCTCAGCAGCTTCTCCCTCATGGGATAAAGCCAGACCACACTCTTGAATGACTGGATCCCAAATTCCTCACTGCACTTACCTGTAACTTTGTTCTTAGCATCTATGTGTTGATAATTCTGGAAACCACCACAGTTGCTGGTGATCTGAAGTCCCTCCAGCCAGTGGCTGGCTGTGGCTGCCCTGAGGCTAAAACCATAGCCTTTCTCAGGGCTGGGCTCAGCTCCCAAAGTGCTGTGCTGGCCACTTCCTGCCAGCCTGCTGGGCTGTCTTCAGTGGGATGTTAGCTTCTCTCTGTCATTTTGTGGGTTCTGTAGCTCCAAAGTTTGTTCAGAGTTTCCTTTTACATAAATTGGAGGAGGTGGAACCCAAAGCCACAAGGAAGTACTGTTTCTTCTCCACCATCTTGACTCTGCTCCTGAAATAGTCTTTTGCAAGACAATGAATAAAATAACATTTTTTTAAGTCTTAGTGGTACTAACATCTTCTCTATCACTCAATTCAAAATGAGATTAAATAGTGGTGGTGTTTAGGAAAATAATGAAAAAAGGTTTCCTGATAGCAAAGGGAGTTAAATGCTAGGAGAGGTTCCTGAAAAGCACAATGGAATAGTGCAAGAATGTAGAACTTATAATTAGAAAGATCGGGCTTAAAGACCCTACTTTGACATTTTCTAGTTGTATGCCAATGAGCAAATCACTTAATGTCTCTGGCTTCATTTTCATCTATAAAATTGGACTAGTAATCCCTGTAGTACTTACATATAGATTACTGACTATGTGACCCGGAGCAAGTTACTTAACCTCACTTGGAGGGTGCCCCAGGCAACTCTCTGAGAATATAAATTGTATTTTGTCGAAACAAAAACTGGAAATAAGGAAAATCCCTATAAGTTGTGGGAAGTTGATCAAACTATATTACATGTCTGTAGTAGAATTTATGTATCATACTATGTAGTGAATATGAATAACTACTAGGACTATAGGAAGATGTACAAACCGATACAAAGAGAAGATAGTACAACCAGGAAAACAATATGTACAATGGATACAACGATATGAGTGGAAAAAAATCATAAAATACATACCTGAATATTGCATAATAGACCTCTATGCCTGTATCCCCTTGTCTGGCCTTCACATCCTTCTCCTGCCCTGGACCCACTAGAGCATCTATATTTTTTTTATTTGTATAACCAGCACTTAGTACAGTACTAGGAAAATGGTTTTTTTAATTCATTTATTCATTCATGCATTCATTCAGTCATTTTATTTATTCATTCATTCACACACACACATGTAAAAAATTTTGCCCAAATTAGTTTAGCTATTGCAGGGATAATCTGGCTAATGAGTAAGGAAAAGCAGAGAAATAAAGAGTAAAAGAAATAGTTAATCAGGCAAAGGTATTCTTTCATCAAATGAAACCAAATTAGTTACTGAAGTATTGTCTGGTCCTCAGACCACATGGAACAAAGAGAAAGATATTTGGAATCAGAAAATCTAATCCTCTAAATTGTGGATCTCAGATCTACTTCTTACTACCAGTATGACCTTGTGCAAGCTACTTAGATTTGGTTTACTCATTTCTTGAATGAAGGAGTTGGATTAAATGGCACAGTAAACTAGATGAACTCTCCATCTATGATTCTATGTTCTACAACTTACTATGTGACCTTGACCAATGTGTCACTTAATTTCTAGATTTGTATTCTAGCTTTAAATTTATCATTCTGATGGGTTTTGTACCTGGATCATTGATGTATTTTTTATTTTGAGTGATCTCTGCTCCAAGCTATTCCAAAGCAAAAATGAATGTGTTTGAATCCTTCCAAGATTCCCTCCCCTGTAACGTTCACATTCAATCAATGCTTCATTTTATTTTTTTATCAGAGTCACTTACATACTTCACCATTTTGACAAGTATCTTTCCAGGGCTCTAGAAAGCCTTAATTTTTTCCCACAAAACTGAGAGAAGAAAAATGATTCTGTCCTAATAGACAATTATCCAGAGCCATTAACTAATTAGTCATCATTGTTAGATTGGAGGATCACTTGAACTTTAAGGGCTGCCCACACACTTATCTGCAATAAACTTTTTAACAATTAAAAAAATTAAGGGATAATTCAAGACCTTAAATGAAAAGAAAATAAATGTGTAATTAGAATCCTTAATCAGAGCTAAGACCAGAATTGAAAAATTGCTGAATCTCCAGATTTAGCATAAAAAATTGTATGCAAACTGTCAAAGACCTGGGATAGTGTGCCATTACAATTCTTGACCCAGTTTTGGAAAATGAATGTGGCCATAAAGTCCCCAAGTCTTAAGGGATTCTGCCTATCCTGGACCAAACATTGTTCTCTATTTACCCTAAGGATGTTAACACCATCTGCTGGAGTCTACTCAGTGGGAAAAATACAATTTCTTGCCTGAAAGGAGAAGGTAAAATTAATCAATCAACAAGTATGTATTAAGTACATTGGAGTGTATGAGATGTGGAGGAGGACTAGCATCTCTGTTGTGAGCTCTTATCAGGACAATTGATCCCCCTTTGGAGTCAACCTGATTCACTGAACTCTCACTGGGACTCCTAGAATATGTAGCATATGCATCTATGCCCTCATAAACTATCTCAGCCAATGAGCTAAACCAGATTGAGAGGAACTGACAGGCCTCAAACCCATTGATGAGGTAAGAGAACATATACCCCAAGAATGCAAAGACTTCCCCCAATGTAAGCAGCAGATAAGAACAATTTGTTTCAATGTCAGTAGAGGTGGCTGAAGCAGGAGCTGTAGAATACTCAGAGCTTGGTCAGGCATTGAAGACACCAAGGTCACCCACTACATCTTGAGCCATCACCAATAATATTGACTTTTGCATTGCTCCTGTACTTTACTGCCTGAGAAAGAGAGAATATAGCTGATGTCTTTGTGCAACTCTGCCTCACTTAAAACCAATTCACAAGGAAGTCGATATATCACCCATGATTTAATTGGTCCTTCTTGAGAAAAAAGGGCAAACAACATCAAGAACCTACTCTGTGACTAAGTCAGTCACTGTTAGACACTAACTATATGAAAATAAGTATATAAATATGTCAAGGCACTATGTATATAAAAGTAAACAAAAACCACCACAACAGGAAATGTTCCTCAAGGATACAGAGAAGAGAGATGGTTGAGGTTAAGCATCTGGTGGAAGGGCCAGTGTATACAAACCTCTAAGGAAGAATACATGACATGAGTACAAAATCCAGGAGAGATAGGGTGGAGAACCCTTACCAGGTTTTGGCTAGTGGGTAGGAGTAGTTGGTCTCCAAATGATCAAGCTAGGAAAGAAACTTCCCTTGTAGGCCCCCATGCAATGCTGAAGGCAAGTGAAAACTGGAAAACTGTGATAATTACACCTACCTCATAGGGTGTCATGAGGGTCAAATGAGTAAACTTAAGTAAATACATCACAAACTCTAGAAGACAGTATAAAGTGCTAGCTGTCGTAATTGTTATCATCATCATCACCATTATCATCATCATTTGCAAAATGGCTTTTGTCCTATATAGGAGTGGGAGTTTTGGTTGTGAACCAAACACCTTGGAAGGTGACCAGTCACATGATCAACAGGATAGTAGAGTTCTTGTTTCAAGTAACTCTACCATCAAAAGGAAAAAAAAAATAACCTCAAAGTGAATACACACAAACACACATATACACAGTATGTAAGTACATATATGTGTATGTAGTATGTGTATATGTATGTGTGTATGTATACCCACACATACACACACACATATATATATAATATATATATATATATGCCGATTAGAGAAAACAGAAGCTGAATCTGCAAAACAAGAATACAGAAATATCACTTAAGTCTCATAACATTGCACTCAAGAACTTAAATACCGAAGTATCCTATTCATACTCCTCCCTCCAACTTCTCTACATACTAGAGTAAGCCAGCACATACACCCCCGTTAAATTCTGCTTAGGGTTTTGAATGAGGTGTCCCCTTGATGATGTACACCACCTCCCACAAGGATTCAAATTAATACCTCCTTAAATTCCATGTGTGTCATAATGGGTGGTCTGATGGGGAAGCTGGAAAAGGTTGAAATTCCCAGATTCACAATAATTCTGCCATCAGTAGTGCAATTTTAAAATGTATGATTATACCCCCAGTTAACAAAAGAAAACTCTAGTAACAATTGGTGGGCATCCCAGTTCTCTATTCAGAGTGATCATTCTCCTAAGCTGTGCAGTACATTCATGCCTCCAATAAAAGGATGCAAGGAAATGCAAAGGACGGAATCTACTGTAGGCATTGGAGAAAAATAGGATCAAATTAGACAGATTTGATCTTCAATAGAATAAAAGAAATAACTTAGATGAAAAATCATTTGCACCCAGTTGAAGAAGATAAGGATTGTCAGTTTTTGTGTTGGACTATAACTGGGATTTCATTGGCATAGGTAACTCCCATTAAGGAAACTCCTTTTTCCTACACAATTTTTGGGCAGTTATAATCTTAGAGAGCTGGGACACTTAGGGTTTTGGCCCAGATAATCAGTCGGTATGTGTCAAAAATAGGACGAACCTCACTTTTCCTGACATTGATTGCTTCTTTAACGACTACATTGTGTTGCCTCATGAATCTCAACTTCAAATGGTGGTTAGATTGCAAACCCTATAGTGACATATAAGCATCAGTCATTATCCTTCACCTTTTCAGCATCAACAAAGAGAAGTTTGAACACTGTGCTCCACACACAGAGTACAGCAGGTAAAGCATCAGTACCTTGTCTATAGAACTATATAAATGCTCGAATGGACTAGAGTCAGACAATATTTTTACTTGTAATATCCAAGCAAATTCTTTTTTGGGTATTTTGAGTTATAAGGACATTTTTGTCACTTCTTTAGTTGATTATGCTGCTATAGGTTTGACTATTGCTATACTGGGAGATGGACACTAATTAAACTCTGATATAATCAAAGTTGTCTGTGAAACATGCTCCCAAACCTTCCCTGTGTGGGTACATATTTATCTTTTAGAAGAAAGCCAATACAAAAGGGTTGTGCTGATCAATAAGAGATCATATATCTAGAGGGCTTTATAGTTACATAGTACTCTTATATATATTTTCTCATTTGATCTTAGCAATTCTATGAGGTAGCTAGTGTACTAATCTTATCATCACCATTTAACAAACCAGGACTTCTGGAGGTCAAGGATCATATACTTGGGCTCAAATAGTCTTTAGAGATTGTTGTACATATATTCCCTTCCCTTTTTTAACAGAAGAGGCAAGTGAAGTCGAGGAAGATTAAGCAACTTGCCCAGGGTCACAAAGAAAGTAAAATTTCAGAGGTGGGATTCATAGACTTATCTGTGAACACTACAGTCAGGACCCTTTCTGCTGTAGTAGGGAAAGAGCACTAGCACCTCCATTTTGAGGGAATAGAGGCAGGAATCAAGAAAGGTTTCCTCTAAGAAGTGACGCAAAAACTGGTTTGAAGGAAGTTAAGGATTTTAAAAGGCAGATGAGAGGAAGAGTCAAGACATGAGTGAAGCACTTGTGCAAAACCACCAACATAGGGGATAGAATACTGTGCTTACATAGGAGAGCTCTCAGTCTTGTTTAATGCAGTAGAGGAATGAATGAAGGCATGAAATGTGACACATGCACATGACTCATTCATGACTGTCTGCAGAACATATTGTATCTCTTCATTTATTTTCCTTTTCAAATCTTAGTGAGAGTGACTTTGGGGAGATTTTAGATGTAAAAAAGCAACTTATTTCTCCTTATTACTAATGTCTGAAAACAAGAATTCAAAACATTTCTTTCAGAAGATTTCATTCTACTCATGAGTGCTATAAAATAAATCACGGTTAATTCCTTTAAAAAAAATAATCATTTCACAATATGTATGAGAGCCAAAAAGTTCATAAACAGAAATTTTCTATAGAGTATCCCAAACCCTAGATGCAAGAAAGTTCATTCAACTAGAAAGGATAAGATTTTTTTTTGTTTCAAAAAATCTCCCAAATTCAAAATGACACAATATTCAATTTAAGATATTAAACAGGCTATAAGGCTATCATTTTTGATGGGCCTATATTTTCACATACCCATTAAAGTAATTGTAATGAGGGCAAAGTATTAAAAACTTGATTAACTACAGGGGACCTGCATAAATTTGAAATTGGAATATGATTAAGGAGGAATTGTGGAATGATCAAATGCTGTTACTGCAGATCCGAAGAATGGATGAGGACATCGCATATTAAAACATAGCTTCCTTAGTGAAATGTTCTATCATCCCTGTGCTGTGACTACCTCTTTCTGACACTTTCCTTGGATTTTTTCTAATTCTCTACCTTCACCAGAAAGGCCTTATATCTTATTCCCTCAATAAAGAGGGGAAGACATATTAACCTTCCATAAACATACAAAGTTTTGAAACCCCTCCCTGCTGCCACCAAACTTCATGATTCTTCCCCACTTAAAGAATCAGTCTTCTAGTTGGGGGGGGGGGTGGCAGAGTTATTGTAAAAGCATGTCTACTGTATCTTTAAACCAACTCAAATGGCTCCATCAAAGGCCAAACTAGGCAAAAATAAGGATATTTTTTTTTATTTTTTAATGCTTTATTAACTTCTGATTTACATCATTCGTTTCCGCCAGATTGTGAATTACAAATTTTCTCCCCATCTTTTCCCTACACACCACCCTAAAATAGCAGTCCCACAGGATATCCTCTCCTCCAAAATGCTTTCTGCCATATTTTCTCCCATAGCGCTTTTGACTTTTCCAGTGGATCCCTATGCCTCAGTGCATGTATATCTTGTTTCCCAATTATATGAAAGATAATATTAAAAATAGTATATATATATATATATATATGTATACACACACACATATATTTGAATATTTGATTTTAAAATTTTCAATTCCAGATTCATTCCCTTCCTTCCTTGTCAACCTCCCTTACTGAGAAGATAAGCATTTCAGTATAGGTAGTACTTATGTGGGTAATGAAAAACAATAACATAGTAGATATATTGTAAAAGACTGTCTATATTTCCCTCCCTCCTATCCCACCTCTCACTTGTTCTGTTCTTTACTTTAATCCCATCCCTTTTCAAAAGTGGGTGCTTCCAACTTGCCTTCCCCCCAGGCTGCCCTCCCTTCCATCATTCCCCCTCTCACCATCTTCCCCCCTACTCTCCTGGAGGGTGAGATACCCTATTTAGTGTGTATTTCACTCCCTCCTCAAGCCAAATTCAATGGGAATAAGGGTGACCCATTTCCTCTTGCCTTCCTATTCTTCCCTTCCATTGTAACCATTTTCCCTTGCCTCTTCTGTATCAGATAGTTTATCCCAATCTGTCTCTCCCCATCTCCTCTCATTATATTCCTCTCACCTCTTAATTCCACCTTTTAAGTATCATCCTTTCTTGTTAAATTGGTCCTGTGCCCTCTATCTATGTATACCTGTAAACATATATACACATATTCACATATGTTTTCATATGCCCATATACCCTCATATATATATTTCTAATCGCTTTAACTACTGAGAAAAGTTTCATAAGTTACAATTATTGTTTTTCCATGTAGGAATGTTAATAGTTCAACTTTGATAAGTTGTTTATGATTTCCTTTCCCTGTTTACCTTCTCATGCTTCTCTTGCTTCTTGTATCTGAATGCCAAATTTTCTATTCAACTCTGGTTTTCTCAGCAAGAATGCTTGAAAGTCCTCTATTCCACTGAATCACCATATTTTCCCCTGAAACATGGTACTCAGTTTTGCTGGGTAGGTGACTCTTGGTTTTAATCCCAGATCCTTGGCCCTCTGGAATATCATATTCGAAGCCCATTGATCCCTCAATGTATAAGCTGCCAGATCCTGGGTTATCCTTATTGTGTTTCCACAATATTCAAATTGTTTCTTCCTGGCTGCTTGTAATATTCTCTCCTTAATCTGGGAATTCTGGAATCTGGCTATAATATTCCTAGGAGTTTTTTGGGGGGATCTTTTTCAGGATGTGATCAGTGGATTCTATCAACCTCTATTTTGCCCTCTGGTCCTAAAACATCAGGGCCGTTTTCTTTGAGAACTTCCTGGAGGCTGATTTCTAGGTTCTTACTTTGGTCATGGCTTTCAGTCAGTCTAATAATTTTAAAATTATCTCTCCTGGGTCTATTTTCCAGGTCAGTGGTTTTTCCCAAGAGATATTTCACATTGCCTTCTATTCTTTCATGTTTTGGGATCTGTTTAACAGCAGCTTGATTTCTCATAAAGTCATTAGCTTCCATTTGCTCCACTCTAATTCTGAAGCCATGATTCTCCTCATTGAGCTTTTGAGATTCTTTTTCCATCTGGAAAATTTGACTTTTTAAGGCATTCTTCTCCTCATTGCCTTTTTGAGCCTCCTTTGCCATTTGAGTCAGTCTGTTTTTTTAAGGTATTATTTCCCTCAGTCAGGCTGTTGACTCTCATTTCATAATTTTCTTGCATTGTTCTCATTTCTCTTCCCAATTTTTCCTCCACTTCTCTTATCTGCTTCTTAAGGTCCTCTATGGCCTGTAACGAGCTTGTATTTTCCTTTGAAGCTTTTAGTGCAGGAGTTTTGACTTCACTATTTTCCTCCTGTTCCATGCTTTGCTCCTTTTCTTCCCCAAAATAGGAGTGTAATGTTGGAATCTTCTGTCTTCTTTGTTTATTGTGCCTGCTCATTTTGCCACTCAATTACTTGACTTTTGGCATTTTTGCCACAGTAGGACTCTGTCACCAGACAGGGTAGCTTTAGTCCCAAACACTAGGGTTTTCTCAGCTGCTGGAGGTATTAGATGGGTACTACCCTCTCTGACATCTCCACATGCTCTGGCAATCTGGACACACATCCCAGGACCTCCACCCTAGACTGCAATCCAGATCCAAGAAGGTTAAAGCAAGAGTAATTATCCCTCAGACTGTTGCTTGGTCCCCTACACTCTGCAAGCCAGGAGCTGAAGCCCTCACGTGGTGCTGGCTGTGGTGGTGTCTCAGCAGCTTCTTGCCCTGGGGGGCCAAAAGCCACGCACTCCCACTTACTGGGTCCCAAAGTCCAGACTGCACTGACCTCTCACTTTGTCCTTTGTATCCATGTGTTGATAAATCTGGAAATGGCCACAGCTGCTGCTGATCTGGAGTCCCTCTGGCCAGCGGCTGCTCAGGCCTGCCCTGGGGCTAAAGCCTTGTCATGGGGCTGGGCTCGGCTCCCAGAGCCCTGTGGCAGATTCCTGCTGGCCTGTCCTTAGTGGGAGGTGAGCTTCTCTGTGTCATTTTGTGGGTTCTGCAGCTTCAAAGTTTGTTTAGAGTCCCCTTTTCACATGGATTGGGGAAGGTGGAAGCCAGAGCCCCAGGAAGGTTACGCTACTACTCTGCCATATTGGCTCTGCCAAAAATAAGCATTTTCAATGCGATAGAAAGAACATTGTCATGGGATTCAGGGAGAGGGTGTGTGGAGCCGGCTGGAACTAGTACCCAAACCAATTGTCAAATTTTTAATGGGCATATTTACACTTCAGAAATGTGCAAATTTACAAATCAGTACTTAATTGTTTTATTGGTTGTCAGATTTTAAAAAGTGATGAGGAAAATTTTAATAGTTAATATGCATATTAATACACATATATTTGACAGATTATTAAATTTAATCTACACTAAACACATATGTGTATGTTATATATATAACATACACATATGTGTTTAGTATGTATTACATATGTGTTTAATATATATATATATTACTGACCGTTTTCCCCTAAACTACTTAAATGATATATGTTTGATTAAAGTAAGCTTGTTAACCCATTTTGAGTTGCTTTCCTTCAACAAAGCAGATCTAAGAACTTGTGTTAGCAGCCACCCTGGGGACACTGGGGTGCTTGCAGCTACATCTATTTTACTCCATTCTGTTGTTCCCAATCTCCTCTCATTATATTCCTCTCTCACCTCTTAATTTCACCTTTTAGGTATCATCCCTTCCTGTTAAATTGGTACTGTGCCCTCTATCTATGTATACCTGTAAACATATACACACATTCACATATGTATACACATGCCCATATACCCTCATTTATAGACACACACACACACACACACACACACACATATATATATATATTTTTCTATTACCTTCAACTATTTTCAGACTGAGAAAAGTTTTGTCAGTTACAATTATTGTTTTTCCATGTGGAAATGTTAATAGTTCAACTTTGGTAAGTTCCTTGTGATTTCTTTTCCCTGTTTACCTTCTCAGGCTTCTCTTGCTTCTTGTATCTGAATGTCAAATTTGTATTCAACTCTGGTTTTTTCACCAAGAATTCTTGAAAATCCCATATTCCACTGAATGACCATATTTCCCCCTGAAACATGATACTCATTTTTGCTGGGTAGGTGATTCTTGGTTTTAATCCCAGCTGCATTGACCTCCAGAATATAATATTCCAAGCCCTTCGATCCCTCAGTGTAGAAGCTGCCAGATACTGGGTAATCCTGATTATGTTTCCACAATATTCAAATATTTTCTTCCTGGCTGCTTGTAATATTCTCTTCTTAATCTGGGAATTCCAAAACCTAGCTATAATATTCCTTGGAGTTTTCTTTTGGGGACCTTTTTCAGGAGGTGATTGGTGGATTCTTTCAACCTCTGTTTTACCCTTTGGTTCTAAAACATCAGGACAATTTTCTTTCTGAACTTCCTGGAGGATGATTTCATGGTTCTTACTTTGATCATGGCTTTCAGGTAGTTCAGTAATTTTTAAATCATCTCCCCTGGGTCTATTTTCCAGGTCAGTGGTTTTTCCCATGAGATATTTCACATTGCCCTCTATTCTTTCATTTGTGTGGATCTGTTTAACAGTATTTTTATTTCTAATAAAGTTATTAGCTTCCATTTGCTCCAATATAATTCTGAAGCAATGATTCTCCTCAGTGAGCTTTTGAGATTCTTTTTCCATTTGGCAAATTCGGCTTTTTAAGGCATTCTTCTCCTCATTGCTTTTTGAGCCTCTTTTGCCTTTTGAGTTAGTCTGTTTTTTAAGGTGTTATTTTTATCAGTCAGGCTGTTGACTCTAATTTTGTAATTTTCTTGCATTGTTCCCTTTTCTCTTCCCAATTTTTCCTTCACTTCTCTTATTTGCTTCTTAAGGTCCTTTATGGCCTGTAACCAGCTTGTAATTTCCTTTGAAGCTGTTGGTGCAGGAATTCTGACTTCACTGTCTTCCTCCTGTTCCATACTTTGCTCCTTTTTGTCCCCAAAATAGGAGTCTAATGTTGGAATCTTCTGTCTGCTTTGTTTCCTTTGCCTGGTCATATTGCCCCTCAGTCACTTGACCCCCGGGCTTTTTGCCACAGTAGGACTCTGCCACCAGACAGGGGACCTTTCGTCCCAAACGCTGGGGTTTTCTCAGCTGCTGGAGGTATTAGATGGGTGCTCTCTCTGAGGCTTCCACACGCTCTGGCAAGCTGGACACACACATCAGGACTTCCACCCTAGACCGCAATCTAGATACAAGTAGGTTAAAAGAAGAACAATTACCACTTAGAGTGGTTGCTTGGTCCCCTTAGACTCTGCAGTCCAGTAGCTGAAGCAGCCAAGTGGAACTGGCTGGCTGTTCTGGAGTCTTACCAGCTTCTTGCCCCGGGTATAAAAGCCATACACTCCTAACTACTGGGTCCCAAAGTCCAGACTGCACTGACCCCTCACTTTATCCTTTGCATCTCTGTGTTGATAATTCTAGAAATGGCCACTGCTACTGCTGATCTGAGTCCTTCCTGCAGGGGGCTGATCATTCCCACCCTGGGGCTAAAACATCTGGCTCAAAGCGGGCCTGGGCTTGGCTCCCAGAGCCCAATGCTGGCCGATTCCTGCCAGCCTGCTGGGCTGTCCTCAGTGGGAGGTTAGCATCTCTGTGTAATTTTGTGGGTTCTGCAGCTCGAAAGTTTGTTCAGAGCCCCCTTTTTACATAGACTGGGGAAGGTGGAAGCTGGAGATGCTGGGAGGTAGTGCTTCTATTCCACCATCTTGACTCTGCCCCCAAGCCTCAAGAGTCATTCTTTTTTTTTTTACTTTTTTTAAGCAATTGGGGTTAAGTAACTTGCTCAAGGTTACACAGCCAGTTATTTCTGGATGTGGTGCTGAGTATCTGAGCCCGGATTTGATCCAGGTCATCCCGACACTGGAGCTGTTGCTCTTACTCACTGAGCCACCTGGCTGCCCCAAGAGTCATTCTTAAAACAATATAACTGTTAATATATACAGTGTTCTCTTGGTTCTGCCCATTTTGCCCTCTGTTATTTCCTTCAAGTCTTTCCATGTGTTTTTTTCTTTGTTTGAGCTTATTATTTCTTACACCATAGTAGTATTCTACCATAATCATATGCCACAACCTGTTCTACTTTTCCCTAATTGATGGACATCCCTGCAATTTCCAGTTCTTTGCCACCACAAAGAGAGCTGCTATAAACAGTAAATATAGTATCTTAATTATCTCTTGTAAAGACAGTCATGTAATATTATATATGTGCATACCTATGTAGAAAAAATCCTGCATATTCAATCTGAATTTTTACTTCTCTCGCTTGAAAAAGAAAAATCTAATAGACAAAATATCAGTTTATGCCCATGATGAAAGGAAGATATTTTGTTGGAGGAGACTGTGATAATGGGGGCATTTACTTGGGAGAATGGGGAAAGGCAAAGGTAGAGCAATGAATAAAAATATAGATTTGGAGTTAGAGAAAGTGGTTTCAAATTTCTGCAACTTAACATTTTTGGAAAGTAATCTTTGAAGCTGTCTCATGACTTTTTTTATCAGGTTCCTAACAGGTAACATTTGAGTTGGTTTAGACTATCTTTACGATTCTTTCCAACTCTGGTCCTTATGATTTATAAGAGGCACCACCATTCACCTCCTGCCAGCTACCAGAACTACAAATTTAAGAAAAATAAACATGTTCCCAGGAAACGAAACTGATATATTCAATTTTATTGACTATACACACCAGGATGTTTTTTCCAATCTTCTCTGTATTACTTGCCACAATTACCTATGACTTCAGTAGCCTCATTCTTTCACTGATGTCCAGAAACTTTTCTGTCCATAACTTTTTCAACCCACCTGGATTCATGGCTTCTAACAGCAGTGCAACCCAGTTTTCAATTTCCTGAGATATTTTGAGAGCTGTTGCTTAGTCAAGACTCTCCTCAATGTAGAAGACAATGAATGCTCAATACTTTGTACAAGTGTGAGATGGAAAGTTCTCTTAAATTATTAGGAGAAAAGAGACATTGTTTTTGTTTCCTGCTTTGAGAGAGGACACATAAGGTTCCAGAACATCTTTAGGGGAAGGTTATCCACAGGTGTGCTGATAGTGGTAAGCAGCATGTAAGTAGTAGAACCTTAGCCTTTCTGTTTCTTGCTTTACTCCACTGAGACACTGTGGAATTTCTCTCTCTGTCTCTCTCTGTCTCACTGTCTCTGTCTCTCTCTCCCCCGGTTCCCCTCCCTCCCCTTCCCTTCCCTTCCCTTCCTCTCTCTCTGTTTTTCTCTCCTTTTTCTGTCTCTCTGTCTCTTTCTTTCTCTCCTCTCTCATTATCTCTGTCTCTCTCTCCCTCTTCCTCCTTTCTTAGGGATCATAGTTCATACCTTCTATATAAAATCTCTGGTTTCTGTATGCTATCTGTCTATGGAAATGGTCTTATGCATTCATTGTGATCATCTATTTTGTAATTAGTATCTGGTACAGAGGGAATTAAATCTTTTAATATAAACTTTTGGCACTTGGAAACCAGGAAAATAATACAAATATACAAATAATTTACCTACATTAATAATACTTAGAAGAGGAAATGAGAAAGATTTAGTTCTAGTTTGTTAGCTCCTCTATGAGAAAAGCAGAGTAGCCATCCTAATATTATTTTCTCCTATTCCCCTCTAGGGAATCAAATTATCCCTTGGAGCAGTAGGTGAGATAGTAGAGGTATGTATTCATGTCTCCCTGTGAAGAATATTTAGAAAACCCAAGGGAAAGACATAACCTAGATGTGCAACACATATGTAAATGTATAATCTGCATGAACAATACATGCACTTTACAGGTGCTTTTTTTTTTTTTTTTTTGCTTTTTGGAGGGTAATTGGAGTTAAGTAACTTGGCCAAAGTCACATGGATAGTAAATGTGTCAAGTTTCTGAGGCCAGATTTGAACTCGGGTCCTCCTGACTCCAGTGCTGGTGCTCTATTCACTATACCACCTAACTACCCCTTTATAGGTGCTTTTAAAACAAAATGAATTGATATAAATGAATGAATTGAGTAGTGGAAATATCTAACAGAATATCTGATATTTATGCAAGACATTTTTTTTAAGCAATCGGGTTTAAGTAACTTGCTAAATGTTACACAGCCAGGTGTTTCTGGGTGGGCAATAAGTGTCTGAGCCCGGATTCGATCCCCAGGTCATCCCGACACTGGAGCCGATGCTCTTACTCGCTGTGCTACCTGGCCGCCCCTGCAAGAGATTTTTAGCAGAGTGTTTTGCTATCTCTCAAATTCTACCATATATTGAGGCAATGTCTTACTTCATCTTTTTCCAATACAGAGGAGTCTTTAACCCAAAGTCCACAGACCTGCCAGGGAATTGTGAATAAATTCTGGAAGATCTGCCATCTTGGATGGGGAAAATTGTCTTAATTTCACTGCCTTTTATTTTCCTTTTCAATCCTAAGTATTTTATTTTATATTCTTATATTTTTCTCATTTATAAGAATAGAAATCATTCACAAATTGAAAATGGTCAAAGGATATGAACAGACAGTTTTCAGGTGAAGAAATTAAAGTCATCTATGATCATGTAAAAATGTGCTAAACCACAATTGATTAGAGAAATACAAATCAAAATGACACATCACACCTAGCATATTGATTAACATAACAAAATAGGAAAATGATAAACGTCGGAGATGTGGAAAAAATGGAACTCTAACTCATTGCTGGTGGTGTTGTGAACTGATCCAACCATTCTGGAGAGAAATTTGGAACTATTTCCAAGGGTTATCAAACTGCACACTCTTTGACTAAGCAATACCACTTTCTGGTCTGTATCCCAAAGAAATCACAAAAATGGGGAAAGGACGCACAAGTACAAAAATATTTATAGCAGCTCTTTTTACCGTGACTGAGAATTGGAAATTGAGGGAATGTCCATCAATTGGGGAGTGACTGAACAAGCTATGATATGTGAATGTAATGGCATACTATTGTTCCATTAGAAATGATGAGCAAGCTGACTTCAGAAAAACCTGGAAAGACTTATATAAACTGATGCTGAGTGAGGATAGCATCATGAAACCCTGACCTAGAGCTAGTTGTAACCATATAACAATCTATGTAATAATGAAATGCATAAATACTTTTTCTTTAATCTTTGCAGAATCTGGATTATGGATAAAAATTAGCTCAATTGAAAGTTATAGTTGAATCCAACCCCCAAAATACATCAGTTTTCAAGAACATTGAAAAACCAACAGTGATGACTTTTCCAGGATATCTTGATTCCTCCTTGGAAGGGTGTATCCATCATGGTCAATGAAGACTTAATGATTCTAGGACACAGTACCACACTGTTAGATGTTATAGACAAAAAATCCATCATTTATCTTAAGTTTATGATGTAGTTTTAATATACTATCCTAGAATTTGTGTGAATATAACCACATATGAATAACTGTTCCTCTACACAGGAAAAATCCTTATTCTCCTGAATTAAAACAAAACAAAAAACTTAAAAACAAAAGAAAAGAATAGGCTGTCTATAATCTTCCCAAAGATAGTCATTCAATATTCCTTTAAAAACTCTATTTTACCTAGTTATTACATCTGTTTAGCTAAGAAAATAAGACTGATTTTATAAAACATTTTCTTCTCTGTTATGTGGATCTCCATTATCCCTTAGATGCTATTCATAAGTTGATTTGTGTCCATGTCAGAATTCAAGGGATTCTCTGGGTTCATAAAGCCAAAGGTCCCCCACAAGTGTGTCTACCATTCTTCGTGTCAACCAGGGGACATAATTAAATTAAAGTACCTGAGGAAAAGCAAGAATTCCAGTGTCTCTGGATTCCTGAGTATGGGGGAAAGGGGTGCCATGTAGGGGTCTGAAAACTGGAATTCAAAATAATTCTTTGAAGATATAATCCTTTTAATGAAACAAAGCATCAAAAACTGTTAGGGTAGATGTAGTGTCAGGGGAGAAAAGAAGGGGGTGAATGGGAAAACTCTTAAGGTAGAAACAATAGGCAAACCAACTGCCATGTTTAGGTGGCCAGAAAGAGTACCTGGAACACAATAGGATGGCATCTGTGAAAACTAACTCCTGGAGAGAATGGGATAGATAACAACCCAACTACAAGGAACAAAATCATTCCTGCACACCAGGAGCTAACATGGTAATAAGGGAAGTTAAAAAGTACATAAATTTATATACACAGTAAGCATAAAGAGAAAAAAATACCAGGAAACACATCATGAAATCCAAAATAGTTTAGAAGGGAGACCATTAGCAGTTTTTGAGATTAGGAAAAATGATGTTAAATGTGAATGGAGAGCATCTTCTGCAAGGAAGAGTAGAATTCTTTGAACTAGAGGGTGTATATTCCATGGAAGATGAAGTACTATGTGAGAAGAACAAAAAAAAAATCCAGTTTGGAAAGATTTCACAATGTAGGAGAGGCTAGGTAATGAAGGACTTTAAAAATAATCAGAGGATTTTTTAATCCTATAATCATACTATAGTTATTATTATTCCTCATTTTAAGTATAAGAAGACTGAAGATCAGAGAAGTGATTTGTCCATAGTAATAGAACTAGTGTACTTGGAGGCAAGATCTGTACCTATCTTTTTTTGAGTCTAAATCTTTCCACTGAAACATATCTCTCTAAACAAAATGCTATAATAAACATGATATAGACTAGATTTAGACAGTGTTTAACATTATTCATTGTGAAAGAATTTTTTTAAAACATGACTCTAATAAAGCTCTATGATTTAGCAAAAGAAGACAACACATTTTTATCTGTGTTCAAATTGAATAGTCTTAATAGACTGAGATGAGCAGCCAGCAAATATATTTCTGTTTCTTCTTCACTTGGTTGATCTTTTAACATATACTTTTCAACACACTGGAACACATATTGATTTTTCTTTTCCCAGCTAAGTAAACAGTTACAAGTTATATTGGAAAACCTGACTTTCTGGGGAATCTTGTTTATTACAATGCATTTCCAATGTACTGGCACGTTGTCCAGCATCATATCTCAGAATTACTGTACTTATTTGAAAACTTTACTTCCTTGTATATTTCCCCAATCTCTCCAAAATTTTGAGGAGGAAATGATTATTTTTCCTTCCAAGTTATTTCAATTCTTGACACCTTTGTGTGTGTGTGTGTGTGTGTGTGTGTGTGTGTGTGTGTGTGTGTGTTAGGGTAGCGCCAGGAGTTACTAAAGGTCTGGTCAGAGAAGTGAAAGGAATACTGCAAAATAGTGCATTCTACTGGAAAGAGTGCAGGACTAGAAGTCAGATGACCTGGATCCAAACACAAGATGAGCCATTGTAATGTCACTGGGAGTTAAAGATCTTCCCTGCCCGTTAGTAGGCCTGTCATACCAACAAGAGAAGCTTGATTCGGGAGTTTTGTTTTTCAGGAAGGCCCACACCTTTTGTTACTTTGTAACTAGAAAGTGGGTCTCTAGGGTTGTGATGCGCTCTGACCCTGAAGAAATATATATAAATACATATAGTTCTGAGTATATAGCTGAGGCTAGCATTTTGCTTTGGGGTTTACTCATGGGAAGAGAGTTTGAGTGATGTAGCCAGATGAAACTCTGGGTACCCATTAAGGAGCCTCCAGCTTTGAAAACCCAAATATTGGTGCTTATCCCTCTGGTAACTATAAATGTATGTAGTGGTCAGACATTTGGATCTTTCTGTTGATCTCTGATGTATGTATTATTTGTTCAGATGGTTAGAAGCCCTGTATGTTGGTCTTTATGCTATTATTTCTGCTTGTAATTTCTGTTTATATTTTCTCTGAAGTTCAGGGTGCTGACTTTTCCCCCTGAACTAAGTAAATTATATATATATATATAATTTTATATATTTATATATAATTTTATATATAATTTATATATATATAACTAAGTAAATATATATATATATACACATATATGTGTGTGTGTGTGTGAATATATATATATATATAATTATATATGTGTGTGTTTGATTAAAGTAATATTGTAGACCCCTTTTGAGATGCTTTCCGTTAGAAAAGTTGATCAAAGAACCTGTGCTAGCAGCCCTCCTATGTGCTGGTGTTATTGGTCTTATACCCCAAAGCAACTGGAAGTACCATTGCTGTTACAGCCATATGCTAGGTGTAAGGCCTTGGAAATATGACTTACCCTCTCTGAAGCTCAGTATACACATTCATAAAATAAGAAGGTTGATATGTTTTCCCTAGTTCTAAATCTATGATTCATGCATTCCAATTGTTTCTCCCCCATGCCTGGATTTCTCTCTCTCCTCATTGTTGCTTCATGATTGACTTTTTTTTAAGTCTCAAATAAAATTTCACCCTCTGTAATAATCCTTTCCTGATCTCCTTTAATGCTAGTTCTGTGCTTCTGAGATTGTCTTCGATTTTTCTAGTACACATCTTGTTTACACAAAGTTGCTTGCAAGCTTTTTTCCCATTAGATTGTGAATGTCAAGAACAGGTACTATTTTTTTGCCTTTCTTACTGCCCCCCCAAACAGTTTTTTTTTTAACACAATTCCTGTCATATAGCAGAAGCCTGAAAAATTTTTTCGACTTAACTATGATCCATTTCAATTTCCTAAAAAAAATGGAAGAATACTTAAAGAAATATCTCTCACTGTTCTGATCTAGCCTTCAAAGTCTCTGCTGAGGAGAAATTATTCTTCTACCTTCAATAGCTGTTGTGGTGCCCAGGTTCATCCTGTCAGTGGCAATCATGAGCAATTTATCCAAGGTCAAATGGGAAAAAATGTATTTAAAGTGTTTTGTGACCAAAACTAGTTATATAAATGTCAGGTATTGTAATATGCTCTAAAATTATTTTTCAATAAGCAATTCATTTTTTGAACAAGTTCATTTCATTCATATCTACTCAGCAAGATCCATCTGCGTTCTTGTGCCCCCAAATCCTCTGTGCTTGGTTCTGAGAGCTCCGTAAAGATCTTGTACTCATGCAACATTATCACTCATCAGCACAAACATTCCAGGTTAAGCTGTTTTGGCAGCTGTAGGGGATAAATTATTACTCTCCAATGAGTGGCTCTTGTCAATTATAATTAAGCATGTAAATTTCGATTTTCCAGAAAAAAAAGAAAAACAAATAAAAGACTTGTGTAGCCAATGTTGAAGCTGAAGTTTCCACTAATTTCCTCCTATTTCAGCTGACTTTATGTAATGCTAGAATTGCAGAAGCTTGGGACCTTTTACACAGGGAAAGTGTCCAAAATCCTTGAGAGAAGCCCCAGGGAAAGCCTCTTGCTGAGCGTCAAGTGAGTTATACCCAGATGCCTGCTACGAAATTTTGCCTGTCTTGTTCAGTTCTAATGGTTTTACTTTTTTAATGTTTGGGGAGGAAAATATCATTATTGATGTGACTATTGAGCTAGACCTTTCAAATATTTCTTTTTTTTTTCTTTTTTGACAAGTATGGAGGCCCAATGCAAAAGGCAATATACCTAATAGCTAGAGATATGGCTTCAGCATGAAGAAGAAATGTGTTGAAGTCCCACTTCTGACACTGAACAGGTCACTTAACATGGTATAGGCAGTTCACTAAGATTATCAATCAGAGAATAGTTGCTGACCTGTGTTAGTAGAGATAGTTTACTCACCCCCAAATTCTCTGTCCTAGTTAAATCACATTGATAGAAGCTGACAGAAATTAAGTGACTTACTCAAGGTCACACAGCTACTGAGTGCCTGAATCCATATTTGAACTTAAGTCTTTCTGGATCTAGGTGTGAGATATTACCTGCATCACTGATGAATATAAAATATCTTACAAAGTATTCTTACTTGTGAATTTGATTAACCCTCCCCCCCACGTTTCCAGTAATTTAGCAGCTCCTCTTGGTTCTGTTGGGTGTGAATTACATAGTTATTCCACTGATACATTAATATAATCACTGATTGCATATTACTATATACAGATATATATGTATATATTCAAGTGTTTATATACACATTTCAGCACAGGGTAAAACATAGATACTTGAATAACTTCATTAGAGATCTCTTTAAAAACTGACATCAAACTATTAATACTTACACTTCGCATTTGGTCATTCAACTAACTCCAAATCCACCTTACCACGTTCATCAGCACCTCTCAATCTTGTTTAGCAGAATGGAATGAGAAATGTTGCCAAATGCTTTGCTAAAATCTAACTAAATTCTTTTACTATTTTCCTCTTCTGCCAGTTAAGTAACCTTGTCAAAAAAGGCAATTTCATTAGTCTAGCATGATTTGCTCCCTGAGGAGCAAAATTCTTCACTTTGTGTGATTATGATGTCCTTTTACTAGGTGTTCCAAATTAACTACTTTTCACATTGTACATTCATAAATTTTGTCAAGAAGTAAATTTAAAATTGGCTTGAAGTTTCCAGACTTCAAATCTTTTCCCTCCTTTAAAAAGTAGAAATTTTACTTTTTCTCCAATTTTGATTTAACTCTATCATCTACAGTCATGTCAAATGTCACTGATTCCAGAGTGAGGCTTTTTCTTTTTCAGTGCTTAATTTTGATGAATTGAACTCAGCAGAATTAACTAAGTATTCGCTTATGCTTTCCCTAATTACAGTAGGGTTCAATTTTGCATTTGGAATTTTTGTCCTCCCCTTTTTTTCTAGCATAAAGTTCTAAGGATTTAGAGTTGGAAGTGTCTCAAAGATCATATAGCTTAACTGATTAATTTTAAAATAAGGAAAATAAAGTCCAGAGAGGTTCAGTGACTTTTCCAATGTCAAGCAGAGAATAGCATAACCAAAGAGAATATTCCAGTTTCAAAATAGAGATCCATTTTTTTTTTGCTTTTGTCTCTCAGGCAACACCTAAATAACTTAGAACACATTATAAAAACATATTCTTTTTTTAATGCTTTATTAACTTCTGACTTATATCATTCGTTTCTGCCAGATTTTGAGTTACAAATTTTCTCCCCATTTTCCCCCTACCCACCGCCCCAAAATAGCAGTCCCATAGGATATCCCCTCCTCCAATCTGCTCTCTGCCATATTTTCTCCCATACCCCTTTTGATTTTTCCATTGGATCTCTATGCCTCACTGCCAGTATATCTTATTCCCAATTACATGTAAGATGATATTAATAATAGTGTATACACACACACACACACACACATATATATATACATTTGAATATTTGATTTTAAAACTTTCATTTCCAGATTCATTCCCTTCCTTCCTTGTCACCCACCCTTACTGGGAAGATAAGCAGTTCAGTATAGGTTGGATATGTGTGGCTAATGCAAAATAATAACATAGTAGGTATATATAAAAGACTGACTATATTTCCCTCCCTCCTAGCCCACCTACCAATTGTTCTATTCTCTACTTTGATCCCATACCTTTTCAAAAGTGGGTGCTTCCAACATCCCTTCCCCCAAGCCTGAGCTCCCTTCTATCATCCCCCCTCTCATCACCTTCCCTCCCTATTCTCCTGGACGGTGAGATACCCTATTTAGTGTGTATTTCACTTCCTCCTCAAGCCAAATTCAATGGGAATAAGGATGACCCATTCCCTTTTGCCTTCCTATTCTTCCCCTCCATTGTAACCATTTTACCTTGCCTCTTCTGTATGAGTTTACCCAAATATGTCTCTCCCCATCTCCTCTCATTATATTCCTCTCACCTCTTAATTTCACCTTTTAAGTATCATTCCTTCCTGTTAAATTGGTCCTGTGCCCTCTATCTATGTATACCTGTAAACATATATACACACATTCACATATCAATTCATATGCTCATATACCCTCATATATAGACATATATCTATGTCATCTATACCTATCTATATGTATATATATGTGTATGTATATACATGTGTGTGTATATGTGTGTGTATACATTATATATATATATATAATCCCTTCAATTGCTGAGAAAGTTTCATAAGTTACAATTATTGTTTTTCCATATAGGAATGTTAATAGTTCAATTTCAATAATTCCTTATGATTCCTTTTCCCTGTTTACCTTCTCATGCTTCTCTTGCTCCTTGTATCTCACTGTCAAATTTTCTATTCAACCATGGTTTTTTCAGCAAGAATGCTTGAAAGTCCTCTATTCCACTGAATGACCATATTTTCCCCTGAAACATGATACTCAGTTTTGCTGGGTAGGTGACTCTTGGTTTTAATCTCAGCTCCTTTGACCTCTGGAATATCATATTCCAAGCCCTTTAGTCCCTCAGTGTAGAAGCTGCCAGATCCTGATTGTGTTTCCACAATATTCAAATTATTTCTTCCTGGCTGCTTGTAATATTCTCTCCTTAATCTGGGAATTCGGGAACCTGGCTATAATATTCCTAGGAGTTTTCTTTTTGGGATCTTTTTCAGTGATCTTTGGATTCTTTCAAACTCTATTTTGCCCTATGGTACTAAAATATCAGGGCAGTTTTCTTTGAGAACTTTCTAGAGGATGATTCCTAGGTTCTTACTTTGGTCATGGCTTTCAGGTAGTCCAATAATTTAAAATTTTCTCTCCTGGATCTATTTTCTACATTAGTGGCTTTTCCCATGAGATATTTCACATTGCCTTCTATTCTTTCATTTGTTTGGATCTTTTTAACAGCATCTTGATTTCTCATAGAGTCATTAGCTTCCATTTGCTCCAGTCTGATTCTGAAGCAATGATTCTCCTCATTGAGCTTTTGAGATTCTTTTTTTCCATGTGGCAAATTTGACTTTTTAAGGCATTCTTTTCCTCATTGCCTTTTTGAGTCTCCTTTGCCATTTGAGTCAGTCTGTTTTTTAAGGTATTGTTTTCCTCAGTCAGACTGTTGACTCTCATTTCATAATTTTCTTGCATTGTTCTCATTTCTCTTCCCAATTTTTCCTCCACTTCTCTTATCTGCTTATTAAGGTCCTCTATGGCCTGTTGCCAGCTTGTATTTTCCTTGAAGCTTTTGGTGCAGGAGTTCTGACTTCACTGTTTTTCTCCTGTTCCATGCTTTGCTCCCTTTTGTCCCCCAAATAGGAGTGCATTGTTGGAATCTTCTGTCTGCTTTATTTCCTTTGCCTACTCATTTTGCCACTCAATTACTTGACTTTTGGGCTTTTTGCCACAGTAGGACTCTGCCACCAGACAGGGCATCTTTTGTCCCAAACGCTGGGGTTTTCTCTGCTACCAGAGGTATTAGATGGGTGCTTTCTCTGAGGTCTCCACATGCTCTGGCAAGCTGGAAACACACCCCAGAACCTCCACCCTAGACTACAATCCAGATCCAAGCAGGTTAAAGCAAGAGCGATTACCCCTCAGACTGGCACTTGGTCCCTTTTCACTCTGCAGGCCAGGAGCTGAAGAGGCCAAGTGGTGCCTGCTGGCTGTGCCAGCATCTCAGTGGATTTTACCCCCAGGGATAAAAGCCACTCACTCCCACTAACTGGTCCTAAAGTCCATACTGCACCGACCTCTCACTTTGTCCTTCGCATCTATGTGTTGATAAATCTGGAAACGGCCACAGCTACTGCTGATCTGGAGTCCCTCTGGCTGGTGGCTGGTCAGGCACACCCTGGGGCTAAAACCTTGGTGTGCGGCTGGGCTGGGCTCCCAGAGCGCTGTGCTGAATTGCTGCCAGCCTGCAGGGCTGTCCTCAGCGGGAGGTTAGCGTCTCTGTGTCATTTTGTGGGTTCTGCAACTCCAAAATTTGTTTAGAGTCCCCTTTTTACATGGATTAGGGAGGGTGGAAGGTGGAGCCATGGGAAGTTCATGCTTCTACTCTGCCATCTTGACTCCACCCTTCTAAAAACATATTCTCTAAGATTTTACTCTATGTTCAAAATGTTTGTCATTTTTTTCTATTACAGACTTACATTTTCCAATATTAGCATTTAAATTTGGATTTAGTTTATGTATTGACCTAATAAGAGGCAAGACTGAGTGTATGTGCCCTTGAGCCTCTCTAATAGTGCTCAGTTCACTCATCCTTTGCAAGCATGTGAAAGAATCCTACCATCCAATTTAGTTTACTCTGACCTAAGTACTCGAGCTAATGAAGATGCTCTTATACCTACACTTTTAATTGAAGCTTAGTTTGGAAATACTACATATGCTATCAAAATATGTGAATATATCCACTTACCTCTGAGTTGATAACAAAAATCAATCCAATATATCTTTCTTTTCAAAAGGAATAAGGTTTATCTTTTTGCCTGAAGCAGTCCCCTTTCCAAAGTCCTTCAGTAATGCTTGAGTACTCAAATTCATGAAAAGATGGTAGATGGACAAAGGGTCATAAATGAATATCTGGAAGAGTCCTTGGAAATTATATAAACAAGTTCCTTATTTTATGACTAGGACACTGAGGCCTAGAAAAATGGCATGTCTATTCCAAGGATATATAAATAGTATGTGGAAGAGCTGTGCTTTGAATTGAATTGATTTGACTCCAATATCAGCATTCTCTACTACTCCAATTAAACTTGAAATTATTCTTTTTTTAAAGTACAAGTACAAATTCAAACTTTTCTGATCTCGTAGAGTTTTAGAAAAAAATATGGACAGGATAAAGTTGAAACATCAAAATGCATACTTGTATAACTTGTGATTTATTTTCCTTCTTTCACAGGCAATCTATTACTTACTGGTTAGTTCCTATGAAGTATCCCAAGGTTATATTATCAAACTTAGATCTGCCTCTTGTTTTAGCTACTAGATATAAATTTTAATAATGCTAAGGTCAACTACTGCCTACCACTCGCATAATGAAAAAAAGAATAATAGGTTTGTAATCAGAAGATCTAAATTCAAGTCTAATTAATACAGTAGTAAACAAGTGAATCACTTAATATATTTGATCTCAACTTCTTCATCTGTAAGATGAGGGAGTTGAATAAGATGGCTTCTAAGTTTCCTTCTCATTCAGAATCTGTGAATCTATGAATGTCTTGTGGCATACAATGCTTTAGTTACTTTCCTACATTCAAATAGATAGCAAGTGACAGAACTGGAATATGAAACTGTATCTTCCAGAAATTAAGATAAAATATCAACCACTGAATTATTCTGCCTCTATAATGTTTCTTTAAATGATTATTCTAAGAATTTAGGTAGTTAGCAAATAAACTGAGTGACAGCAGGATAACTTCAAAAGTTTGTTAATCATAGATAAAGATAATTATCTATGACATAAAGCAAAGAGATAACAGTATAGAAAGATGAACTGCAAATATTGTTGTTATTTTTCTTATTCTATGAAACAGGAGCAGCTAGGTGGGCAGTAGATCACTGGGCCTGGCATCAGGAAAACTTATCTTCTTGAGTTCAAATCTAGTCTCAGACACTTTATTAGCTGTATGACCCTGAGCAAGTCAGTTTACCCTCTTTATCTCAGTTTCCTTATCTATAAAAGGAACTGGAGAAGGAAATGACAAACTTCTTCAGTATCTTTGCCAAGAAAACCCCTAATGGAGTCACAAAAAGTTGGATACAACTATACAACACCACCAGCAAAATTTGAAAATGGATCCATCTATCTATCTATCTATCTATCTATCTATCTATCTATCTATCTATCTATCTATCTATCCCATTGCTACTAGGCTGTTATTTATACAGGAAAAAAAATTTAGCAATATTACACTTTACCATTATGAATCCAAGTGAAATAGATGACTACACCTTTAAAAAAGAAAAAAAAGAAAATGTTCTAACTAATGTATCAACAAATTAGTACCTCCTGTAAATTTATACAACTTATGGGGGAGGCTAGGTGGTGCATTGAATAGAGCACCGGCCCTGGGGTCAGGAGGACTTGAGTTCAAATGTGGCCTTAGACACAACACAAAAACTAGCCATGTGACATTGGGCAATTCAGTTAACCCCAATTTCCCACCAAAAAGAAAAAAAAATAGATAAAATAGGTGTCATATGAAGCTGGTGCATCTAAGAACCAGAAAGGTCTGGTTTCAGGTCTTACCTCTGACACATACTGTCTGTGTGTGTTTAGGAAGCTCATTTAATTTCTTCATGCTCTAGAAAACTCTCTAAAACTGGGAGTTGCAGAGAAGGTACTGACTTGCAATAGGAGGACTTCCCACCAATGAAATGAGAGATCCAGTTCCCTATTGTTACTTGCAGGTAGATGTAGGGTTTTGTAAAGCCTTATAGAGAACGATATATTTGGAGAGTTTGGCATGCTGGTTATATATGTCATATACTTTTATAACAGGACATAATATGAACTTCATTTAGTTTCATACTTCTTTTAGATTCCAGAGTTTGTAAGTGATACGATTTTATTCTTTTAAAATAGCCTTAAGATGACACTTCACCCTTTATTGGCAACACAGGTGCAAACCTGAAAATTTTTATTTTGTCCTCTCCTCATTATTACTTCCCCAATGGTCAGTTTTGAAACATTAAATTTCTTTGGGAGGTTCTAAAGAACCAAGTCCCATAGTATGAACAATAATAATCTTAAATTGCTGGGGCTTCCATAAGAAGAGGGTAGGTAATCATTTTAGCAATAGAGAAACCTTGAAAACCAGGGAGATATTCAAATAAAAAATAATGAAATTCTTCATGTAAAAAAGTGACCCTGGAGGAAGTCTCAAGTGTTTTCTGAGGCCATGTGCATACTTGAAATTACTTTCTCTAAGTGACTGTGACAGCAAAAGGTTTTTCATTTACCTGCCTATGGTCATTTTAAATGAAAGAATTCTATGTTTGTTGGGGTCCAGAGCTTTTTTTATAAATACTTTATTTTATCTGGTTTCTACTGTATTTTTAGTGTGACCATTAAGGTATTTCATGAAGAGGGATTTCTCATTATACTTTTAGACATTTTAAAATTCTTTAAATACACGTTGTTATGCATATAACATTAACTATATGATTTTCACTACAGTTCATTCCTTTGTGAATCCTGCTTGCACACTTAGGTAGTGTTCACTTTCTTTTGATTCATATTCCATATGATGTCCTTGGTAAAGAAAAGCCTTACATAGATTTTAATATGCGTTGACAATGTGAAGTTGCATGTATTTTGTCTACCTCTTAAAACAAACAAACAAATAAATATCTGTGTTGCAACATTTCCTAAGCATGGACCAATGTGCAAAAAAGAAAAGAAAAAAAATGCAACCCCCCCCCCCAACTTTGATTACTCTACTTTTAAACTAGATGCACGCCTAAATCAGATGGAAAAGTTCCTTCAATAAAATGACCATTCCCAAGCTAAGGCAATCCTCTTTCTTTCTGTTTAAAGCTGAGGATTGGTTTTTTTTGTTTGTTTGTTTGTTTGTTTTTTGTTTTCTTTTTTTTTTTTTTTTTTCACAACTCCATGAGCCTCATGAAAATGCTTTGCTATGTACAGAGGAAATTCTGATTTCATGCTTGGAAGCATTTCATCAAGTATTTATAAACACAAAATGGTTATCCTAATACACATATAGTCCAGCACACACACATAAATGCCTAACAGATCTTTTTGTGGGCAAGCACATGCCAAACTGATTCAAGTATTGCTTCCAAGTATATGTGCCTTTGGCAAAGAAGAATATTTTCGGCACCTAGAATAGCACCATTCAAAAATCTCAGAGTTTCAGAACATTTGATCATAAAATCAGAGCTTCATAGGTACATAGATGTGAATGCAGTTATCTACTTGTGGAACCAAATTATTAGATAATAAATTTTAAAGGTAAATGAAATTAACTAACCTGTAAGATTTAAAGTTCAGTAAACTGCTACATTTATAAACTATTAACTCCTAATGAAAACAGAGTAACCACTTGCAAATTCTAACAGAAACTCTGAGTTAGCAAAAGACACTGAGTACTTTATACAGATGACATAATAGAATTTACTTTATTCTCAAGAAAGTACTATTCTTTTATTCTTGATCTGTAAATCATTTAAGGTGTATGCTACCCATTCTTATGACTTGACATCACAAAACATTATTTCTATTTGTTTTCACTTTCTATTTGATAAACACCATTTCCCAAAGTTATAAAATGCAAACCCCTAAGTTATGATATAATATCTAGAAATTTCTAGAATTTCCCTTGAAGATTTTTCATAACAGCATATAGGATCCAGACTCATTGTGTCAAACTGATATGCTTGTTAGAGAATGGTCTCTCATAAACTGTCCTCCAAAAAGCTGTTTGAATATCATTTTAAAAATACAATTTTCTGGGGCAGCCAGTTAGCGCAGTGAGTAACAGTGCTGGCCCCAGAGTCCGGAGACCTGGGATTGGTTCTGGCCTCAGATACCTGGCACCCACACAAAATAACTGGCTGTGTAACCTTGAGCAAGTTGCTTAACCCCAATTGCTTTAAAATATACTATTTTCTAATAAAGCAAATAACTAATTACAGTATAATGTTAATTGGTTTATTTGTTCTGACATTATTCCAATAATCTCCTATTACATATAATGGAAACTGGAGGCTAATGAGATGAAGTGACTTACCTGTGGATTTAAGAATCCACAAATAACACAGAACCACAGTTAATGTACATAAAAAACAACAACAGCATTTTTGAGGCTACATTCATTGAAAAAAAATTTACTAATGAACTTATTTTATTTATTAAATTGCCTAGTACCAACTTCTGGTAGAGCTGAGATAGACAGGTTTGAGTCAGGTCAAAAATTCAAACAAAGATATCACCTAATAAGCTATTCATCAAACCAGTAGACAAACAGAAAGAGGAACTGAAGTTAAATATTAACAACAAGGATTTCAAAACAGGTTATATTTTACTGATATGAGAATAGGCGAATGATTGATACTTTCCTTAGAATGGGAATATTCTCTAATATGCAGATTGTACACCACCTATGACTTAATATATAAATCTTAGGAAATCACCTAGAATTTAAGTGACTTGCTCAGAGTCACAAAGCGAACATCAAACAAAGTCCAAATTACTGTCTTTCTGACTTTAATTTCTGTACTCTATCCACTATGCTGTCTAACAAACTTCATGTCTTAAAATATATATTTAGTTACACATTTGTATAGAATGATCTGGAAGGATACATATTCTATGGATTAATAAAGATAATAAGATATTTCTGCTTTTCCTTTATTGCATTATAATCTCTAACCAAATGGGTACTAATTCAGATCATTATGGGAATATCTGTAAGGCCTACGTAATCAAATATTGATATGAGCTACATATTTCCAGAGATGGTAGTGGCGCATTGAATTCTTTTGAAGAGGAGATGTAAAGTTAATTCTGATTTGTTGCTTTTGACCTCTGCTTTCAGATTTTTCAGTATCATTATTGTTTTGAAAAGGTTCTGCTTCTTGTTGGGGTAGGATAGCCAATTATGAGTCACATTGATAATCCAGACAAAGAAAAAGTAGAACAATCAATCAAGTAGACAAATGAATAGAGGACTTGAAGTTAAAGCTTAAAAATCAGGGTTTCAATAATAATTATGGTTGTTCTTTTTAAAAATGTTTGCTATAAAGAACACATGGGCAAATAAAAAAACAATGTGGTATAGTAGATAAAAGGGCCATTTATGAATCAGGAAGAATTGGGTTCCAGTCCCAAATATCAATCAGTTTGTCAGTCAATAAGCATTTGTTAATCATCTACTATGCACCAAACATTGTGCTAAATATTGGTGATACAAAAAGATGCAAAAGACAATCCCTGCTTTTAAGGAGCTCACAATCTAACTGATGAGAGGACAAGGGAAAAAAGTACAAACAAACCTATATACAGGATAAATAGGAAATAATTAAAAGAAAGAAGTCACTAGAATTAAGATAAGATGGAAGACAGGATTTTAGTTAGGACTTAGAGGATATCAGGTCTTGGGGGCAGAGCCAGGATGACAAAGTGAGGGGAGCACTCAGCCAAGCACTCCCAATATTACTGATAAACAATTCTAAAATAAAACCTCAGAAAGGTTCTCAGGTTTATCAACCCTCACTCAAATACCTGGTTGTCCTCACTGATCATCACCCCAAGTCACAAGCATGAACCTCTTAAACTTGTGATGAAAAAGAAAGAACTTATTCCTTTTATGACATTTGTGAGTATTGCTGTAATTGGAGCAGCCTACATATCCATATATTCCCTTTTCAAAACTGATGTGATCATTAACAGACAAAAAATTCAGAACCATGGGAAAATGTGAATCTTTGCGAGTCTCAAAAATTTTCACAATTAACCAAAAGTGGAATCATCTTGAAAAGCTGCAGACTATCAGACAGTTGGCCAAATGAAGTCTTCATCTAAAACATTTTCTATGAATCTAGTGAAAACTTTTTTTTGCACATACTATACTACTGAAACCAGTATGTGGAAGTACTTCTGCTATATTTTTAGGGTCTCCCTACCCTTTGGGTCTCTGAATGAGGAATTCCACTTTGTATAAAATGTATGTAAATTATTATGGTATTCATAAGGATATTTTGAATTTATTTGTACTTATGTATTCTTTTTATGGGGGGGATGTTTAATGACTTATAAAATAGTCTACTACAATAAAAAGTGATACTATTGCTTTTTTCTTCCTGAAAGGTCAGATAAATATTTATTTCATAATTGAATTGATGAGTCACTGGAAAATGTATCTAATCAAATATGTAATATGTATATGTATGTACACACACATATATTGGTTTAAAATTTGCATTTTCATATTTGAAATGCATTTCCATTTTAAAACCACCAAAAAAGAACTTTTCACACACAACTTTCCAGCTGAAATGTAAAAAGAAAAATATTACATTCAGTATAATAGAGCTGTTGCTTAACTTGATATATTGAGGAGCCTCGATTTCACTGGTATATAAACACATACTTTAGAGATATTGCAGGTTCAGTTCTAGACCACTGCAATAAAGTGATTATCTCAAGAAAGTGACTCACATGAAAAAAAATACCTCAGATCAAAAATTTAAGTTGCAGAGCCAACAAAAGATTGAGGTAAGACATTATTCCAGATCAAGATAACTGAGATGTTTGGAAGGAGAGTTCTCTGACATATGGGAGAAAGTTGGTAGGAGTCCATAATGGTGCAATACCAGTGGTAGGACTAAAGAATGGCAACAAAAGTAGCAGCAGCTTCTGGAGCTCTCCAGCCAGAGATGATAAGAACAAAAGTCAACTGGTCAGGAAAAGATTACAGGGGCCCCTGGTGCTAGCACTGGAGCAGAACTGGAAGCTGTTTGGCAATTCCATTGCCTGTAACAGGTCACAGATCAAGGGTAGAAAGGAGCATTTTAGTCAAGTGGGAGAATGGGCCTTGAGGAGGAGTATCACTTTAGGCCACAAGGGCTCAGGGACATTGAGGAACAGTATTGCTTGTAATCACAGGGGAGCAGGGCCCTAAGTAGCAGTATTCTTTCTAGTATTAAGGGCACAATTACCTGGAGAAGGAGCATCAATTGAAATCCCCAGAGATAAAGGGCTCTTTCTGGTAAGAACCAGATTGAAATTCAGAAGAGGAGAGACTACACCTTTCCTCTGTCATACTAACTTGGAAGTACTGAAAATTTCCAGACTCGTAGAACTAACTCTGAAACAGCAGTACATAAAAATCTGAAGTTTCCGGTGCTTTCCCTCCATTCCCACTGCCCTGGGAATAGAGTCAAACTTTAAAATAAATTTGAAGTAAAAAAAAATGATCAGAAAAAATGAGCAATCAACAACAACAAAATAACCAGACCGTAAAATTTTACTATAGTGAAAAGGATGATTAAAACATAAATTTAGAAGGCAATGAATCCAAAACAGCCACAAGCAAAGCCTTAAAAAAATTAAGTGAATTGCAAACAAATTCCTGGAAGAACTAAATTTTTAAAACCCAAATAGGAGTTATAGAGGGAAAAGTAGGTAAAGAAATGAGAATGGAGAAAAAATTTGTGAAAAGACAATGAGCAATTTGGTACAAAGGGTCAACAAAAAATACTCAGAAAATAGCATCTTAAAATATAATTGGCCAAAAGATAAAAGAGGTAGAAACATTCATTAATGAAAATATTTTTTAAAAATTAGAATTGGGCAGGTAGTATGTAATGACTCAAAGAGACATCAAGAAGAAATAAAATAAAGTCAAAAGAATGAAAAAAATGAAAATAAAAACATTCCACTGAAAAAAAATCTCACTTGGAAAATAGATCAATGACAGAAAATTTAAGATTGTGCTACATGAAAGCTACAATTAGAGAAAGAGCCTAGCAAAATATTTTAAGTAGTTGTAAAGGAAAACTGCCCTGATATCCTAGAAAGAGAGGGTAAAAGAGAAATTGAAAGAACCCACTAATCATGCCAGAAAGACAACTCAAAATCAAAACTCTCAGGCATATTATATCCAAATTCCAGACCTCTCAGATCAAAGAGAAAATACTTCAAACAACCAGAAAGAAAACATTCAAATATTGTGGAACCACAGTTATACCCACACAAAATTTAACACCTATCACATCAAAGGAATATAGTATTCTTGAAGTAAAAAGATCTAGGAAAGTAACCAGAATAACCTATACAGTAAAACTGAGTATAATCTTTTGTAATGTAATGCCAAGCAAAGGCGACTTCCCAAGGTTCAGAATACCAGCATAGGTGCTCTCCATTTTATTCAGTGACAAATTAAGAACAGAGAAAATCAAAATATGACATCATTCAAAATACAGCATTTACTAAGGGTGATTAAATAATCTCCAAGTAATAACCCACCCCAGGACCTTACATTCATTCAATCAATTACAAAGTCCCTGTTCTAAATACTACTCCACCCCTAGGCTGTACCTTCATTTAGTTCATCACAAAGCCCCTCTTCTCAAATGGAGATTAGTTTCCAATCATAAGTAAAGTACATTCATCTGTTCAATCATAGAACACAAAAAGGTCAAAAGTTCCCCACCCCTGGATCACTATTGAATCTACCCCAGAGTTATAACAAGTTTAAGCACAGCACTTAATACCCAAAAGGAGGCCTTTTCTTCATCTTGACAGGAGGCAAGTTCTCAGAAATCTTTGTTCCTGGGGAGACAAAGCTTAGCAAGGCCACAAGATATGTTGCCAGTCTCTTCATTAATTCATCCTCTGTCTGAAGAACAGTCCTAGGACCCCTGAAAACATTAGCAAAACGCTCTCCCAGGATTTCTGTAAACATACAACAAGAAAATCCTTCTTTAGGGCTTTGGAACCAACAGCAAGTTTCCAAGAATTTTGCAACAACAGCATTGTCCTTCACCAGTGGACAGTATTCACTCTCTGTCTGCAGAACAGTCTCAAGAGCTCTTAACCAGCAGCCAGGATCCAGGACTTCTGCAACAACAGGACTGTCTTTCACCAGTGGACAAATCTGGCAAAACAACATCAAAACAGACAGACAAAGTACCAGCAAAACATCCATGTCTCCTCAGTCCTTGGCAGCTCCAGGGGCAGGTCTCAAAAGTCCAGAGCAATTCAAAGTGGCCCTCAGCAATTCTCTCAGTCTCTCTCTGCCTCCAAATGTGCTGCTTCCAAAAAGTTCTTCTGCCTCTCTCTTGTGTCTCTCCAAATCTATGTCACCAGCTCCTTCCAGTTCAGCACTCTCTTTTCACGTCAACAAGTCCATCCCACAAGTGGGATTAACAAGCTCTGGGTTTTAACACAATCAAACCAAAAACCAAGCCAATATAGGGGAATATTTAAATGCCATTACTATTACATCTTTGAAGGGGGAAAATGGACAAAATGAAAAAGAGAAGTCTTTCAGGCATTTCTGATAAAAAGATTATATATGAATAGAAAATTTGACTTTCAAATACAAGACTTAGGAGAAAGATAAAAAGGTAAACATGAAAGAGAATTGATAAGGGATTCAATAATGTTTAATTGTTTACTATATGGAGAGATGATAAAAGTAACTTCTAATAACACTGTCATTAATAAAGGAGTTTAAAGTATTTCATATAAATAGAGGGTGTTTGAGTGTATCGATTATCTTGGGATGATGTAAAAATGAATGGATGAAAAAGAGAGAAATGGTGGGAGAAAGTGGATTGGAGAGGAAGAATGGGGAAATTATCTCAAATTTAAAAAGAAAAACATATAAGGAAAAGCTTTTATAAAGGAGGGAAAAATTGTATTTGGTGGGGGACAGCAGTTGAATCTGATCATCATTTAAATTGATTCAAAGAGGGAATGTACACATACATACTCAAGTATGCATAGAAATATAATTTATACAACAGAGAAAAGGGAAAGCTAAGGGATGAAGATAGGGGATGATAAAAGTGTGGGAGATAAAGAAAGATAGTGGATAGTGATCAAAAGCAAAAAAGACTTCAGAGGAGAGACAGAATTTAAAGAGAGAAGAGGAGGAGGAGGAAGAGAAGGAGGAGGATGAGGAGGAGAAGGAGGAGCAATGGAGGAAAATAGGAAATAGGGGAAAGCACCGATAGTAATCATTACTGTAAATGTGAATGGGATGTAATCCACAAAACAGAAGCTGACAAATGAATAGATTAGAAACCAAAACTCAACACACTTGGAACACAGAGTCACAGAACTGAAAGAAGAGTCTAGAGCAGAATTTATTCTACAATAGTTTAAGTAAAAAAAAAGCAGCATTAGCAATCCTGATCTCAAAGCAAAAGAAAAAAATAGAGCTAATTAAGGTAAACTCATTCTAAAGGACACAATAGATGATGAAGAAATATTACTGCATATTTATGCACCAAATGGCATAACACCTACATTTTAAAGGAAAAGTAAAATTAATTATAGGAAGAAATTTACAACAAGTCTCTATTATTAGGGGACCTCAACTTCACCCTGTCCTAGTTAGATAAATATAACTACAAAATAAATAAGAAAGAAGTCAAAATATTGAATACAGTCATAGAAAAGTTAGATATATGAGACTTGTAGAGAAAATTGAATGGGACAGAAAGCAACATAACTTTTTTTCTCAGCTGTACATGGAACAGTCACAAAAAAATGCCATAGATTACGGCATAAAAACTTGACAACAAATGCTGAAGAAGAGAAATATTAAAAGAACTTTTTAGACAATAACACACTAAAAATTACATTCACTGAAGGGCAATGGAAGCATAGATTTAAAAAAAAGTCATTGGTAACTCAACAGTCTAATACTAAAGAAAGAGCCCGTCAAATGGCAAAACAGAGAAATCACCAATAATTTCGTTAAAGGAAATTAAACAACCTACCAAAATTTATGTGATGCAGCAAAAGCATTACATATATATGATTTATGGAGGCAGAACCAAGATGGTGGAGTAAAAGCAGGGACTGGCTTGAGTTCTTACCTAAACTCCTCCAAATAGCAGTTAAAAATGATCTTAAACAGGGCAGAGTCAAGATGGCAGAGTAGAAGCAGGACCTCTGCATGGCTCTGGCTTCCACCTTCCTCAATTTATGTAAAAGAGGACTCTGGACAAACTTTGAAACTACAGAACCCACAAAATGACACCGAGAAGCTAACCCCCCACTGAGGACACCCTGGCAGGCTGGCAGGAATAGGCTAGCACAGTGCTCTGGGAGCTGATTTCAGGCCGGGTGAGCTGGAGGTTTTAGCCCCAGGGCAGGCCTGACCAGCCATCACCTTAGGGACTCCAGATCACCAGTGGCTATGGCCATTTCTAGATTTATCAACACATAAATGCGAAGGACAAAGTGAAAGATCAATGCAGTCTGGACTTTGGGATGCAGTAGTTGGGACTGTGTGGCTTTTACCCCTGGGGCAAGAAGCCACTGAGATACAAGCACACCCAGCCAGCTTCATGTGGCAGCTTCAGCTCCTGGTCTGCAGAGTGTAGGGGGACCAAGCGACCAGTCTGAGGGGTAAGTGCTTTTGCTTTACCCTGCTTGGATCTGGACTGCAGTTTAGGCTAGAGGTCCTGGGGTGTGAGACCAGCTTGCCAGAGTGTGGGGAGGCTTCAGAGAAGGCACACAACTAATAACTCCAGCAGCTGAGAAAAACCTGAACGTTTGGGATGGATGCTCTCCTGTCTGGTGGCAGAGACCTACTGTGGCATAGAGCGCAGGGGTCATCTGACTGAGGGGCTACATGACCAGGCAAAGGAAGCAAAGCAAACAGAAGAATCCAACATTAGATTCCTATTTTGCGAACAAAAAGGAGCAAAGCATGGAACAGGAGGAAGACAGAGAAGTCAGAACTCCTGCACCAAAAGCTTCCAAGAAAAATATGAACTGGTTACAGGCCATAGAGGACCTTAAGAAGCAGATAAGAGAAGTGGAGGAAAAATTGGGAAGAGAAATGAAAATGATGCAAGAAAATTATGAAATGAGAGTTAATAGCCTGACTGAGGAAAATAACACTTTAAAAACTAGATTAACTGAAATGGCAAAAGAGGCTAAAAAAAAAGCAAAGAGGAGAAGCATGCCTTAAAAAGCCAAATTTGCCAGATGGAAAAGGAAACTCAAAAGCTCATTGAGGAGAATCATTCCTTCAGAATTAGATCAGAGCAAATGGAAGCTCATGACTTTATGAGAAATGAAGCTGCTGTTAAACAGTTCCAAACAAATGAAAGAATACAAGGCAATGTGAAATATCTCATTGGAAAAACCATGGCTAGGGAAAATAAATCCAGGAGAGATAATTTAAAAATTATTGGACTACCTGAAAGCCATGATCAAAGAAAGTACCTAGAAATCATCCTGCAAGAAATTCTCAAGGACAACTGCCCTGATATTTTAGAACCAGAGAGCAAAATATAGGTTGAAAGAATCCACTGAACACCTCTTTGAAAAGATCCCAAAAAGAAAACTACTAGTAATATTATAGCCAGGTTCTGGAATTCCCAGATCAAGGAGATAATATTACAAGCAGCCAGGAATAAACAATTTGAATATTATGGAAACACAATCAGGGTAACTCAGGATCTGTAAGCTTCTACACCGAGGGATCAAAGTGCTTGGAATGTGATATTTTGGAGGTCAAAGGAGCTGGGATTAAAACCAAGAATCACCTACCCAGCAAAACTGAGCATCATGTTTCTGGGGAAAATATGGTAATTCAGTGGAATAGAGGACTCTCAAGCATTCTTGATGAAAAACCAAGAGTTGAATAGAAAATTTGACATTCAAATACAAGAAGCAAGAGAAGCATGAGAAGGTAAACAGGGTAAAGAAATCATCAGGAACTTATCAAAATTGAATTTTTAACATTCCTACATGGAAAAACAATAATTGTAACTGATCAAATTTTCTAAGTATGAAAAGAATTGAAGGGACTAGAAATACACAGACACACACAGACACACACACAGACACCACACACACACACACACACACACACACATATATATATATGAGGGTATATAGGCATACAAATGTTTGTGTGTGTATATATGTTTACAGGTATACATAGATAGAGGGCACAGGACCAATTTAATAGGAAGGGATGATACTTAAAAGGTGAAATTAAGAGGTATGAGAGAAACAATGAGAGGTTATGGGGAGAGACAGAATGGGGTAAACTATCTCACATAGAAAAGTCAAGGGAAAGTGGTTACAATGGAGGGGAAGAATAGGAAGGCAAAAGGGAATGAGTCAACCTTATTTTCATTGAATTTGGCTTGGGGAGAGAATGAAATACAAACTTAATCGAGTATAACCTTACAGGAGAGCAGGGGGGAAGGGGATGAGAGGGGGGATGATGGAAGGGAGGGCAGGCTGGGGGGGAGGGAAGTTGGAAGCACCCACTTTTGAAAAGTTTTGGGATCAAAGTAGAGAATAGAACAATTGGGAGGTGGGATAGGAGGGAGGGAGGGATATATATTCAGTCTCTTACAATGTTTCTACTATGTTAATATTTTGCATTAGCTACACATGTTCATACTATACTGAACTGCTTATCTTCCCCGTAATGGAAGGTGACAAGGTAGGAAGGGAATGAATCTGGAATTCAAAGTTTTAAAATCAAATGTTTAAATATATGTATACACACACACACACACATACACTATTATTAATACTATTTTACATGTAATTGGGAAATAAGATATACAGGCACTGGGGCATAGAGATCCATCATGCCCTCCTGAAAAAGTAGAAAGGGTTATGGGAGAAGATATGGGACAAAGCAGATTGGAGGAGGGGATATCTTGTGGGACTGCTATTTTGGGTTGGTGGGTAGGGGAAAAATGGGGAGAAAATTTGTAACTCTAAATCTGGTGGAAATGAATGATATAAATCAGAAGTTAATAAAGCATTTGGAAAATGAAAAAAAAATAACCAAAAAAATTAAAGACATTAAAAAATAAATATAAATTTGAAAATAGAAAAAAATGACCCTAAACAAACTCTAACCACCAGAATCTATAAATCACAGAGTGATACAAGTATTCAGTCTAAGACAACCTGGAATATTGATGGGAAATGTCTGTTGCACCAGTCTTAGAAAAGAGCACAATTCTCGGCACAGATAGGGCCGGAGCAGGGCTCAGGGCACTTATTCACTAGCCATTGTGGCAATTACCAGACTTTTCAACCCACAGGCACCAAAGTCAGCTTAGAAGGTCAGTAGGAAAGAACTGTAGTACAAGGGTGAGAAATGAGATCATCTAGTCCCAGCCCCAGGGTGGATGGATAAGCTTGTCAGGTC
Organism: Petaurus breviceps papuanus; assembly: GCF_028583685.1. NCBI lineage: Eukaryota > Metazoa > Chordata > Mammalia > Diprotodontia > Petauridae > Petaurus > Petaurus breviceps. The sequence goes on along the minus strand of NW_027187335.1, from coordinate 7,575,540 downwards.
CCAGACCTGGGGTGGTCGAAGTAGCAGTGACTGTTTCCAGAACTCTCAGCCCACAGATGGTGGGGGGATCAAATAGATGATCAGAGGAAGATTGTAGCAAACTCTTTGCTGGCACTGAGGCAGGATTCTCTTGCTTTATCCATGCTTCAATCTGGGTCACAGTTCTGGGTGGCAGTCCTGTTGTGAGTAGGAATGCTGGTGTGGTGGAGCTTGTGGCAGCAGTGGAGAGGGAGTCCTCACATTTCCAAGGCAGAAAATAATGTTTGTGGTGACTCACAGACCAGACCACAGGCCGGGAAAAGAGTAAACCCCTCTCTTTTGATCATGCCACCTTAGAAGAACTGAATATGTACGGGTCCCTAGAAGTATCTGTGAATATAGCTACACAAAACCCCTGGAGCTTGGAACAGACAGTATACTCCCTCCACACTGGAGCCAGAATCATGCCATAATAAAGAGTTGAAAAGTTAAGTAGTTGTTTGGGAGTAGGAGCAAATAGTGTGAAAAACTCAGACTGTAGAATCTTACTTTGGTAACAGAGAAGATCAAAACATACAGCCAGAAGAATATAACAAAGCCCCTACTTCCAAAGTAAAAATATCAATTGTTTGCAGGCCATAGAAGATCTCAAAAAGGATTTTGAAAATCAAGTAAGAGAAGTAAGAGGAAGAACTGGGGAGAGAAATGAGAGTGATGCAAGAAAATCATGAAAAATGAGTCAACAACTTACTAAAGGAGGATACCCCCCCAAAAAAAAGGAAAGGTCTATAGTCCATCTATACCATGAAAAATGGGGGGAAAGACCTAAATGTGCAAAAAAAAATTATAGTAGCATTTTTAGTCAAGGAAAAATGTTGAAAATTGAGGGGATACCCATCAAATGGGGAATGACTGAACAAGCTATAGTATATACAAATGTAATGCATTACTTTTGCACAATAAGAAATGATGAACAGGTAGATTTCAGAAAAACCTGGAAAGAATTGTATAAACTGATGTAAAGTGAAATGAGCAGAACAAGGAAAACATTATGCAAAGTATCAGCAATGTAATGTGATGATCAACTATGAATGACTCAGAACTTCTCAGCAATATAGCCATCCAAGACAAGTACAAATGACTCACAAAGGAAAATTATATCTATATACAGATAATGAACTGATGGACTTTAAATGAACATTGTAACATATTTTTTCACCTATTCTTTACTGTTTTATTTTCTTTGGATCTATTTCTTATTTTGCAACCATGATGAATATGGAAATATGGTTTATATGATATCACATGTAAAAACTGTATCAACCTGCCTATTCTTTTCAGAAGCTGGGGGGCAGGGGAGAGGAAGTAGCAACAAAAATTGTAACTAAAAATCTTGTAAAAATAAATACTATGGGGTCTACTCAGTGTAGCAGCAGCCCCTCTCTCTCCACAGTGGGCATCTACGACCCCCTGACTCCCCAGCAACCATGTCGAAGGGACCCGCGGTTGCCATTGATCTTGGCACCACTTACTCCTGTGTGGGAGGGAGTCTTCCAACATGGGAAAGTGGAGATCATTGCTAATGACCAAGGAAACAGGACCACCCCAAGCTATGTTGCCTTTACTGATACAAAAGGTTGAATCAGTGATGCTGCAAAGAATCAAGTTGCAATGAACCCCACCAACACAGTTTTTGATGCCAAACGTCTGATTGGTCTCATATTTGATGATGCAGTTGTGCAATCAGACATGAAGCATTGGCCTTTTACAGTGGTGAATGATGCAGGCAGGCCTAAGGTCCAAGTGGAGTACAAAGGGGAGACCAAAAGTTTCTATCCAGAGGAAGTATCTTCTGTGGTCTTGACCAAGATGAAAGAAATTGCTGAAGCTTACCTTGGGAAGACTGTCACAAATGCTGTGCTCACAGTACCAGCCTATTTCAACAATTCCCAACATCAGGCTACCAAAGATGCTGGAACCATAGCTGGTCTGAATGTGCTTCGAATCATCAATGAGCCAACTGCTGCTGCTATTGCTTATGGCTTGGACAAAAAGGTTGGTGCCAAGAGAAATGTGTTGATCTTTTACCTTGCAGGTGGTACTTTTGATGTCTCCATTCTTACCATTGAAGATGGCATCTTTGAGGTCAAGTCCACAGCTGGGGACACCCACTTGGGTGGGGAGGACTTTGACAACCAAATGGTCAATCATTTCACTGCCAAGTTAAAGTGAAAGCACAAGAAGGACATCAGTGAGAACAAGAGGGCTGTTTGCCATCTCTGCACTGCTTGTGAATGTGCAAAGTGTACCCTCTCTTCCAGTACCCAGACCAGTATTGAGATTGAGTCCCTCTATTAAGGCATCGTCTTCTATACATCAATCACCAGAGCCCGTTTCGAAGAGCTGAATACTAATCTCTTCCGTGGCACCCTGGACCCTGTGGAGAAGGCCTTAAGAGATGCCAAGCTAGATAAGTCTCAGATTCATGACATTGTCCTAGTGGGTGGTACTACTAGAATCCCCCAAATCCAGAAGCTTCTGCAAGACTTCTTCAATGGCAAGGAGCTCAATAAGTGTATCAATGCTGATGAATCTGTTGCTTGTGGTGCAGCTGTCCAGGCTGCCATTTTGTCTGGAGATAAATCTGAGAATGTGCAGGACTTGCTGTTGTTGTATTTCACTCCTCTTTCCCTTGGAATTGAAACTGCTGGTTGAGTTATGACCGTTCGGATCAAACACAATACCTCCATCTCCACCAAGCAGACACAGACCTTTACTACCTATTCAGACAACCAGCCTGGTGTGCTTATTCAGGTTTATGAAGGTGAGAGAGTGATGACAAAGGACAACAATCTGCTTGGCAAATTTGAGCTCACAGGAATTCCTCCAGCACTCAGGGGTGTTCCTCAGATTGAAGTAACATTTGACATTGATGCAAATGGTGTCCTCAATGTTTCTGCTGTGGACAAGAGCACAGGCAAGGAGAACAAGATCACTATCACCAATGATAAAGGACGTCTGAACAAAGAAGACATTGAGAAATACAAGGCTGAGGATGAAAAGCAGAGAGACAAGGTGTCTTCCAAGAATTCTCTTGAATCTTACACTTTCGACATGAAAGCAACCATAGAGGATGAAAAACTGCAAGGCAAAATTGGTGATGAAGACAAACAGAAGATCCTTGACAAATGTAATGAAATAATCAACTGGCTGGATAAGAACCAGACTGCTGAGAAGGAAGGATTTGAGCATCAGCACAAAGAATTGGAGAAGGTCTGCAACCCTATTATTACTGAGCTGTACCAGAGTGCAGGAGGCATGCCAGGAGGCATGCCTGGTGGATTCCCAGGGGGTGGAGCAGCCCCATCTGGAGGTGCTTCTTCTGGACCCACCATTGAAGAGGTCGACTAAACACACCAGAAAGAACATTCCACACAGCTTTTCAAAAATCAAAGGACTCAAATTTGTAGCCAAGGCAGTAGCCATTTAAAAGTAACATTTAAGCTACTGTGTAAATCTGGGCATTCTGAATACTTGAATGTGTACAGAAGGAGAGAAGTGAACAACATTGCACTTTATCAGTACTGTAAACAAATGGAAATGCAATTGTCTTGGAGAGTAAAATCTATTTAAAATTGGCACCACAAAAATAAATAAATAAATGCTATGGGGCAGCCAGGTGGCGTAGTAAGAGTGCTGGCCCCAGAGTCGGGCGACCAGGGATCAGTTCCAGCCTCAGATACTTAACACCCACACACACACACACAAATGGCCATGTAACCTTGAACAAGTTATTTAACCACAATTACTTTAAAAAGAAAAAAAAGAATGCTAAAATTTTCTTGATATATAATTTGGAAATATTATTAAAAATCAAATTACTGGTATCAAAAATGAAAAAGGTAAAAGCATTACCAATGAAGATGAAATCAAAGCAATTATTAAAAGTAAGTTTTACCAATTATATGACAGTTAAATTGACCATATAAGGGAAATGGATGAATGTTTTTAAAACAAATATGACCTGGGCAGATTAAGATAAGAGGAAATAGAATACTTAAATAATCATATCTTAAGAAAAGAAATTAAAGGAGCCTTCAATGAGTTCCCTAATAAAAAAATAACCAGCATGAAATGGATTTATAAGTTAATTATATCAGTCTTTATCAATATCTATATCTATACACACATACACACACACATATATATGATTAATATTATTTCTATTTAAGGGACACAATTTCAATATCATATAAAGTATTTGAAAAATAACTGAAAAAAGTATTCCTAGCAAATTATTTTTTTTAAGCGATTAGGGTTAAGTAACTTGCTCAAGGTTACACGGCCAGTTATTTCTGGATGTGGTGCTAAGTATCTGAGCCTGGATTCGATCCCAGGTCTCCCCACTCTGGGACCAGCACTCTTACTCACTGCACCACCTGGCCACCCCTACCCCCCATCAAATTATTTTTATGGCACAAATATGGCTTGGATACCTAAACCAGGAAGAGCAAAAATAGGAAAAAGCAAAACAAAGCAAATTACAGAACAACTTCTGTAAGGAATATGGCGACAAAAAACTTTAAATAAAATACTATAAAGGCCATTACAGCAAGATATCATGAAGATCATACATTGTGACCAGGTGGTCATAATAAAAGTATGAAAATAATAGATCATATCAGTAACAACAGAAAAAATCATATGACTAGCTCAACAGATGCAGAAATGCTTTGGAAAAGAACTTCACAATTTCCTACTAAAACCACTAGAAAGCATATGGTCAATGTAGCTATTCTTAAAATGGTAAGTATCATCTATCTAAAACAAGAGCAAGCATTTCTGTAATGGGAATAAACTTCTGCCCTTCCCAATAAGCTCTGGAGTGAAGTAAGGATGTCCATTATCACCATTATTATTCAATATTATATTAGAAATGTTAGCTATAGAATAAGACCAGAACAAAGAAAATGAAGGAATAAAAAGAAACAATAAAAACAGAAAATTATCACTTTTTGCAGATCGTATGATCGTATACTTAGAGTACCCTAGATTATCAACTAAAAAAAAAGAAACTAATTCAAATAATTAACAGTTTTTGTGGAGATCTAAACAATTGGAGAAATATTAGTTGATCATGATCAAACTGAATCAATATAATAAAAATGATAATTCTCCCTAAGGTAATTTGCTTATCCTACCAATTGTGTCCTACCAGTAAAACTAACAAATAACTATTTTATGGAGCTATGAAAAAAATAACAAACTAATTCAGAAGGAAAAAAAATCAAGTGTTTAAAAGAAAAATAAATTGAGTGAAGTGGTCTATCATTGCCTGATTTTAAACTATATTACAAAATAGTAATCATTAATGTAGTACTGGCTCAGAAATCAAGCTGTGCAGTATATTGTATGCTTAATCTATTCCAGTAAATGACCATAGTTACCTAAACTTTAATGAACCCCAAATACAGGCAATTTTAACAAAAAATAACTAGAAAACTGGAAAGCAGTTTGGCAGAAACTAGGCATAGACCTATACATCACATTAGACCTTATCACAAAGATAACGTCAAAATTGGTAAATGATTTAGGCATAAAATGTGATATAAGTAAATTGGAGAGCATGGAAAAATGTATTTTTTATGGACAAAAGGAAGAGTTTATAACCAAATAAGTGTTACAGAGGATCACAGGAAGTAAAATAGATAGTTCTCATTATATGAAAATAAATTTTTGCACTAACAGAACTAATGCAGCCAAAATTAGATGGGAAGTAGAGGATGGGGGAAAATTACAGCTATTTTCTCTTATAAAGGCCTCATTTCTCAAATATATAGGGAACTGAATCAATTCCATAAAAAGGAACAATTTTTCATTACGATAAATGGACAGATGATGTGAATAAACAGTTTTATGAAGAAGAAATCAAAACTGTCAATAGTTATTTAAAAAAGATTTTAAATCACTATTGACCAATGGTAAGCAAATTAAGACAATTCTTATATACCACCTCACATTGATTTAATTGGCTAATATAACAGAAAAGGGGAAAAAAGACAAATGCTGGAGAGGATGTGGAAAAATTGGGTCACTAATACCCTGTTAGTGGGATTATGAAGTAGTCCAATCCTTCTAGAGAACAATTTGAAACTCTGCTCAAAGAAATATAAAACTATGCATTCCCTCTTACCCAGTAATATCACTACTAGGTCTTTATTTCAAAGAAAGCAAGTAAAAAGGGAAAGGTCCTTTGGGAACAAAAATATTAATGATTTTTTTTTCTTGTTGTCATGGTAAAGAATTTGAAGTTGAGGGTATTCCAATCAATCAGAAAATAACTGTAGTGTAGATTATGATGGAATTCTATGGTGCTCTAAGAAATAATGCGCTGAATAGTTTCAGAATAAACCTGGGAAGACTTATATGAACTTGTGTAAAGTGAACTGAACATAACCAGGATGCATTGTATAGTATTAATTCAATTTTTTAAGGATGATCAACTATGAAAGACTAAACTATGCTCAACAAACCAATGATCCAATACAAATTCAAAGGACCCATGATGACAAATGCTATCCACGTCCAGAGAGCTGAAGAAACCTGAAGGGAGATTGAAGCATACTTTTACAATTATTTTTGCATGTTTTCTTTTGTAATATGTCTAATATCGAAATATGTTTTGCATAACCTCAAGTGTATAATCAATATTAAAAGGTTCGCCTTTTTAAGGCATGGGGGAGAAGTAAAAGAGAGGGAGAAAACTTGGAAATCAAAATTTTAAAAATGAATGATAATTTTTTACATGTAACTGGGAAATATTTAATGAAATAAAATTATATTTAAAGGAAAAAACGGAAATCTGTAAGTCAGTGAGTGAATTCAGGAGAGAGAGAATCATGGAGAACAACTAGAGAGTGTGTCCAAAGTCAAGAGATGGAATGTTATTTATGGAACATTCCTGAGGTCAGTGACACAGGATTGAAGAGAATCTTCTCTGTGGATATATCTTAGTAGCTGAAATGAACAAGTTTTGTGCCTCTCAACAAGTCAATTAGCTTCTCAGTTGCTGCAGGAAACCTGAGTTACCATTCTGGTTATTTTTACACACACACACACACACACACACACACACACACACACACACACATATATATACACACATACATTTATTCATACACAAATATATGCATATAAGCATATAAACATATATCTATATGTATGTTTATATAGGTGTATATGTGTGTATGTTTATATAATGCATGTGTGTATATATGTATATATACACACATATATACACACCACACACATATGTAAGTGTATGCTTGTATATATTTGTATATGACTATGTGTACATACATATGCAATGAATGTACATACATCCACATGTATGTACATATAATTGCATGTAAATACATGTGTGTGCAAACACATAAACACACTATATGCATATCTGTGTTTGCCATATATGTATTTGCATCTATATGTATGCATACATTGATATATCCATGTCTATTTCATTTCTATCATCTGTACCTACACCTATATCTAATCCATAGCTATAACTATATCTATATTATCTATACTATATTTTTATGATCTGCTCTGTTGTTTTAGCATTATCCACTCTTTGAAATATCTTGAAAATAAATTCTTGATTGCCTTTAGAATAATGTCAACTCTAACAGATTTATTTTGCGTGTATTTGATCTATCTTTGTAATTGCCATTGAAACTTCTAATTTTATTTTTTGAGACCATCTTGATATCTGGCCTAAGGATCAGGTGACTTACAGAATTCATCCCATTATTGAGCATCATGGAAGCTTTAATATGCTCTATTTCTTACCTAGACCAGTTTGTGCCTCCTTAGGAAAACTGATGGTTCTCCATATTGGTATCAGATTTAATATAGACACCTGGTCAATGTTAACATTAATGCATCTCAGAACCCCAGAATTCAGGCAATCCACCAGCCTTGTACTCTCCTATATTAGGAACTATAAGAATGTGTCACCGTCTGGAACAGAGTTTTGCACAGATCAAACACTAAAACATGGTTGGGTGCTAATGATTGCATTATTACATACATAAAACAATAAATGTATCAATGAATTCCTCATTTGGGGTTAAAATACATTTATTTAGAGGACCATATATCAATAACCATTTTTGGCAGTGAACAATTCTATCCCCGAATTGATACTGAAATGTGCATGTTAGCTTTCTTACATCCTGGGGTAAGCCATTTAGTGCTTTTGTTTAGCAGAAGTATACAGTTTTGTATTTATGGTGGAACATTTGTTGTTTCAAATGTAAATTTTTGACGCACATATGAAGTTATTTTTGAACCAAGAACTCAGCTTTAAAGGTGAGAATATAATATTCCCCCATAGAGAGTATATAATGAAAATATTACTAAATTGGCAGAGTGTGGATGAAGGTCATGAGCGTAGTTTGTTTAAGGTACATAAGGACAAGTTAGGATTGTTCTGACTAAGTGGGGAGTGTTCCCATCATGAGGATAAATTTGCTGCAGTATTATCTGCACAGAATATGTCTATACTCTCTACTTGCTGCTTCTCCTCCCCCCCCCCCGCAAAAAAAAAATTATAACACTTTAAACAGGTACGTTAATTTATAGCTAGTGTCTTGAATGTCTCTGGTACAGAGAGATGTCTTGAGAATAAAATTATTATCTATATTTTTCTCTGTTGCATTAATTTTCTTGTAGGTTATTGCAAACATTAAAGAGGAATATATGGACAGTATAATTATCCTGGTTAATACCTTCCAGAAATACTGTATATTGAATTTGAAATAGGCCAGGGAACTTATTAGGCAATTGCTAAAACTTGTAGAGCTCTACCCAATCTATTTTTCAGAAAGTCTATAAAAGAAAATGAAACTGTATTCTCTCCAGTGGAACTTGGGAGGGCTCAGGGTTTTATTCTTTACAATATCAGCTGCAGAACTCTAAATTGATAGAAGACACTCAATGGAAGATCAACACAAAGAACTAAAGCATTTTGTGCTGCCAGAAATGTAAGACTTTATGCTGTCTTTATTTATGTCTACTCGTCTCTGCCTCTTCTCCCATATCTTCCCATTTGCTCTTCTTAGAATCACAGATTATTAACTTGCAAGAGCACTTTAGAGGTCATCTTGTCTAACCTACCACTCAATCTAAGATCTCTCTCTATTTCAGGTGGAATCTGCTTGAATATTCCCACTGGGGGCATATTTTTCTGTTCCTTTAGACAAACTTGATGTATTTATTTATAGACTAATTTAAAAAAAATCTTTCCTTTACACATTAACAACTCATGATCACCTCTTTATTGTGTTAGCTGCACTACTGATATAACCCTTATTTCTCACACAACCCGATATTTGACTCTGATTCCTGATCTCTTGGCTCTAACAAGTGACTGTCTTTGCAGAAATCAGGAACCCATACCACTTCTCAAATATTTCTATGACATACTAGTGAACTTCCTTATCTATCCCTTTCTAGTTTCACTGTACGTGTTTTCTTTCTTCATAAGAATGTGACCTCATTGAAGGTAGGGATGATATTGCATCTATTTGTTGGCTCATAGTAAGCATTTAATTAATTTTAGCTTTCTGCCTATCTATCTATCTATCTATCTATCTATCTATCTATCTATCTATCT
>NW_027187335.1:7557814-7565875 GCF_028583685.1 Petaurus breviceps papuanus | reverse complement strand
TCTATCTATCTATCTATCTATCTATCTATCTATCTATCTATCTATCTGTCTGTCTGTCTATCTACTCACCTCCATACATACATACCTATGTGTCTATCTTTTTCTATAGAACTTGTTACCTTGCTGAAAACAACTCATGCTATCTTCTTTCTTGATGTTAAAAACAGCTGTAACATTACTCTCCTTGCCTGGCCTCAGTGATTCATCTAACCTACAGTTGGAGACAGTTTTTAATTTTATGATGTCCTAAGATAACAATAGCCTATCAGTGGTGCTTCATAAAATTTGAATAAAAAGAAAAATAGTCATAAGTGCAAAGTTGGAAAGTGGAATTTTAAAAGGATTAAGATCAGTTATTTCTTTCCGTAATAATGTTCTTAAGCAGAGATTGTACAAAGGGGAAAATCCAGGTAACAATTTTCTTAACTTCTAGCTTGATGGCCCAGTTTACTTTTCATTTGGGAGTAGCTACAATTTTTGTTATGAGGTTTGGAGATTTTAGCTTTTCCAATTTAGCACTTGCTAAAAAAAGATGAGATTTTGAATGAGACTCAGAGCTAAGCTGGGAGTTCTAAGATGATATATGCTTTTAGAAATGACATTCCTGCTAGGTCAAGGGCCAGGAAGGAAACTTTCACCAAAGGACTAGAGCAAAAAAACAAAATGAAACATTACTCTCCCCAGGAAAAAAAATGATATGGGAAAACACATTCCCTTTGGTGAAGCACCTGAATATTTCAAGAAAAGGTCTCTGTGTAGATGTGAGTGTATGCACTTCTCCACATTTAACCTCCATCATTTCTTTCCATTGGGTCAAGGAGCAAATGGAAAAATAGTGTGTGGAAGACGTACAAAGCATTTTTGGAAGCTAGAGAGCAGAAACTTTTCAAGTAAATATTAGGCAGACAGGAAATAAATATAAATAAATATCAATAGCAAAGCCAACCAACCTAATAAAGTAATAGAAGATGAATCAATGTTTGGCAACTTTATAATCAGTTAATGAACATTCTAACTGAGAGCACAGGCCAGTCAAGTATCATTGCAAAGAAGTATATCAAGTGGGAAGTAAGTGTAGAGATAGGGTCAGGAAAATAATTTATCTTCTGGTTGTTTTTACAGCAATAGTAAAATAAATTGACATATGTACCCATTTTTAGAAAAAGCTTTTTAAAAAATCCTTGAAGTTTATGAAAAATATATCCTTGAACCAGTCAAAACTGTAAGAACCTTTTAGTTATAAAGTCTAATCCCCTCCTTCTACAGGTGAGGAAACTGAGGCCTAGAGAAAGAATGTGTCTTATATGATACCACACAGCTAGTTAGAAAAATATGTCTTCCAAGACTATTATGGATATGTTTTGCATGCCTACACATGTATTGCCTATATCTAACTACTTGCCTTCTCAGGAAGGGGGTGCAGTGGGGAGGGAGAAAGGGAGAAAATACAGTACGCAAAATTTTAAAAACAAATGTTAAAAATTATTTTTGCATGTAGCTGGAGAAAAGTAAAAAGAAAATGCTGAAAAAAGAAAAGAAAAAATATGTCTTCCATGGAAAATTCCCATTGATGGCTTAAAAGAAAAAACTCATATCTGAATTTGTTCAATGATTTTTTAAGACCAAGTAAGTAATAAAAATATATATAGACTTGCCACAAGTGCTCCTCAGTATCATATGGCAGATGTTCTACACATAGTCAAAAGCTTTTACTGAATGTTTATTATGTGTTTGGAAGAGAAATTTTCTGTTCAGTCTTTTTAACAGGATTTCTTGGAATTCCTCTATTTCATTATGTCCTCCCCACCCCACCACCATAGGATTCTATTCAGGTTTGCTTGGTAGGTTATTCTTTTTTTTTCTTTTTGGAGGTGGAAAAATAGGGCAATTGGGGGTAAGCAACTTGCCCAAGGTCACACATCTAGTTTTATGTAAATTGTCTGATTTGAACTCAGGTCCTCCTGACCCTAGGGCCAGTGCTCTATTCACTGCACCACCTAGCTGCCCCTTGGTAGGTTATTCTTAATTACAATCTAGTGCCTTTCCCTTCTGGAATATCATATTCCAAGTGCTCAGCTACTTTATGATGGTAATTGTGAGATGCTATTATAATCTTGTGAATCCATGGTAGTTAAATTCTTTCTTTCTGGCTGCTTGGAGGATATTCTCCTTTAGCTCTCCTCACCACTCGATTTTTTGACCTGGAAGATATGGATTTCGGCTATAGTATTCTTTGAAATATTCCTCCTGGGACTTTTCTTAGAAGATGATCTATGAATTCTTTCAGTTTGTATTTTACCCTATAGTTTTAAGATATCTGGACAGTTTTCCGTTACAATTTCTTGAAATAGGATGTTAAGGTTAATTTCTTGCTCATGGATTCCAGGTAGAACAATAATTATTTAATTTTCTCTCCTCCATCTGTTTTCCAGGTCAGTTGCTTTTTTCCCTATGAGATGTTTCATATTTCTTCTATTTTTTCAATCTTTTAGACATCTTGATATTGTTTCTTGATTTCTCATGAAGTGATTAGTTTCCCTTTGACCAATTCTAATTTTTCAGGAGATATTTTCCATAGTATTTGCTCCTCTTTTACAAAGCTGTTAGTTCACTTTAAAAAATATATATTTTATTTATTTCATTATATATTCCCATTACAATGTAAAATGTTCAACACTCATTTTTTTTCTAAATTTTGAGTTTCAAAGTATTTCCTCTTTCCTCTCCCTCCCCCTTCTTTGAGAAGACAAATGACTGATACTGATTATATATGTTAATCTATGAAAAATATATTTCCACATTAGCCATCGTGAAAAACATGCAAACAAAAAAACAATAAAGGTTTGATTCATTCTACATTTAGAAATTCTGGCATTTAAATACAATTGGAATATTACTATTTCTCTCTGTGGCGGTAGATAGCATCTTTCATGTGTCCTTTGGAATTTTCTCAGATCTTTGTCTTGAATACAGTAGATAAGTCTTTCTTACAATATTACTGTTATTATATACAAACTTCCCTTGGTTCTGCTCACTTCACTTGATATGAGTTCATATAATTCTTCCTAGTTTTTTCTAAAATCATTCTGCTCATCATTTCTCATAGCACAACCGGATTCTGTCACAATCATAGACCAAACTTGTTCAGCCATTTCCCAATTGATGGACATCCCCTCAATGTCCAATTCTTTGCCACTAGAAAAAGAGTTGCTCTAAATTTTTTTTGTACAACTAGGTCCTTTTCACTTTTCTTTTTGGATATAGACCTAGTAGTTTTATTGCTGAGTAAAAAAGTATTCACAATGTTTACCTCCTTGGGCATAGTCCCAAATTTTTCTCCAGAATGGTTGTACTACTTCACAACTCCAGCAAAAGTGCATTAGTGTCTCAATTTATCCACATTCCATCCCACATTTATCATTTTCCTTTTGTGCCATGTTAGGCAATATGATAGCTGTAATGTGCTATCTCAGAGTTGTTTTAATTTGCATTCTCTAATTGGTAGTAATGTAGAGCATTTTTATGTTACTATCGATAGATTTGATTTGCATTTTTCAACTGATAGTTTCTGCCATTCACCTATTTACCAACTTGGTAATATTTCTTATTTTTAATGAATTTGGCTCATTTTCCTATATATTTGCAAAATAAAGATTTTATCAGAGAGATTTATTTTAAAAATTTCCCCAGTTTCCTGCTTTCTTCCTAATTTTCACTACATTAGTTTTATTCATGTAAAAGCTTTTTAATTTCATGTAATCAAAATTATCTATTTTGCTTCCAGTAATCCTTGTGTGGCCATAAATTCTTCCCTTTATCCATAGATCAGAAAGATACATTTTTTCCATGCTCTTTCTTATGATATTTATGATATCACCTTCTATGACCAATTTATTTACCTATGTTGACCTTACCTTGGTATATGATGTGACTGACATTAGATCTATGCCTAGTTTCTGTCAAACTGCTTTACATTTATCCATGGATCTATAAGGTACATTTTTCCATGCTCCCTAGTTTATTTATAATTTCAACTTTTATGTTTAAATCATTTATCCTTTTTGACTTCATCTTGCAATTCAATGTGAGATGGTAGTCTATCACTAGCTTCTTCCAAACTACTTTCCAGTTTCCCAAGCAATATTTTGTCAAATGTTTTTTTATTACAGTAAAAACTTGGATCTTTGGGTTTATCAAACACTAGATTATGGCAGCCATTTACCATTGTGTACTGGATGCCTAATGTATTCCTGTGATCCATCACTCTTTTTTATCCTATACCAGGTTGTTTTAATTATTACTGCTTTGCAGTATACTTTGAAACCTGGAATTTCTAGGCCACCTCCCTTTATATTTTTAACTGATTCCTTTGAGATTCTTGATCTTTTGTTTTCCAGATGAATTTTGTTACTATATTTATACGTCTATAAAATAATTTAGGGGACTGAGTCAAGATGGCAGAGTAGAAAGAGGAACTCTGCACAGCTCCAGCTCCCACCACATCCAATTAATATAAAAGGGGACTCTGAATAAACTTTGGAGCTACAGAACCCACAAAATGACACAGAGAAGCTAACCTCTCTCTGAGGACAGCCCGGCAGGCTGGCAGGAATCAGCCAAAACAGCTCTCTGGGAGCCGACTCTAGCCCCACATGAGCCAGAGGATTTAGCCCCAGGGTGGGTCTGACCAGCTGCGGGCTGGAGGGATACCAGATCACCAGCAGCTGTTGCCATTTCCAGAATTATCAAAACATAGATGCTAAGGAGAAAGTGAGAGGTCAGTGCAGTGAGAACTATGGGATCCTGTAATTGTCGGCTATTGCCCCCAGGGCAAGAAAATGTTGAGGGCTACTGCTCAGCCTCTGCCATGTGGCAGATTCAGCTTCTGGCCTGCAGAGTCTAGGGGGACCCAACCATCAGTCTGAGGGGTGATTCCTCTTGTTTTATCCTGCTTGGATCTGGATTGTGGTCTAGGGTGGAGGTCCTGGGGTGTGTGACCAGCTTGCCAGAGTGTGTGGAGGCTTCAGAGAGGGCATCTAATTAATACGTCCAGCAGCTGAGAAAACCCCAGCATTTGGAACAAAACTCCACTGTCTGGTGGTGGAGTCCTACTATGACAAAAAACCCAAAAGTCAAATGATTGAATGGCAAAAAGAACAGGCAAAGGAAGCAAACCTAGCAAAGAAATCCAACATTAGAATCCTATTTTGGGGACAAAAAGGATCAAAGCATGGAATAAGAAGAAGAAAGTGAACTCATAACTCCTGAATCAAAAGTTTCCAAGAAAAATATGAGCCTCCATAGAGGACCTTAAGAAGTAGGTAAGAAAAGTGAAAGAAAAATTGGGAAGAGAAATGAGAATGATGCAAGAAAATTATGAAATGGGAGTCAACAGCCTGACTAAGGAAAACAACACCTTAAAAAATAGAATAACTCAAATGGCAAAAGAGGCCCAAAAAGGCAATGAAGAAAAGAATGCCTTAAAAAGCCAAATTTGCCAGGTGGAAAAAATAATCACAAAAGCTCACTGAGGAGAATCATTGCTTCAGAATTAGATTGGAGCAAATGGAAGCTAGTGACCTTATGAGAAATCAAGATGTTGTTAAACAGATCCAAACAAATATAAGAATAGAAGGCAAAGTGAAATATCTCATTGGAAAAAGCACTGACTGGAAAATAGATCCAGGAAAGATCATTTAAAATTTATTGGACTACCCATGATCAAAGAAAGAACCTAGAAATCGTCCTCCAAAAATTCTCAAGGAAAACTGCCATGATGCTTTAGAACCAGCAGGAAAAATAGAGGTTGAAAGAATCCACTGATCACCTCCTGAAAAAGATCCCAAGAAGAAAACTCCTTGTAATATTATAGCCAGGTTCTGGAATTCCCAGATCAAGGAGAGAATATTACAAGCAGCCAGAAAGAAACAATTTGAATATTGTGGAAACACAATCAGGATAACTTAGGATCTGGCAGCTTCTACACTGAGGAATTGAAGGGCTTGGAATGTGATATTCTGGAGGTCAAAGGAACTGGGCATAAAACCAAGAATCACTTACCCAGCAAAACTGAGTATCATGTTTCAGGGGAAAATATGGTCATTCAGTGGAATAGAGGACTTTCAAGCATTCTTAATGAAAAAAAAACGGAGTTGAATAGAAAATTTGACATTCAGATATAAGAAGCAAGAGAAGCATGAGAAGGTAAACAGGGTAAAGGAATCATAAGGAACTTATCAAATTTGAACTATTAATGTTCCTATATGAAAAAACAATAATTGCAACTGATGAAACCTTTTTCAGTATTAAAATATTTGAAGGGAATGTGTGTGTGTGTATATATATGTGTGTGTGTGTGTGTATCAGAGGTGTATGGGTGTATAAATATATATGTGAATGTATGTATATATGTTTACAGGTACACATAGATAGAGGGCACAGGACCAATTTAATAGGAAAGGATGATACTTCGATGGTGAAATTAAAAGGTGAGAAAGGAATATAATGAGAGTAGATGGTGAGAGACAGAATGGGGTAAACTATCTCATATAGAAGACGCAAGGGAAAATGGTTACAATGGAGGGGAAGAATAGAAAGGCAAAAGGGAATGAGTCAACCTTATTCTCACTGAATTTACCTTGGGGAGAGAATGAAATACAAACTAAATAGAGTATAACCCTACAGGAGAGTAGGGAGCAAGGCAATGAGAGGGGGGATGATGGAATGGAGGGCAGGCTGGGGTGGGAGGGAAGTTGGAAGCACCCACTTTTGAAAAGGTTTGGGATCAAAGTAGAGAATAGAACAAGTGGGAGGTGGGATAGGAGGGGGGGAAATATAGTCAGTCTTTTACAATATATCTACTATGTTATTGTTTTGCATTAGCCACACATGTACAACCTATACTGAACTGCTTATCTTCCCCATAATGGTGGGTGACAAGGGAGGAAGGGAAACAATCTGTAATTCAGTTTTAAAATCAAATGTTGAAATATATATATACTATTATTAATACTATTTTACATGTAATTGGGAAAGAAGATATACAGGCACTGGGGCATAGAGATCCACCATGTCCTACTGGAAAAGTTGAAGGGGATATGGGAGAAGATATGGGAGGGAGCAGATTGGAGGAGGGGATATCCTGTGGGACTGCTATTTTGGGGAGGTGGGTAGGGGAAAAATGGGGAGAAATTGTGTAACTAAAAATCTGTTGGAAATGAATGATGTGCAAAACTATTTATAGCAGCTGTTTTTGTGGTGGCAAAGAGTTGGAAATTAATGGGGTGCCCATCAATTGGGGAATGGCTGAACAAGTTGTGGTATATGCATGTTATGGAATACTATTGTGCTATAAGAAACAAGGAGCAGACGGTCTTCATATTTACCTGGAGAGGCTTATGTGAACTGATGCTGAGTGAGAAGAGTAGGACCACAAGAAATTTGTACACAATTACAGACACAATGTATGTGTGATGACCAACTTCGATAGACTGGACTCTTCTCAGCAATGCAGTGATATAAGTCAATCCCAAAAGACACATGATGGAGAGAAATGTGTGCATCCAGAGAAAGAACTAGAAAGAACTGAGTTTATATCCAGATGGAAGCAAAATACCTAATCTTTTTCCTTTTCTTGTTTGGTTTTTTATGTCCTCTCTACCATTTTTCATTCCATCTGATACAATCCATCTTTATAACCTTACTAATGTATAATGTGAAAGTATTTACAGATCCTATACTTGACTATATGCAGCCATGGGGGGGGGGGGCCAGGGAGCGGGGAGGGGGACAAAATGTGAAACTCAAGGAATTGTGGAATTGAATCCTGTAAACTAAAATTAAACAAACAAATTAATTAAAAAATATAAAACATAATTTGGTACTTTGATTGGGTATGTTTGATTGTATCTGCATTTGTCTTTGAGCTTTTTCTTTTAGATATTTTCAAGTCATTGTTTTCTGAGTTTGTGCGTTTAGCTTCCCTGTCATCATTGTAGCATTTTATAGTTAAGTGTTTCCTTCCTTCCTTCCTTCCTTCCTTCCTTCCTTCCTTCCTTCCTT
>NW_027187335.1:7509382-7557714 GCF_028583685.1 Petaurus breviceps papuanus | reverse complement strand
CTCTCTCTCTCTCTCTCTCTCTCTCTCTCTCTCTCTCTTGTTCTTTCCATCATTTGCTCATTTTTTGCAGCCTACATCTTGAATTGTCACTTTGTTAGAGTTGGGCCCTGCCCAGTTTGAGGGGAATTAATAGTCTGAACTTCTGTCTTTTGTGACCTTCTGCTGCTTTCATAATTCTGTCTGGAGTTTGTAGGGGTTTGGTGTTTCCAATGTGGTATGTCTGGGGAGAGGTTTGTACATTTCCATCCTGATCTTCACAGTGTAAGGATTCCACATACAAAGGCCCCTGCTTCCCAGCAACAGTGACAACTACTTTCTTCCCTGTAACTGTGACTTAGAACTGGATAGTAAGAAATATAGCTTCAGAATGGAATCTGATCCTGTGCCCAGTGCTAGTTAAAGGATGCCATGAAATCTTTTTCTGTCCAGGTTTTCAGTACCCTTAATTTCCAGAGGTGCTGGAATATTCCTTGTCACCCCTTTTGCCACCACCTGGTACTGCTTTTGCCATACCACCCTGCTGACCAGCCCCTATCCCAATGTCTGTAGACCTTTCTGACTTTTTTAAGCTGCCCTAGTGCAGAAAAATTACTGCTGACTTTTTCGTGGCTTTCCCATTTAGAATTCTCTTTGGCTTTGGCTTACACAATTCTCATGGAGCAGGTTTTGGGGGAGTTTTGGCAGTTGTGATATCTTTTTCCACCATCTTTTCTAGCACCCCAGTTTTTTACTACATGACAAGTCTTGTGCTAAATGCTGGGGATGAAAAATTTCAAACATTAAGAAATATCTAGATTCTTTAAAAATTGCTTCTGTCTCTGTATAGAGCCATGAGATACTCTAAACCTTTTGAATGAAATCTACATCCACTCAAAAGTAATTAGCTATTGAAAATTTTATTTAACCCTCTTTTCAGTTACTTAGATATTTCTAAACACAATACTATACTATTGGTGGAGCTAATAATCAAGCCAAATATTTTGTATGAAATTTAGAACTATACTTTCAAAAAGTGTCTAAGATGACTATATATGTTGACATAGATATTCTCCTGCTACAAACAAAACCAAAGAATGTCAGAGAGAAAGAAATGTATCTATATACTAAAACATTCACTGAGGCACTTTTTGTAGTATCAAGGAGCTGGAAACAAAGTTGGTGTCCATTGATGTGGTATGGCTGTAAAAATTGTAGTCCATGAATATAATGTGATGCATTATTTCTGTGTCATCATACAGGATGAATGGGAAGAATTCCTAGCAACATGAGAACACTTATATGACTTGATGTATAATGAAGTAAGAACAACTTGGGAAAATATCTTAAGCATATGCATAAGAATAAAGAGATAGATTTTATTTATATTAAGTAGACTGTGCTGCAGATTTTGTGAATTTTCATAACTTCCTGGGGAAAGGAGGGAAGGAGGCAGGAAGGAGGCCATGCACCAGGGATGGAGGGGGCTGGCATATGATTCAAGTACATGTAGGCATCAGGGAGAGAAAAGCAAGAATGGGAGGAAGAAAATGGGGATAAGAGCCAGTCATGTGAGGACTAGCTAGAACTGAGGGGAAGAATGAGTTGGGGGGGGTTAACACATAGTACCCAAGCACTGGGATAGACAGGCAGACAGACAGATGAGGGGCTAGGGGTAAGGAGCTGGATACCAGGCCAGTAGGCTGAGAGAAGCAAAAATTTCCTCTATCCAAGGTCTCAAGCCAAGTCCCCAATACTGAGACTTTGCGGCAATGGAGGTCTTTCCACAAGTCCATTCTTCTGCTTTCACTTGGAGAGTTATCTTTTTAGTTTTCTTTTTTTTTGGGGGGGGGCGGGGGGGGGGAAGTAAGGAACCTCAGAGTTCCAAACTAAGGAGCTGGAGAAGAAAGAGATAAGAGTACTGCATAGTAAAGTTAATATAGGTGATTTTTGGAATGTGCATTTCTTTCAGAATTCTTTATGTGTGAATTTGTTCTCTAATGCAAATTTAAGTAAAGGGTGAACTCTCTGTGAATGGAAAGAACAAACCACATCAATTGAATACTGTGTGATTATGATGAAAAAATGATTTGAACTTGGAAAACATTTGGGAAATTCTGCCTCCCTCCCTTCCTTGAAAGGTGAATGACTATGGACATGGCATATTGCATATAACTATAGATATGGTCTTTGTTTTGGTTTGTTTTACAGAACTATTTTTTCTCTCCATTTAAAATGGAATTTTGGTAAAAAATAGGAATGTCTCTTGATGGGGGGAGGAAAGAAGAACGTAAATGCTTGGTAAAAAGTCAAGGTAAAAAGAGAATAAAAAATAGAAGAAGGGAGGGAGGGAGGAAGAAGAGAAGGAAGAAAAGAAGGAAGAAAGGAAGGAGGAAGGAATGATGGAAGATCCTTTACAGATAGGCAACTTTGCCATAATTCACTCAGAGATTCACCTGGTAGTATTGAGAGGTTAAGTGACTTCCCCAATGGTCACCCAGCTAGGGTGTATGTGAATACCTAGTGTTCTATGCCATTACCAATCACATAATTACAATCTCAAACCAAACGGAAGTACTCAAAGGGAAAAATGAATGATTGGTGTTAACAGGTTATAGCACATTCTTAAATCTCAGCTGCAAGAAAGAAGTGCTGTGAAACATTATCAAGGACTATAGAAAATCATTGAGATAATATTTGATATGTGTACATATTAATGCATTCAAAAAAGTTATGTTTAGTATCTCATTGTAAAGTTTGTAGTGTTTAGCAATATTTATTTTTCATTTAAAATTAATTTAGTTTTTACTTTCATTAATTTGATTATTAAAGTTAATATTCTTGATAATGAAATATTCAATAAATATTTGACTTAAAAATCCACTCGGTGAAGGGTTGGGGGTGGACCCAAGATGGCGGGACGGAAGCGGTAACTTTCCTAAGTTCCTCCATGAATCCCATCACTAAAATTTAAAAAGTGAATCAGAATGGATTTTAGAGTGGCAGAATCCAGCCATGGAAAGTGCCCACATGGGTCTGGGCAGGGGGAGTGTGGAGCACATGGGGCCACACCAGTCTGGACTAGAAAGCAGACTACAGGGAAGAGAGAAGGAGCCCTAGCCAGCAGACTCACCCACCCCAAGGGCAATTCCCAGCCATTTCAAAATCATCTCACCATAGAATGGGAGGATTCATCAGAGCTGAGTAAGAAAACGCACAAGGTCCCAAGCAGAGACAGTAGCTTCTCCTGGGGCTATCAGCCCATAGCCTGGAAATTTAAAAATCACCTGCCTGATTTTCCAGGGGCCAGGGTGGCAAAGTAAGTTCTAGCTGCTCCAATTCCCCCTCCCTGACCTAGAAAATCCAGAGATAAATGTCCCACCCAGAGTAAAATCCTGAATTAGTGGAAATAGCCTCAGGTTTAGGAGTCACTGAGAAAGAGTGTAACTGAGGCAGTAAGGATTCTGGAGTGAAGGGCTGGAGGGGTCCCAACAAGCCTCACCTCACCTGACTAGCAAGAACTCCCAAAGGCCAGGGATTGGAGCCAGCAATTGCTAACAACAGAAGCCCAGGTGGAGTTCAGCACTACCAGGGGAATATGAAGACATCAGTGCTGCCAGCCTCTACCTGCTGAGCCTGCCTGAGCTGTACCCTAGGGGAATAGAGGTGGAATCTGAAGCAGCCAGACCACCCCTCCCTCACAAGTTACACTGTGAGCCTCAGGATAACTCAGGGGAAACACTATGAATCCTGGCCTTGGCCTCAGTTTAGACACCCAGAAGCACACAAAGCCAATAACCACGCCCTTAGCTCCCAGCCTGAGAAATTAGGAAATAGGAAGTTACAATGGGAAAGAAGGAAGCTGAGTAGAAGGGGAAGGCAAGAAAACCAATCAAAGCTTATTATAGTGAGCAAGAACAACTAAATACAGAAGCCAACATGGACTCTATACTAACACCTGAGACCACAGAAGGAAAGATGACTGGTTTCAAGCCCAAAAAGCACTCTTGGAGGAGCTCAAGAAAGATTTTAAAACCCAAATTAGAGAGGTAGAAGATAAATATAAATCTACAATGACCAAATTGGAAATAGTCTCACTGAAGAAAACAAATCCTTAAAAAGTAAAATTTGTTACCTAACTGGAGAAAGTACCTCCCTAAAAAAGGACCTTCTAAAACTAACTGAAGAAAATAATTCACTAAAAATTAGAATCAGTCAAATCGAAGCTCAGGACTCTATGATGCACCAAAAGTCAATCAAGCAAAACATGAAGATTGAAAAATTAGGAGAAAGTATAAAATATCTCACTGGAAAAAGAACTGACCTGGAGAACAGATCCAGGAGAGATAAACTAAAAACTATTGCTGTACTAGAAAGCCATGATGTTAAAGGCAGCCTGGACAACATCCTCCACGAGATTGTCAAAGAAAACTGTCCAGAAGTCCTAGAATCAGAAGGTAAAATAGTTATCGAAAGAATTCATGGGACTTCTCCTGAAAGAGATCCCAAATTGAAAACTCCAAAAATCCACTTGTGTACATCCTAATGAAACATTCCTTGCATACCTATGGCAAGAGCATGAATGATGGGAAATAAGTGGATTACTGATCCATTATGGAACACAATCCACATGCTTCATTAGTGTATCCAGAAAATGAAAAAAAAATCACTGACAAAAGACTCCAACATGTTGAGAAGAACCTCTATGGAAGACTCATGGAGATAAATACACAAGAATCATGTAAGAGAGCAGGAAGTAGTTGACAGGTTTTAACCTACTTTAATGGAAGAAGTACCTACCTCATAAGAATACAGATTGATTGGGAACTTCCAGGTATCAAATTGATAATTACAAACACTTTTTTTTTTAAATGTTGCAATTGCAAATGCTTTTTGATCTTTGCTTGGTTTGTCTTATTGGATTTTTCCAAGCCATTTTAAACCATGTAAAAAAATGATCAAGAAATTGGTGATTACACAGGGAGAATTTAGATCATGGAATTTAGGTGAAAGAGCAGGCCTTGAAAACTTGCTTTAGAAAGCAATGGATAAGAAGTAATAGAAATGATGATGAAGCAGAGACAAAACCCAATTTAATTATGTTTTTATTGAAGTCCAGAATAGAAAGTTTTGTTTTGTTTTCATTTTCCTAGTGAATTGTACATTTTAGAATGTATATTTTATTGTTCTATTTATCTTTTAATTTTGCAGTTTTAGTAGATCAAACTCTAATATTTGCTTCCTATTTGTTAGTGTTTTTCCTAGGGCATATTGCCATACATAATTGCTTCTTTAATTATCTTTGACT
Source organism: Petaurus breviceps papuanus (assembly GCF_028583685.1). Classification (NCBI taxonomy): domain Eukaryota; kingdom Metazoa; phylum Chordata; class Mammalia; order Diprotodontia; family Petauridae; genus Petaurus; species Petaurus breviceps. The sequence continues at coordinate 7,552,430 of NW_027187335.1, read as the reverse complement.
CATTAATCTCTACCTCTTCTGCTTTTTTCCCCCAGAAAACAACAAATTCACCATGTTATTTGTGGAGCAAAATATAAACATTGCAAGATATTTTTGCTGATTGTATATATATATATATATATATATATATATATATATATAAAATTGAATATGTGCATATGTATATATATATGTTACTAATGCAAGTGTTTGTTGGGGAGATTCTGGGGTCAGGTTAGGGGTAACAGTCATAAAAAAATATATAAAAGTTTCAATTTTCTCGGTGTGAAGTGAAACCTTAGAGTTATTTTTAATTTGAAACAATCTTTCATAAAGTTGTTATGGTTGTATATGGTATTTAATAATTTGCTGCATTTTTTGGAAGTGTTTGTTATGTCCTTGGACTACTTTTCTTTTTCTTCTTTTTTTTTTTGTTTGCTTTTTGGAGGGCAATTTTGGGGTTAAGTGACTTGCTCAAGGTCACACAGCTAGTTTTTGTGTTAACTGTCTGAGGCCAGATTTGAACTCAGGTTCTCCTGACTCCAGAGTGTTGCTCTATTCACTGTGCCACCTAGGCACCCCTAAACATTTTTTAAAGCAATTGGGGTTAAGTAACTTGCTCAAGGTTACACAGCCAGTTATTTCTGGGTGTGGGGCTAAGTATCTGAGACCGGATTCGATCCCAGGTCTCCCGACTCTGGGGCTGGCACTCTTACTTACTGTGCCACCTGGCCTCCCCTCTTGGACTACTTTTCTATTGGTACACTTTAACCCCTATCTGTACCCCCACTCCAGAGTCCCTCACAGCAAACAAACAAATAGATTTTAAACATATAAATGGTACCACATGGGTATATATATATACATATATATGTATATATATATATACACACACTCACACACACACACACACACACACATATATATACACATAGGTCTGAATAACATAAAAATGTATATGTATGTATAGAAATATTTCTTAACTCCTTATATATCTTGCATATCAGACCCTTGTATCAGATATTGATACAAATTTCCCTCTACCCAATTCCAAATTTATCCTACTGTAAAGCCAATCATGTGCAGCTCTCCTGAGGACTACTACTGTGAATAACTTTAAGGATCTAATCACATAATATAGTGAACTCTCTATTTATTCAGAAATAAACTAAAGTGAAGCATTCCAGAAACCAAAGCACAACCTTCACAGCAATATAACATAATAACTTATTACTAAGGTGACCACATAGTCTTAAATAAAATATATCATTCATCAAGTCACAATCTCCTCAATCAATATAAAGTACCAAACTAAAGTCTTCTTTCATCTTGACTAGAGGCTGACTTCCAATAATCCTTAAGCAAATCCTGCTTAGGAGGTAATCAGAAAGTATGAACACCATCTACCCCTAGGTCACAGTAAGTTACTAATATCATCAGTCAACACTGAATACCCCAGTAAAGTTCTCTCTCATCTTAACTGGAGACTGACTTCCAAACCCTATGAATCCTCTTCTGTGCTTCCAGCTCTTACCTGGATTCAAAGTAGGCAGCTCTCCCAGCTCTTGCCTGAATTCACAAGTAGGCAACTCTCACAGTTCTTGTCTAGATTCACCCACTGTTGCCTGGATTCACAAGTAGGCAGCTTTCTGCTCCTGTTCCATATCTCAGCTGCAACTCACAGGGAGTACTTCACCCCAAGATCTTCATGGTTTTTGTTTATAGTAAAACAAAGCTCAACAAGGCTACAACAATATTTAGATACATTGCTAGAACTATCATCTCAATTCACTTTCTGTCTGAGAAATCAAAACAAATCAACAGAGTGCTTCTGTCTGACAAAGTAACAGTAACACAAATCAACAGACAGAGTATTTCTGTCAAAGTAATTACTAACAGACAGAACAACAGAGTGTCTACATCACAGTTTCTCTCTTAACTCTGTTTGGTACCAGCTCATGCTCTAACTTTTATCTGTTCTGCTCCTTCCCATTCCACTGTTTCAGCAAACTTGTCCCACCTTGGGCTCTGTGTGACGACTAGGTCTATTAAGGTCAGGAAGGTCTCCAAACACCCTTAGGCCTTTTAAGGGCAACTAAATGTATACTCTTTCCAACAAAGGCTTGACATAATCAAACGCAAGGCTCAAAGGCACTTGAATAGTTGAAACAAGCAGCAAAGTACTAATTTGCTAGCCATTACACATAGCTAAGCTACTTTTGTTCCTTGTACGATACCTTATCTATAGCACTAAATGTACACAATATTTAGAGTCTGAGTACAAAGTTTCAATCTCTAATAAAGTCTTTGTGTCTGACTCTCATATACAGACACAGATACAGACACAGACACAGGTACAGACACACACACACACACACACTGTTTCTACCCTTCTGAATCCTAGTCATCTGAATTTCAATCCATTTATTTTTTATACCTGGCAAGCTAATCCTTTTCCATAGCAATGCTACTAAGCACCTCTGAGAATCCTTAATTATTACCCCTAAAATTCATCTGCATGTGCACAGACACACACACACAATATTCCTGTCTTGAAAAAGTTTGACCAACAAAATTATGAATGCACTTTTCTATATTTTATTAATTTTTATTTATTATAATTATTTTATATTACAATTACTTATTATGATGATGATAAGAGGCCTGTAGCAGTTATCCTAATGAAGACTAAATGTTTTTATACCCTCCAGAAGAGTTCAATTCTGATGGCTCACTGTGCCATGGAGATGAAGGTGATTCCAGGTTATCAAAGACTGTGCCAGGATATCACAAATCTTAACATAACTTACAAGGTCGAGTAAACTGTGTTAAATGCAAGGGATCCAAAGATAGGGAAAAGGCAGTCACTGAGCAGGGAGTTCAGTGTCAGTAAATCACATAGTACATGTGACTGAGTAATGTGCAAGAAGACTAGAAAGTCTTAGGACTTAGTAGGAGGCCAGATTATGAAAACTGAAAAGGCTTTGAGTGAGCATTGGCAACAGAACATGTTTAGTTAGACCATTTTAACTAAGTGTGGAAAACCTCATCAACAGGTTAGCCACTAAGTAAATTCTTTGCCTCCAGTGGTCCATAAAACAGAAATAAAAAGTGACCCAAATTTGTGGTCAATTATTTCTATAGTGAAATTAATGGGTTAGAGGAAAAGTGGAAGAGATATATTCCCTTCCCTCCCCCCTGTTCTTCTTTAATTTAAATATAAGAGATAAACAGGAAAACACAAACACAAAATAAAGAATAGAAACAAAAAATATAATCAACATAAGTCAGTAAAACCTGTAGTACACACCCTGGAATATTTCTGTACACCACTAAAGATGATGATGATTATAACAGCAAGTAGTAATATAATACTTTTAACATTTTAAGTTTAGTAAAGCATTTTACATGTTATCCTATTTAATCCTCTTAGGCAGTGGATGCTATTGGTATCTCCTAATGATGAGGAAAATGAGGCTGGCTTGCCTAGGGTCATTCTTGTGTGTTTGTCCTTCCTTCTCAAAAAGGATCATGACATCAGGGAATAATGACATGACTTGCAATTGACTTGAATTTGAGTGAGAGAGGGCTAGGGTTATCCAGATTGGAATATTTTGAACTCAACTCTTCCTGTCTCCAATTATTGCTCTCCACCCATAGGACTATATGCTTATCTTTAACTAGGCCTTGATAATCTTATCTATGATATAAAATCTTAGTATTGTGGCATTCTTCATTGTCTTCATTTGCAACGTTGTAGTTGTATTGTGTATATTGTTCTTTTGGCCCTGCTATTCTCATGATGTATCACTTCTTTGAAATGTTCCCCTATTTCAAAGAATATTTCATATTCGTCATTCCTATAGTACAATAATATAGAACAATTTGTTCAGCTATTTCTGAATCATTGGAGGCATAGATTCTTTACAACTTTTCTTTTTGTTGTTAATTTCAAACTGCTATCTTGAACATTTTTGGAGGACTAATTTTTTTTCCCCTCTGATGATAATATCTTGTAGGTATGAAATTAGTAGTGTGATTAAGTCAATAATCATTTATTAAATTCTTACTATGCATTAGGTAGTTGCTAAACACTGGAAATGAAAATAAAAGCAGAAAGAAAAATAGTCCCACGGGGCGGCCAGGTAGCACAGCGAGTAAGAGCACCAGCTCCAGTGTCGGGATGAACTGGAGATCGAATCCTGGGCTCAGATACTCAATACCACACCCAGAAATAACTGGCCATGTAACCTTGAACAAGTTACTTAACCCTGATTGCTAAAAAGAAGAGAAAAGAAGAGAAGAGAAGAAAAGAGAAGAGAAGAGAAGAGAAGAGAAGAGAAGAGAAGAGAAGAGAAGAGAAGAGAAGAGAAGAGAAGAGAAGAGAAGAGAAGAGAAAAGAGTCCCTGTCCTCAAGGAGCTTACATTCTAATATGGGAAGGAAGAAAAAAAAGGAGAATGAGTGCCAGGAAGATCTGGTACAAAGGGATGATAGAGAAATTATGAGAGAATCAGTAGTGCAGCTAGGGGAGAAATGAAGACATCACACCTCTGGGCCTCCTTCTTAAAATGGAGGTTTTGAAGGCACCAGTGAGACAAGGATGGAAGGAATTCCCATTGTGTAAAATATAAAGGAAGAGTAGAAGTAAGGTTTCTAGGTGCAGAGTTTCTAGAGCACTGTAGAGGAAAATATAGAAGAGTAAGGAGTACAACTTAGAAGCGAATATGAGTCACTGATTTTAAGAAAAGTATGATCAATTTTATAAATTTTCCTATATAATTCCATAGTTTTCAAAAATAGTGATAAGAACTGCACTGGTGATTTCATTGACATAGGAAATTCCCAGATGAGGAAATGCTTTCTTTCAATCTAGCAAGTCTTAGAGAATTGTGTAGAACACTGAAACATTAAGTGATATCCCCAGGGTCAACACTAACATTATATGTCAGAGTCAGGAATTGAACTCAGGTTTTTCAAGCATAAAGGTTAGCTCCTTTATTGGTTATACCACAGTACCTCTTATTTTCTAAAAGAGTAGGAACAATTCGTAGTTTTACCAAAAGTGAATTAGTATGTCAATTTTCCCAGAGACCCACTGTAGCAGTGATGATTAAGGGAAACTGAATGATTTTTATTAGTCCCTCAGTCAAATTGATGAGATTATATATTAGTAGAATCATACCTTCTGCAAAAGTACACAAATGCTATGGTTCCTATTAAGCACATATAGTTAATTTTTACTTTCTTATGATTAATTGACTGAGGCTTGGGAGAAAGGACTTTTGTCAAAGGAGACATCTTCTCTTCCTTTACTGGTATTTTTTTTTCATTTTGTCTTGCATATACAGACTAGACTGCATCAAGGTGGGGAGGGGATTTCTACTCTTTAGTGCCCCAGGAACAAAAAAAATGCCATCTTTCAAACTATTCTTGTTCAGATAAGCTTTAGAAGAATGTTCCTGGATCTCCTTCCTAGCTTCCTTCTTGTACCTTTCTATTTCCTTTTCTCAACATCAAAGACTGACCATAGTAAGAAGGGACAATTGAAACCTGGGCTATTAAATCAGGTTGAATGTTGAGTTTTGATTTTATAGGTTAAAGGCATTCTAAGGCCAAGAATTTCTAAATTTAAGAGATGAATACCAGGATTTTTATTTTTTTTTAATTTTTAAGTAATTTATTTTTAGTTTTCAACATCCCCTTCCAAAAGATTTTGAGTTCCAAATTTTATCCCCATCTCTCCTCTCCCTCCATCACAATATAGCATGCATGCTGCTTACCCCTTCTCCCAATATGCCCTCCTTTCTATCACCCTACTCCCTTTCTCTTATCACCTTCCCTTCTATTTTCTATAGGATAAGATGAGTTTCTATATCAGATTGCCTGTATATCTTATTTCCCAGTTGCATGTCAAAAAAATTTTAAACATTTGTTTTCAGACTTTTGAGTTCCACATTCTCTCTTCCATTCACCCCACCCACTGTCTTTGAGAAGGTAAGTCTTTTGATGAAGGTTATACATGTGTAATCATACAAAACACTTCCATAATAGTCATGCTGTGAAAAACTAACTATATTTCTCTCCATCCTATCCTGCCCTCCCATTTATTTTGTTCTCTCCTTTGACCCTGTTTCACCTCAAAAGTGATTACGCCTCCCCCCATTTGCCATTGTTTCTGTCACCCTACCCCCACTCTTTCATGCCCTTCTCCCCTCCTTTCCTATAGGGTAAAATAGATTTCCATACCAAATTGAGTATATATGTTATTCCCTCCTTCAACCAAATCTGATTCAGGTAAGGTTCACTCCTTCCCTCCACTCCCCTCTTCCCCTCACTCTAAAAGCTTTTTCTTGCCTCTTTTATGTGAGATAATTTATGCCATTCTACCTTTCCCTTTCTCCTTCTCCCAGTACATTCCTTTCTCACCCTTTAATTTTATTTTTTATATCATCTTTTCATTTTCAACTTACTCTGTGCTCTATCTCTCTCTTTAGATAGATATAGATATTGATATATAGATATAGATTCCCTCCAACTACCCTAATACTGATAAGGGTCTCATGAATTGCAAATATTGTCTTTCCACATAAGAATATAAACAGTTCAACTTCAATAAGTCCCTTATAATTTCTCTTTCCTACTTAACTTTTCATGCTTCTCTTGATTCTTGTATTTGAAAGTAAAATATTCTATTTACCTCTGATCTTTTCAACAAGAATGCTGGAAAGTCCTCTGTTTCATTGAATATCCATTTTTCCCTTGAAGAATTATACTCAGTTTTGCTGGTTAGGTGATTCTTGGTTTTGATCCTAGCTCCTTTGACCTCTAGAAAATCATATTCCAGACCCTCTGATACCTTAGTGTAGAAGCTGCTAAATGTTGTGTTATCCTAATTGTGTTTCCATAATACTTAAATTATTTCTTTCTGGCTGCTTGCAATGCTTTTTCCTTGGCCTGCAAACTCTGGAATTTGGTTACACTATTCCTAGAAGTTTTCCTTTTGAAATCTCTTTCAGCAGGTGATCAGTGGTTTTGATATTCCTTGTCACCCAAGTAAGATTATATGGTTAAATTTTTTCTGCTGTTTGATCATTTTCCCAGTGAATTACTTGACTTTTAAGCACTATGTTAAGGTAGCACTCTGTTTCCAGAATTGAGGGTGCATTGTCTCTAGTTTCAAGAATTTTTTTCAGCTCTTCTCAGAGATATTTCTAGAATTCTTTATATTTTTAGTTCTTCCAGGGTTGTATGATCAAAGGACAGGTGTTTATTCCTCTCCTGGTCTGTGCTCTTATCTGTGAGTGACCACAAGCACTCTTTTCTGCCTTGGAACTGTGAAGAGGATTCCCTCTCTACCATCACCATAAGTTCCACCATGGCACCACTCCTCCTCATCCTAGGACTATGTAATATTAATGAGATTTAACATCTTCCCAGCCAATTATTAGGTTTCAAGTGGAGCCCATTAAGGGAAACTTGCTTAAGGGAGGCTTGCTTGAAGGAACACTTTCACACTTTTTGCTAATATTTAATTAGGCAATGAGTTACAATAATCATGATACATTCTGGCTCTAAGTGTATATATACTCTGAGTTGGTATTTTGCTTTGGGGGCTCACTTATGAGAAGGATCTTATAATTTCTTGGTTAAGATTCTGAGTGGCCATGTGTTCAGAGCTCCCCATTGGCTCACATGTAGAGGTTCTATTGATCCAGGGATCCATGTAATGTGTATAGTTGATTCAGGCAGTCAGAACCCTATCTGTTGGTCTTTATTTCTCTGCTTATATTTTCTCTGCAGTTCAGGGTGCTGACTCTTCCCTTGAATTAGTGAATGCTTTTTAAAAAAATGATTGGTGACCCCTTTAAGTAGTTAGCTTTCCTAGTAAAGCAGATCCAAGAACTTGGGCTAGCAGCCATCCTGAGTATGCCAGTGTGCTTGCTGTTACAGATTGCCTCCCAGGATTGTGACCCATATCCAAGCAGGGTAAAGTAAGAATATCCTGTTTCATCACCAGCAAAGAAATCCTTCTGGTCAGGTCCCCTAAAGGACTCTTGCCCTCTGTAATGGCGTAATAATAAACTTTCTCAACTCTAACTCCAAGCAAGGCTGAGCTGAATTCTTTCCAGATGCCCTTGCAGGTTTCCTGGTATTGCATGAGATCAGGGTTCCTGCTGAACCTATTGGGATCCTGTCCCCCATCATTTTGGCGAGCCAGTGTGGAGCGTCTGTGGTCTCAATCTTTCTTGGAATTCCCCAGGCCTCCAGAGTACTCCTGTGACCCTATAGACGATCTTAAACTGCTGTTCTGGAGAAACTCTAACAAGAAGGTGGATAGAAGGAAGTGAAATCATATTTGGCCTTCTCCTTTTATGTATTAGCCTCTTTCTAATTGCCATTTGCCCTAGCAATGTTACTTTTAAGTCTTCTTTTTCTTCTTCCTGATATCTTGTGTGCCTTTTTGCTTAACCTTCTTGCTAAGCTTGTCTCTTCTAGGCTCAGTGCATTCCATTTGTAGATGATTGCAAAGGCTGACTACCAACTGTTGCCCAAAGTCATTACCCATCACCCCTTGGACCTGGCATTGGCCAAATTCCTGACTTTGGCCATGGACCCCACCCCTTGAAAGATGATACCCTGAGAGGCAGGGACAGCTCTATGCCTCTCCCCTGTGAGAAGTAGCTTGGGAAGCTGAGATCATCATCCTGTACCCACAAATGAATTAGGGGGTCATCTGTTTAAGGGGAGAATGATGGGGTACTGGGGTATAGGTCAAACCAACTTGTAAAACCAGTCTGTGAAGTTGTAACTGCAATTTGTCCTTTCCCACCCTTGAGCTCTGCCCCTTCTCCCTATCCCACACTTCATCTAGGCAACACCCTGTGACCCCTTTTGTTCTTACTTAATCTCTTCATTTCTTCTCATGCCTGGCCCACACCCTCCTTTGTCCTTGCCTTTTGTCTCCTTTGACCTGGACCAAATCTTATCTAAACTATGTATTCACATGCTCCTCTTGGTCAGCTCTGACCTTTGTCTATGCACTGAGGCCCCTCCCATCAGGTCAGCCCTGACAATGGCAGCCCTACCCTTTAAAGTCTCACTCTCTCACTCCCGGGCCCCCTAAAGGACACTTGCCTGCTGTAATGGTGTAATAATAAACTTTCTCAACTCTAAAAAAAAAAAAAGAAGTCCTTCTGGTCAGTTTCTTGATTCCCCCACTGTCTGTGGGTTGAGAACTCTGGAAGCAGCTGCTGCTGTCACAGCTGGGATTCAGCCATGCTCCTCTCTCACTCACATCTGGACAGATCTTTCCCACTGAACTTCTATGCTATCTTTGGTGTTTGTGGTTTGAGAAGTCTTGAAATTTTCACAGCTGCCAGTGATTCAGTCCCCTGAGACCTACTCAGGGTACTGCTGGGTCCCAATCTATATTTGTGTGCCCACACTGGACTGTGTTCCTCTCCCAGTCTGGTGCCATAACCCTTTCCTATGTATATCCCAGGCTGTCTTCCACTATAAAATTGTTTCTCTATGTCATTTTGTGGGTTCTGCTGCTTAAGAATTTGTTTAGAATCATTTTTACAAGTATTTGGATGGGTTTGGGGTAGAGCTTAAGGAATTCTCTACTTTCAGTCTTCCATCTCATCTCTGTCCTCTTGATGAACAGGTTTTGAGAAGAAAATTTCATGAAAACTTCATTTTTTTAGAGGAGAATTTTCTATAGGGGATCATCTTATAACTGAAAGATAAGTCATGTCATTAATGGCATAACTAGATCTTGATAACTTTTTATAGGATTGATTGTATTATTGAAGACTCCAGTGCATAGAAGGAATGGAACACCTTTGTTCAGCAATCCCACAAGTATTTTAACTTTCAGAACGGTGAGGATAATGAGTCTAATGGACCATTTTTTATTTATTTGGGTTTTTTTACATTCATTTAAAAATAAGTTTTAAATTCTGTTCCTCTCTCTTATCATTCCCAACTTTTTGAGAAAGGAATAAATATGATACACATTATACATGTGAAGTCATATGAAACATATTTCCATATTAGCCATGTTGCAAAATAAAAGCAAGAAAAATGAATAAAATGAGAAAAGTAGGCTTTAATATGCACAGAGACAATTTTTCCCCTCTGAAAAAATATACTTAGTTTTTTCTAGTTAGGTTATTCTTTGTTGTAATCCTAACTCCTTTACCTTCAAGAATGTTATCTTCCAAGTCTCCTTTTCCGCTAAGGTGGAAGATGTTAAATATTATATGACCCTAACTGTAGTTCCAAGGTATTTGAATGGTTTCTCTCCATGTTCTGGAAGTATTTTTTCTTTGGACTTAGAGATCTAGAATTTGCCTATAATATTCCTGGGTGTTTTTATTTTGTGATCTCTTTCAGGAGGTTATTGATATATTTTTCAATTTCTATTTTGCCCTTTGGTTTTGGGATATTGGTCAATTTTCCCTTATGATTTATTGAATATGATGTCTAGGCTGTTTCTTTGATTATGACTTTCTGGCAGTACAATAGTTCTTAAATTATCTCTCCTCAATCTATTCTCTAGGTCAGATTTTTTCCCCCAATGAAATAGTTCACATTTTCTTCTATTTTTCATTCCTTTAACTTTCCTTTATTGTTCCTTGATGTCTTGTTGAGTCATTAAATTCTATATGCCCAATTTTTATTGTTAAGAAATTGTTTACTGAAGTTTTGTATCTCTTTTCCTATTTGACCAATTCTGTTTTTAAGTTATTATTATCTTCAGTATATTTTATGCCTCTTTTACCAAGTTGTTAGTTGTCTTTTCATAGTGTTTTTTCATCACTCTCATATCTTTTCTCAATTTTCCCTCTACCATTTGAATTTTAGTATGAAAAAAAATATTTTGGCCTTTCCAGGAATTCTTGTTTGTCTTGTGTCCAATTCACATTTGTTTTCCCTTTGTGACATAGTTTATTGCTATTTTGACATCATTGTATTCTGAGTTTGTGTCTTGATCTTCCTTTTCATCATAGTGACTTTTATATAGTGAGGTCCTCTCTTTTTTAATGTTTGTTCATTTTTCCAGTCTATTTCTTGACCTCACACTTTATGTTAAAGTTGGGCTGTTTTCCCAAGGGTTAGGAATTGGAGGCAGGCACTATCCTAAATTTCAGACTTTTTTATGCTACTGTTTTTCAGAGCTAGTTTTGGGGATTCAGAAGTTTTTGGAGTTTTCAAGGTGGTGTGATTGGAGGAGAGGCATGGTCACCGCTCTCCTGATCTAAGTCATGGTCCTTACCAAGGAAGGTTTTCTCATGGCCACTGCTCCATTGGGAAGGAAAGCAATTTTGCTCCTTAAAGACCAGATCTGGAGACAGAGCCAAGATGGGCGAGTAAAAGCAGGGACACACTTGAGCTCTCTCCCCAAACCCTCCAAATACCTTTAAAAATGGTTATAGACAAATTCTAGAGTAGAAGAACTCCCCAAAAGACAGAGTGAAACAAATTTCCAGCCCAAGACAACTTACAAAGTTGGCAGGAAAGATCTGTTGCACCAGGGAGAGAGAGGAGAACAGTCCAGCACAGACTGCTTCAGTATAGACGAGGCCCCAGAAAAGCCAGAATAGACTTCATGCTGACTTGATCAGTGGCAATAGAGGCAATTTCCAGACCTCTCAAGCCGCAGACATCAAAGACAACTTGGAAGGTCATTGATAAGGGTCTTTTGCACCTGGGAGAGAGTAGAGCACAGTTCATTGCAGGCTGTGGCAGCATATCCCCATTCACAGCACACCAGAAGCAGGCCTTGGGAAGGATTGGATCAAGTAGAGGCAGTAGTAGTGGCTGTTTCTGTAAGTCTCAGCCAAAGGAGAGTAAGTGGGTTGAAAAACTGGTCAGAAGGAGACTGACTACAGGGGTATTTTTGCTAGCACTGAGGCAGGACTTTCTTGCTTTTGCCCATACCCAGATCCTGATTGCATTGCTGGTTGGCAGTCCAAGCATGAGGAAAAACACTAGCATACCAGAGCTGGTAGTCACAGTGGAGGGTGGAAACTCCACACATTTCCAGGGCAAAATAGAGTTCTCACAGACTGGAGTAAAAGCCAGGAAAATAGCAAAACACCTCTCCTTAGATTATACCACCTTAGAAGAACGGAAAATTTACAGGTACCTGGAAGTACTTCTGAAAACACAATCCCTGAAGCTTGGGAAAGCATGCTTTCCACCCTGAAAGCAGAGTTCCACTTTAACAAGTCAAGTAATAGGCTGGGAAAAATGAGCAACGTGGGGAAAAAAACACAAAAATCAAAAAACTTTGATGATAGTGAGTATGGTGACAATGAAGATCAAAAGACACACTCAGGAGAAGAAAATCAAGTCAAAGCTCCTATATACAAAGCTTCCAAGAGAAATATTAGTAATATGAATTTGTCTCAAGTCATAGAAGAACTCAAAAAGGATTTTTGAAATCAAGTAAGAGGGGCGACAAGGTGGTGCAGGGAATAGAGCACCGGCCCTGGAGTCAGGAGTACCTGAGTTCAATCTAGACTCAGACACTTAACACTTACTAGCTGAGTGACCTTGGGCAAGTCACCCGATTACTCTGCCTTCCCCCTCCAAAATTAAATATATATATATATATATATATATATATATATATATATATATATATAAAGTAAGATAGGTAGAGGAAAAAATGTGAACAGCAATTAGAGGGATGCAAGGAAATCATGAAAAATGAGTCAACGACTTGGTAAAGTAAACACAAGAAACTATTGAAGAAATTAACACCTTAAAGAACAAAACAAAACAGAGTAGGCCAAATGGTAAAAGAGGTCCACAAAACCAATGAGGAAAAGAATGCCTTAAAAAACAGAATTGAACAAATGGAAAAGGAGGTCCAAAGGTTCAATGAAGAAATTAATTCCTCAGAAGTTGGAATGGAGGAAGTGGATTCTAATGACTTAATGAGAAATTAAAAATTAATAAAACAAAATCAAAATATTTTCTCCCATACCCCTTTTGACTTTTCCATGGGATTTCTATGCTGCAGTGCCTGTATATCTTATTTTCCAATTACATGTAAAATAGTACTAAAAATAGTAAATGTATATATTTGAGCATTTGATTTTAAAACTTTGAATTCCAGATTCATTCACTTCCTCCCTTGTCTTCCACCCTTACTGGGAAGATAAGCAGTTCAGTATAGGTTGTACATGTGTGGCTAATGCAAAACAATAACATAGCAGATATATTAAAAGACTGACTATATTTCCCTCCCTCCTATCCCACCTAACACTTGTTCTATTCTCTACTTTGATCCCATCTCTTTTCAAAAGTGGGTGCTCCCAACTCTTCCCCCCCAACCTGCCCTCACTTCCACCATCCCCCATTTCATCCCTTTCCCCCCTACTCTCCTGGAGGGTGAGATATCCTATTTAGAGTGTGTTTCATTCCCTCGTCAAGCCAAATTCAATGGGAATAATGTTGACCCATTCCCCTTTGCCTTCCTATTCTTCCCCTCCATTGTAACCACTTTGCCTTGCCTCTTCTATATGAAGGAGTTTATCCCATGCTGTCTCTCCCCATCTCCTCTCATTATATTCCTCTCACCTCTTAATTTCACCTTTCAAGTATCATTCCTTTCTGTTAAATTGGTCCTGTGCCCTTGATTTATGTATACATGTGAACAGATATACACACATTCACCTAGGTATTTATAAGCCCATGTACCCTCATATATAGAAATGTACATATTTCTATTCCTTCAAATACTGAGAAAAGTTTCATAAGTTAAAATTATTGTTTTTCCATGTAGGAATGTTAATAGTTGAAGTTTGACAAGTTCTTTATGATTTCTTTTCCCTGTTTACCTTCTCACGATTCTCTTGCTTCTTGTATCTGAATGCCAAATTTTCTATTCAACTTTGGTTTTTTCAGGAAGAATGCGTGAAAGTACTCTATTCCACTGAATGACCATATTTTCCCCTGAGACATGGTACTCAGTTTTGCTGGGTAGGTGACTCTTGGCTTTAATCCCAGATCCTTTGCCCTCTGGATTATCATAATTGAAGCCCTTCGATCCCTCAATGTAGAAGCTGCCAGATCCTGGGTTATCCTGATTGTGTTTCCACAATATTCAAATTGATTCTTCCTGGCTGCTTTTAATATTCTCCCCTTAATCTGTCAATTCTGGTACCTGGCTATAATATTCCTAGGAGTTTTCTTTTTAGGATCTTTTTTGGGAGGTGATCAGTGGATTCTTTCAATCTCTATTTTGGTCTCTGGTTCTAAAACATCAGGGAATTTTTCTTTGAGAACTTCCTGGAGGATGATTTCTATGTTCTTACTTTGATCATGGCTTTCAGGTAGTCCAATAATTTTTAAATGATCTTTCCTGGAACTATTTTCCAGGTCAGTGGTTTTTCCCATGTGATATTTCACATTGCCTTCTATTCTTTCATTTCTTTGGATCTGTTTAACAGCAGCTTGATTTCTCATAAAGTCATTAGCTTCTATTAGCTCCAATCTAATTCTGAAGCAATGATTCTCCTCATTGAGCTTTTGAGATTCTTTTTCCATCTGGCAAATTTGGCTTTTTAAGGCATTCTTCTCCTCATTGCCTTTTTGAGTCTCTTTTGCCATTTAAGTTAGTCTGTTTTTTAAGATGTTATTTTTTTTTCAGTCAGGCTGTTGTCTCTCATTTTGTAATTTTCTTGCATTGTTCTCATTTCTCTTCCCAGTTTTTTCTCCACTTCTCTTATCTGCTTCTTAAGGTCTTCTATGGCCTCTAACCACCTCATATTTTCCTTTGAAGCTTTAGGTGCAGGAGTTCTGACTTATTGTCTTCCTCCTGTTCCATGCTTTGCTCCTTTTTGTCTCCAAAATAGGAGTCTAATGTTTGAATTATCTACCTGCTTTGTTTCATTTGCCTGGTTACATTGCCCCTCAGTCACTTGACCCCTGGGCTTTTTGCCACAGTAAGACTCTGCCACCAGACAAGGGAGCTTTTGTCACAAACGCTGGGGTTTTCTCACCTGCTGAAGGTATTAGATGTTTTCCTCTCTGAGGTCTCCACACGCTCTGGCAAGCTAGACACACACCCCAGGACCTCCACCCTAGACTGCAATCTAGATCCAAGTAGGTTAAAGTAAGAGCAATTACTCCTCAGAATGGTGCTTGGTTCCCCTACACTCTGCAGGCCAGGAGCTGAAGCTGCCATGTGGTGCTGGCTGGCTCTGCTGGCATCTCAGCAGCTTCTTGCCCCTGTGGCAAAAGCCATGCACTCCCACTTATGGGGTCCATACTGAACTGTCCTTTCACTTTGTCCTTAGCATCTATGTGTTGATAATTCTGGAAATGGCCACAGTTGCTGCTGATCTGGAGTCCTTATGACCAGTGGCAGGTCAGACCTGCCCTTGGGCTAAAGCCTTGGCATGGGGCTGGGCTGAGCTCTCTGAGCGCTGTGCTGGCTGCTTGCTGCTGGCTTGCTGGGCTGTCCTCAGTGGTAGGTTAGATTCTCTGTGTCATTTTGTGGGTTCTGCAGCTCCAAAGTTTGTTTAGAGTCTCCTTTTACACAGATTGGGTAAGGTGGAAGCCAGAGCCCAGCAGACATCTTGCTTCTACTCCACCATCTTGACTCTGCCCCCTCTTTCAAGCATTCTTTGTGAAAAGACCAGAATTGAATAGAAAATTTTACTTTAAAATACAATACTCAGGAGAATCATAAGAATGTAAACAGGAAAGTGATATCATAAGGGATTTAATAAGGTCAAATTGTTTACATTCCTACATGGGAAGATTATATTTGTAACTCATAAGACCTTTTTGTCACTAGTAGGGTATTTAAAAGGAGTATTTAGAAAGTAGAAAGTCATTATCAGGGTATTTAAAAGAGACCACAGGTGTGAATAGAATACAAAAATATTATACCTTAATAAAGAAATAAAATTAAGGGGTGAGAGTGGAGTGTACTGGGAGAAAGAGAGAAGTATAATGGGGTAAATTATCTCCCATAAAAGAGGGGAGAAATAGCTTTTACAGTGGAGTGGAAGAGGAGGGCAGGTAAGGGAAGTCAATGGACCTTACTTTCACCAAAATTGGTTCAAAAAGGGGCTAACATACACACTCAGTTGAGTATAGAAATCTATCTTACCCTACAATAAAGTAGGAAAGAAATGGGATTAGAGAAGGGGGTGTGTGATAGAAAGGAGGGCAGATTGAGGGAGGGGGTAGTCAGAAGCAAAACACTTTTGAGGAGGGATAGGGTTAAAGGAGATAGAGAATAGATAAAAGGGGGTGTATAGGATGGAGGGATATACAGTCAGCAAAAAAAAAAAAATAAAGCAAGTTTCTCTGATAAAGGCCACATTTCTCAAACATGTAGAGAAGTGAGTCAAATTTATAAACATAAGAGCCATTCCCTAACTGATAAATGATCAAAAGATGTGACCAGTTTTCAGGTCTATAGTCACATAAAAAATACTCTAACTCATTATTGTTTGGAGAAATGTGAATTAAAGCAATTCTGAGCTACTACCTCATCCCTATTCAATTAGCTAATGGGACAGAAAAGGTAAATGATAAATGTTGGAAGGTATGTGGAAGAAAATGAGACATTAATACATTGTTTTTGGAGCTCTGAACTGATTCAAGCAATCTACAAAGCAGCTTGGAACTACACCCAAAGGGCTATAAAAGCATTTGAACCAGCAGTACCACTACTAGGTCTGAATCCCAAAGGGTTAAAAAAGGGGGAATGGAAGACCTATATGTACAATATTTGTAGCAGTTCTTTTCTGGGAGCTAAGAATTAGAAATTGATGGGATGCCCATCAGTTGGGGAATAACAAGTTGTGATATGTGATTATGATGGAATGTTATTGTACTGTAAGAAATGATGAGGACGCTCTTAGAAAAAATTGGAAAGGCTTGCACTGCCTGATGCAAAGTAAAATGTACTATGTAACAAGTAACAGCTATATTTTAGGATGACCAGCTGTAAATCGCTTAGTTATTCTTAGCAATACAAGGATTTATGACATCTCTGAAGAACTTGTGATGAAAAATGCTATCTTTCCGCAGAGAAAGAACTGATGGCATCAGAATACAGATTGAAGCATACTTTAAAAATATTTATTTTTCTTGAATTTTTTTCACAACCTCACTACTATGGATATGTTTACCATGACTAAAAATATCTAACCTATATTAAACTACTTGCCCTCTTGATGAGTGAGTGAGCATCGGGAGGGAACCAGGAAGAGCATTTGTAACTCAAAGTTTTACAAACGAATGTTAAAACTTGTTTTTACGCTCCATTGGGGAAAAATAACTAATTATTAAAAAATACTCTGAACCTTTAAAAGAAGAAGCACTCCTCTCTACTCTGTAACTGTGACCTAGAATTAATTATGGGCAATAGAGTTGCTAAACAGGGTCTAGTCCTATACCCAGTGCTAGCTCAGTGTTTCCCTATAAACTCTGATCAGTTGTCTGATCCCTTAGCATCTCTGGCTTGAGAGCTCCCAAAGTTGTTGTTACTGCTGCTGTTCTGCCTCTAAGACCCACATCTGGTTGCTGCAGTGGCCTCTAAGTCAGCCCCACCCCAGTGTCACAGAACTTACCTCCCAACCTTCTAAGTTGTTTGAGGCTAGAAAAAATATCTTACCTCTACTTTTTTTGGACGTATCACTCCAGAATTGGATTTGAGGCATAAAATTGGAGAGTAATTTTAGGAAAGTTCATGTGCCATAAGGTTCCACTCTCCCTGGAAGTTCCAATGAACTGTTTCAATGTATCATATATCTGTATTTTTATGAGACCTTATTAACCCTTTCAAATATATTACCTATGGTTAATGAAATAAAACCTATCTCATACCCAAAATGCATATTGAACTTTGAGTACTAATACAGGTAAAAGCATACTATTGCCATTCAGGAAAAGTAGGCAACAGTTATGTCTACTAATGGAGGGGGGGATGTGGGGGGAGGGACCTCTGGGGATCACGTGTCTTGGATAACTTCATTTTTATTACTGAAGAAGTCTTTTTTCTGGGACAACTAAGTCACATGTTTACTACCAATATAGTTTTTTTTCCCTTTGTTGACATAGTTTCACATGGTGGATTTAGTTAACACAATGTAAATAATTTAATTTTTATTTCTCTTATTATTCACTATTTGAAAAAAATTTTAAAGGTTATTTTTTTCTCTTGGTTGTTGCTCATTCATATCCATTGACCATTTACAAATTGTGGAGTGGCTCTTAATTTTATAGAGTTATATCAATTTTCCAGAGAATTTTTGATGTTTAATATAAAAGAAAGAAAAAAAAAACCTATGTCAATGTTCTCCCTTCTGATTCTATCTGTAACATACACATTTTTTTTAAAATACATATTTAAAATAATTTTTAGTCTTCTCTTTGATGTTGAATCTACTTCAGATTTTTTCACTTTCTCTTTAATCATAAATGATAGAACCTTTTATTTTCTCTCTATTTCAATGGTCTTAACTTTTATATTTAAAGAATTATTTTTGATGTATTGTACTATGTGCTGTGAGTTGCATTTATAAATGCATTTTCTGTCAAACATCTTTCTAATTTTCTCTATATGTTTTGTTCAGTAAACAGCCATTCCTGATCATTTGTGACTGGGGGCTAATTAAACACTACAGACATTTGCTTTTAAATCTTGCTCATCTAATCTATTTCACTGATCTCTATGGCTATATTTGCTAAGTTCCAGATAATCAACATAATTATTTAATTTGGATCATATTGTTATCTTGATTATCCAACCCAGTCATGGATAGTAAATAATTCTTCATTGTCTTTATTTCTATAAAACATTATTTGAATTTTTACAAGTTCATAATGTGTGTTTCAGTGTGTTAACTTCCAGATGTTTATTCTATGCCATTATCTTAAATGCCATTTCTCTTTCTATCCATTTTCCTGGGTTTTCTTAGAATAAAGAAAAGATATATTTTTCAGCACTGTATGTGCAGATTAATTTAAATGTTGGTACCAAGTTTTTTTTTTAACAGTCAGTGAATTTATTTTTTAAAAAATGAGGAACGGAACCCCTGACTTTTCATTCCCCTGCAAATATTCTATGTCACAAGAATGCATCCAGAGACACAGAGGCAGGCCCAGAATATGCCTGACCAACTCAGAGGGCAAGTCTTGGCACCAAGCACAAGGGCCACTACCAGGCCTATCACTAAAGGGCTGGGACTGGACAGAGCAAGGTACGAAGCAAATACAGGGTCCCTATCCTGGAAAGCAAACACTCCTGGGGCTACCACTTCATAGCCCAGAAATTTAAAAAAAAGCCCCCTTCAGAACCTCCGAAGACCAGGATGACAGATTGAACCTCACTTGCTCCACAAATCCCCCTCTGACTCTGAAAACATAGTAACTCTTGCTCCAAGGCAAAACCCTCTACAGTAAAGGCTTGGGATCCTAGAGGAAGGGTATGGCTAGGACCCTGACTAAAAATGGGTAGAAAGCAGGCTACAGAGGCAAAGACTCTGGAGTCCTACTATGCTCAGAGGGAGGAACCAAACTCAGAGGGAGACAATGTGGACTCCACACCCACAGGTGAAACTTCAACAGGGAATGGGTCCCAAGCACAGAAGGCTCTCCTAGATGAGATCAAAAGGAACTTTGAAAACAAAATGAGAGTGATGGAAGACAAAATGAATAATCGCCTCAAAACCAAAATAGCAGAAATAGAAAAACATTATAATGAGGAAAACATATCTCTAAAAAAAGAAAAGTGTATGATATGGAAAAGGAGCTCCAAAAATTGACCAAGGAAAAGGATTTGCTAAAAACTAGAATCAATCAAATGGAAACAAATAACTCCATGAGGAACCAAGAATTAGTCAAGCAAAACAACAAGAATGAAAAATTAGAAAAAGAGGTAAAATACCTCAAAGAAAAAATAACTGACCTGGAAAACAGATCCATGAGAGATAATCTGAGAATCATAGGCCTACCAGAAAATCGTGATGAAAAAATGAGCCTAGATAACATTCTCCAAGAGCTCATTAAGTTAAACTGCCCTGAGATACTAGAACCTGAGGGAGAGATAGAAATCGAGAGCATCCACCGGACACCTGCTGAAAGAGATCCCAAACTGAAAAGTCCTCAAAATGTTGTGGCCAAACTCCAGAGCTATCAGATAAAAGAGAAAATACTTCAAACGGCCAGAAAGAAACAATTCAAATATCGAGGGTCCAAAGTGAGTATTGCACGGGATTCGGCAGCCTCTACACTGAAAGATCGGAGGCAGTAGAATACAATTTTCTGGAAGGCAAAAGAGCTCGGGTTACAACCAAGGATCACATACCCGGTGAAACTGAGCATATTCTTCCAGGCAAAGAGATGGTCATTCAACGATATGACAGAGTTCCAGACCTTCTTGATAAAAAAGCCAGAACTCAATGGAAAATTCAACCTCCAATTATGAGATGCAACAGTGATGTAGAAAGGTAAACAAGGAAAGCACACACACACCCTGCTATTTGATAAGAGCAAACTGGTTATAGACAAGTAGATGGTATGAGTATAATATACTCAAAATGAAAATTAAAAAAAAATATTATGAAGGGCTACAAAGAGACTACAATGGAAGAAAGGGAATGAATGAAGTGGAAAAGGGTAAAATATGTCACACATAGTGGCATAAAAACTGTATGGTGGAAGAAAAGAAGGGAGGGAGATGGGAATCATATGATCTTTTCCCTCATTGGTTCTGGTACAAGGAGGTAATAACAACCAGTTAAGCATAGGACTCTATGGAGAAGAAATGCAAAAAGTATCATTTTAAAGGGAAAGAGGGAGGAAGAGGGGCTTCACATGAGATTTGTTACTGTCACTCTTGGTACGAAGAAGAAATAACATACTTCGAAAGGGGGTGGAAGTGGTTTGTAAGGAGGGAAGAAGTAAGGGGAAAAGGGAGGAAATGGAGGGGGGCTGATAAGGGAATGCTGAAGGAGGCAGTGGTCAAAAGGAAAACTATAAAGAGGGGAAGGTAGAAGGGGGGAGATATTAACTTTAACAGGGGCAGAATAGGATGGAGGGAAAGAAACAGATAACAATCATAACTGTAAATGTGAATGGAATGAATTGTCCCATAAAATGGAGATGGATAGCAGAACGGTTTAGAAATCATAATCCTACAATATGCTCTTTACAAGAAACACATCTGAAACAGAGGGATACACACAGGGTAAAGGTAAAAGGCTAGAGCAAAATATATCATGCCTCAGCTAAAGTAAAACAAAAAAGCAGGGGTAGCAATCCTTATCTCAGATAAAGCAAAAGCAAAAACTGTCCTAATTAAAAGAGATATGGAAGGAAACTATATCCTGTTAAAAGGCACCATCGAAAATGAAGCAATATCATTACTTACCATATATTCACCAAGTGGTGTAGCATCCAAATTTCTGGAGGAGAAGGTAAAGGAATTAGAGGAAGAAATAGATAGCAAAACTATAATACTGGGAGACCTTAATCTCCCACTCTCTGAACTTGATAAATCCAACCTCAAAATAAACAAGAAAGAAGTTAAGGAGGTGAGCAGGATTTTATAGAGGATAGCTATGACTGATCTCTGGAGAAAACTGAATGGGGATAAAAAGGAATATACTTTCTTCTCAGTAGTTCATGGCAAATACTCAAAAGTGACCACGTTCTAGGGCATATAAACCTCACAATTCTATGCAGTAAGGCACAAATATTAAATGCATCCTTCTCAGATCATGATGCAATAAAAAATTATATGCAATAAAGGGCCAGGGAAAGACAGACTAAAAACTAATTGGAAATTAAACAATTTAATCCTAAAGAATGAGTGGGTCAAACAAGAAATTTTAGAAACAATCAGTTATTTCATTCAAGAGAATAATAATAATGAGACAACATACGAAAATTTGTGGAATACATTAAAGGCAGTTCTTAGGGAAGTTTTATACCCCTGAGTGCACACATGATTAAATTAGAGAAAGGGGAGCTTAATGAGTTGGGCATGCAATTGAAAAACCCAGAAAAAGCACAAATTCAGGACAGAGTCAAGATGGCGGAGTAGAAGCACAACCTTTCCGCGACTCCGGCTTTCACCTTCCCCAATCCATGTAAAAAGGGGACTCTAAACAAACTTTTAGGCTGCAAAACCCAAAAAAATGACACAGAGAAGCTAACCTCCAGCTGAGGACAGCCTGGCAGACCGGCAGGAATCGGCCAGCACAGTGCTTTGGGAGCTGAGCCCAGCCCCACGCTGAGGCTTTAGCCCCAGGGTGGACCTGACCAGCAACCTGCCAGAGGGACTCCAGATCAGCAGCAGCTGTGGCCGTTTCCAGATTTATCAATACATAGACTCGAAGGACAAGGTTAGAGGCCAGTGCAGTCTAGACTTTGGGACCCAGTAAGTGGGAGTGCGTGACTTTTACCCCCGGGGCGAGAAACCGCTGAGACGCTGGCACAGCCAGCCAGCACCAAGTGGCGGCTTCAGCTCCTGGCCTACAGAGTGTAGGGGGACCAAGCTCCAGTCTAAGGGGTAATCGCTCTTGCTTTAACCTGCTTGGATCTGGACTGCAATCTACGGTGGAGGTCCTGGGGTGTGTGTCCAGTTTGCCAGAGTGTGTGGAGACCTCAGAGAGGGCACCCATCTAATACCACCGGCAGCTGAGAAAACTCCAGCGTTAGGGACGAAGACTCCCCTGTCTGGTGGCAGAGTCCTACTGCGGCAAAAAGCCCAAAAGTCAAATAATTGAGTGGCAAAATGAGCAGGGAAAGGAAACAAAGCAGACAGAAGATTCCAACATTACAATCCTATTTTGGGGACAAGAAGGAACAAGGGATGAAACAGGAGGAAAACAGTGAAGTCAGAACCACTGCACCAAAAGCTTCAAAGGATAATACAAGCTGGTTACAGGCCATAGAGGACCTTAAGAAGCAGATAAGAAAAGTGGAGGAAAAATTGGGAAGAGAAATGAGAACGATGCAAGGAAATTACAAAATGAGAGTCAACAACCTGACTGAAGAAAATAATACCTTAAAAAACAGACTGACTCAAACAGGAAAGGAGGCTCAAAAAGTCAATGAGGAGAAGAGTGCCTTAAAAAGCCAAATTTGTCAGATGGAAAAAGAATCTCAAAAGCTCAATGGGGAGAGTCATTGCTTCAGAATTAGATTGGAGCAAATGGAAGCTAATGACTTTATGAGAAATCAAGAATATCTCATGGGAAAAACCACTGACCTTGAAAATAGATCCAGGAGAGATAACTTGAAATTTATTGGCCTACTTGAAAGCCATGACCAAAGTAAGAACCTAGGAAGCATCCTCCAGGAAGTTCTCAAACCTGATGTGTTAGTACCAGATGGCAAAATAGAGGTTGAAAGAATCCACCTATCACCTCCTGAAAAAGATATCCAAAAGAAAACTCATGGGAATATTATAAACAGGTTCTGGAATTCCCAGATTAAGGAAAGAATATTACAAGCAGCCAGAAAGAAACAATTTGAATATTGTGTTAACACAATCAGAACAATCCAGGATCTGGCAGCTACTACACTGAGGGATCGAAAGGCTTGGAATGTGATATTCCGGAGGTCAAGGGAGCTGGGACTAAAACCAAGAGTCACCTTCCCAGAAAAACTGAGTATCATGTTTGAGGGGAAAATATGGTCATTCAGTGGAATAGAGGACTTTCAAGCATTCTTGCTGAAAAAACCAGAGTTGAGTAGAAAATTTGACATTCAGATACAAGAAGCAAGAGACACATGAGAAGGTAAATAGGGAAAAGAAATCATAAGGAACTTATCAAAGTTGAACTATTAACATTCCTACATGGAAAAACAATAACTGTAGTTTATGAAACTTTTCTCAGTAGTTGAAGGGATTCGACATATATGTGTGTGTGTGTGTGTATGGGCATACAAATACATATGTGAATGTGTGTATATATGTTTACAGGTATACATAGATAGAGGGCACAGGACCAATTTACCAGGAAGGGATGCTACTTAAAAGGTGAAATTAAGAGATGAGAGGAATATAATGAGAGGACATGGGGAGAGACAGATTGGGGCAAACTATCTCATACAGAAGAGGCAAGGGAAAATGGTTACAATGGAGGGGAAGAATAGGAAGGCAAGATGGAATGGGTCAACCTTATTCCCATTGAATCTGGCTTGAGGAGGGAGTGAAATACACACTAAATAGGGTATCTCACCCTCCAGAAGAATAGAGGGGGAGGGGATGAGAGGGGGGATGATGGAAGGGAGGGTAGGTTGGGGGGGAAGGAAGTTGAAAGCACCCAGTTTTTAAAAGGGACAGGATCAAAGTAGAGAATAGAACAAGTGAGAGGTGGAATAGAAGGGAGGGAAATGTAGTCAGTCTTTTACAATATATCTATTACGTTATTATTTTGCATTAGCCACACATGTACAACCTATACTGAAATGCTTGTCTTCCCAGTGGGGATGCATGGCAGGGGGGAAAGGGAATGATTCTGGAATTGAAAGTTTTAAAATCAAACATTCAATTATATATATATATATATATATATATATATATATATATATATATGTGTGTGTGTGTGTGTATTATTAATACCATCTTACATGTAATTAAGAAATAAGGTATACAGGCACTGAGGCATAGAGATCCACTTGAAAAGTTGAAACAGGTATGGGAGAAAATATGGGAGAGAGCAGATTGGAGGTGGGTATATCCTGTGGGACTGCTGTTTTGGGGGGATGAGTGGGGGAAAAATGAGGAGAAAATTTGTAACCCAAAATCTGGCAGAAACAAATGATGTAAATCAGAATTTAATAAAGCATTAAAAAAAAGCACAAATTCAAAATCCCCAATGAAATACTAAATTATAAATATTGAAAACCAAAGGAAAGTAATAAAATTTAAATTAAGAAAAGTATTGAATTAATAAATAAAATCAAGGGGGCAGAGTCAAGATGGTGGAGTGGAAGAACGACCTTCCAGTGGCTCTGGCTTCCACCTTCCCCAATCCATGAAAAAGGGGACTCTAAACAAATTTTGGAGCTGCAGAACCCACAAAATGCCACAGAAAAGGTAACCTCCCCCTGAGGACACCCTAGTAGGCCAGAAGAAATCCAGCACAGCGCTCTGGGAGCTGAGCCCAGACCCATGCCGAAGCTTTAGCCCCAGGGCAAGCCTGACCAGCCACTGGCAAGAAGGACTCCAGATCAGCAGCAGCTTTGGCAGTTTCCAGACTTATCAACACGTAGATGTGAAGGACAAAGTGAGAGGCCAGGGCAGTCTGGAATTTGGGACCAGTAAGTGGGAATACATGGCTTTTACTGCAGGGGCAAAAAGTCGCTGAGACGCTGGCACAGTCAGGCAGTGCCATGTGGCAGCTTCAGCTCGTGGCCTTCCGAGTGTAGGGGGACCAAGCACCAGTCTCAGGGGTAATTGCTCTTGCTTTAAGCTACTTGGATCTGGATTGCAATCTAGTGTGGAGGTTCTGCAGTGTGTTTCCAGCTTGCCAGAGCATGTGGAGACCTCAGAGAGGGCACCCATCTAATACCTCTGGTAGCAGAGAAAACCCCAGCATTTGGGACAAAAGCTCCCCTGTCTGGTGGCAGAGTCTTAATGTGGAAAAAAGCCCAAAACTCAAGTAATTGAGTGGCAAAATGAGTAGGCAAATGAAACAAAGGAGGCAGAAGATTCCAACATTACACTCCTATTTTGGGGACAAAAAGGAGCAAAGCATGAAACAGGAAGAAAACAGTGAAGTCAGAACTCCTGCACCAAAAGATTCAAAGGAATATACAAGCTGGTTACAGGCCATAGAGGACCTTAAGAAGCAGATAAGAGAAGTGGAGGAAAAATTTTGAAGATAAATGAGAACAATGCAAGAAAATTATGAAATGAGAGTAATCAGCCTGACTGAGGAAAATAACAGTTTAAAAAAACTGACTGACTCAAATGGTAAAAGAGAATCAAAAATCCAATGACAAGAAGAATGCCTTAAAAAGCCAAATTTGCCAGATATAAAAAGAATATCAAAAGCTCAATGAGGAGAATCATTGCTTCAGAATTAGATTGGAGCAAATGGAATCTAATGACTTTATGGGAAATCAAGATGCTGTTAAACAGGTCCAAACAAATGAAAGAATAGAAGGCATTGTGAAATATCACATGGTAATAACCACTGACCTTGAAAATAGATCCTGGAGAGATAACTTAAAAATTATTGAACTACCTGAAAGCCATGACCAAAGTAAGAACATAGAAATCATCCTCCAGGAAGTTCTCAAAGAAAACTGAACTGATGTTTTAATGCCAGAGGGTAAAATAGAGGTTGAAAGAATCCACTGATCACCTTCTGAAAAAAGATCCCAAAAAGAAAACTCCTAGGAATATTATAGCCGGGTTCCGAAATTCCTAGTTTAAGGGGAGAATATTACAGGCAGCCAGGAAGAAACAATTTAAATATTGTGGAAACACAATCAGAATAACCCAGGATCTGGCAGTTTCTACACTGAGGGATTGAAGGGCTTGGAATATGATATTCCAGAGGGCAAAGGATCTGGGATTAAAACCAAGAGTCACTTACACAGCAAAACCAAGTATCATGTTTCAGGGGAAAATATGGTCATTCAGTGGAATAGAGGACTTTCAAGCATGCTTGCTGAAAAAAAAAAGAGTTGAATAGAAAATTTGACATTCAGATACAAGAAGAAAGAGAAGGATGTGAAGGTATAAAGGGAAAATAAATCAAAGAACTTATCAAAGTTGAACTATTAACATAACTACATGGAAAAACAATAATTGTAACTTATGAAACTTTTCTCAGTAGTGGAAGGGATTGGAATATATATAATGTCTATATATGTGGCTGCATGGGCATATAAATACACATGAGAATGTGTGTATATATGTTTACAGGTGTAAATAGATGAAGGACACAAGACCAATTTAACAGGAAGGGATGATACTTAAAAGGTGAAATTAAGAGGTGAGAGGAATAAAATGAGTGGAGATCAGGAGAGACAGATTGGGGTAAACTATCTCATAAAGAAGAGGCAAGGGAAAATGGTTACAATGGAGGAGAAGAATAGGAAGCAAAAGGCAATGGGTCAACCTTAATCCCATTGAATCTGGCTCGAGGAGGGAGTTAAATACACACTAAACAGGGTATCTCAGCCTCCAAGAGAATGGGGGGGGAAGGGGATGAGAGGCGGTATGATGGAAGGAAGGGCAGCCTGGGGGGAGGGAAGTTGGAAGCACCCACTTTTGAAAAGGGACAGGATCAAAGTAGAGAATAGAACAAGTGGAAGGTGGGATAGGAGGGATGGAAATGTAGTCAGTCTTTTGCAATATATCTGCATTGTTATTCTTTTGCATTAGCCACACATGTACAACCTATACTTAACTGCTTATTTTCCAGTAAGGGTGGGTGACAGGGAAGGAAGTGTATGAATCTGGAACTGAAAATTTTAAAATAAAATATTCAAACATATACATATATGTGTGTGTATTTATATATATATATATATTATTAATACCATCTTACAGGTAATTGAGAAATAAGATATACAGGCACTGAGGCATTGAGATCGACTGTAAAAGTAGAAAGGGGTATGGGAGAAAATATGGTAGAGAGCAGATAGTAGGAGGAGATAACATGTGGGACTGCTAATTTGGGGCAGTGGGTAGGGGAAAATTGGAGAGAAAATTTGTAACTCAAATATGGCAGAAATGAACGATGTAAATCAGAAGTTAATAAAGCAATAAAGTAAATAAATAAATAAAACCAATTACTGGTTTTATAAAAAATCCAACAAAATTGATAGACCCTTAGTCAACATGATAAAAAAAAGAAAGAAGAAAACCAAATTATGAGTATCAAAAATGAAAAGGGTGAATCTACCTCCAATGAAGAGGAAATCAAAACAATGATTAGGAATTATTTTTCCCATTTCTATGCACATAAATTTGACAATCTTAGGGAAATGGATGAATATTTACAAACATACAAGTTGCCCAGATTAACTGAAGAGGAAGTAAATTATTTAAATAATCCCATCTCAGAAAAAGAAATTGTACAAACCATCAGTCAACTTCATAGGAAAAAATCCCCAGGGCCAGACGGATTCACTATTGAATTCTGTCAAACATTTAAAGAACAATTGATTCCAATACTCTACAAACTATTTGGGAAAATTAGTGAAGAAGGAGTCCTACCAAATTCTTTTTATGACACAAATATGGTACTGATACCTAAATCAGGAAGAGATAAAAAAGAGAAAGAAAATTATAGACCAATCTCCCTCATGAATATAGATCTAAAAATTCTAAATTAAATACTAGAAAAAAAGACTACATCAATTTATCTCAAGAATAACACACTTTTTTTCAGATAGGATTTATTCTGGGAATTCAAGGATGGTTTAATATTAGGAAAAACATCAGTATAATTGATCATATCAACAATAAAACTAGCAGAAACCACATGATTATCTCAATAGATGCAGACAAGGCTTTTGACAAAATACAACATCCATTCCTATTAAAAACATTAGAAATTATAGCAATAAATTGAGCCTTCCTTAAAATAATAGGTAGCATCTACTTAAAGCCATCAGAAAGTATGATATGTAATGGGGAGAAGCTAGAAGCATTTCCCATAAGATCAGGGGTGAAACAAGGCTTTCTACTATCACCCCCATTATTCAGTCTGGTACTACAAACGTTAGCAGTAGCAATTAGAGAAGAAAAATAAATCAAAGGAATCAAATTAGACAAATAAGAGACCAAGCTATCACTCTTTGCAGATGATATGATGATATACTTAGAGAATCAAGTAGAAAAGTACTTGAGACAATAAATGAATTTGGAAAAGTTGCAGGATATAAAATAAACCCACATAAATCCTTGGCATTCCTATATATTTCCAATGAAATTCAACATCAAGTGGTAGAAAGAGAAATCCCATTTAAAGGTACTGTAGATATTATAAAATATTTGGGAATCTACCTGCCAAAACAAACACAGGACCTCTATGACCACAACTACAAAACACTTTTCATACAAATAAAGTCAGATCTAACTAACTCCCAAAATATCAATTGCTCATGGCTGGGTAGAGATAATATAATAAAAATAACAATTTTACCTAAATTAAATTATATATTTAGTGCCATACCAATTAATTTACCAAAATACTACTTTATAGAGCTAGAAAATATAGTAACAAAATTCATTTGGAAGAATAAATGGTCCAGAATATCAACGGAATTAATGAAAAGAAATGCTAGGGAAGGTGGACTAGCTATACCAGATTTCAATCTGTATTATAAAGCCGCAGTCTTCAAAACTACTTGGTACTGGCTGAGGAATAGAGGGGTGCATCAATGGAATAGAATAGACACATAAGATTCAGAATTCAACAACTATAGTAATATATTGTTGGATAAACCCCCTAGTTTTTGGTATAAGAACTTACTATTTGACAAATCTTCTGGGAAAACTGGAATATAGTATGGCAGAAACTGGGCATAGACTATTATCTAACACCATATACCAAAATCAAGTCTAAATGGGTGCATGATCTAGGTATAAAGGTTGATATTGTAAGCAGTCTCCTAAAACAAGGAATAGTTTACCTATCAGACTTGTGGATAGGGAAAGACTTTATGAATAAAAAAGAATTAGAGAACATTATAAAATGTAAAATGGATAATTTTGATTACATGAAATTGAAAAGCTTCTGTACAAACAAAGCCAATGTAACCAGCATTAAGAGGGAGGTGGGAAATTGGGAAAGATTCTTTACAACCTATGTCTCTGACAAAGGAATTATTTCTAAAATATTTAGAGAATTGAGTCAAATTTATAAGAATACAAGTCATTCCCCAATTGATAAATGGTCCAAGGATATGAACAGGCAGTCTTTACAGAAAGAAATTAAAGATATCTATAAGTGCATGAAGATATGCTCTGATTCACTATTGATTAGAGAAATGCAAATCAAAACAACTCTGACGTACCACATCTCACCAGTCAGATTGGCTAAGATGACAAAACAGGAAAACGATAAATGCTGGAGAGGATCTGAGCCAACAGACTGTATGGGATCAAGCAGCTGATACAAAACTCCTGAAGCCTGGGACAGTAACCCTCCCCTACCTCACTTGAAGCAGAGTCCTACTTTGACAAAGAGTTAGAAAGTCAACTTTTTGGCTGGGAAAACAGCATAAAAATACTCAGAATACATAAACTTACTTTGGTGAGAAAGAAAATCAAAACATACAGCTTGAAGAAGACAACAAACTCTTACATCAAAAGCCTCCAGGAAGAATATGGATTGGTCACAGGTCATGGAAGAGCTCAAAAAAGATTTTGAAAATCAAGTAAGAGAAATGGAGGAAAAATTGGGAAGAGAAATGAAACTGATGCAAAGAAATTATGAAAAACAAGTCAATATCTTGCTAAATATACATACATATAACCAATTCAAGCTTGGATGTAATCCAGATTACATATTAAATCTTCCCAGGAGTAAAACTCATGTGTAGAAACAACATAAGGGAAAAATAATTTTAACAAGATATTTATATAATTATATATATACATAAATATAATTATATATAATATAATATATATTGTACAATATATATAATTTCCCAAAAATTATTAAAAAAATAACACTTTAAAATATATACTAACTCCAATGGCAAAAGACGTCCAAAAAAACAAAGAGGAGAAGAATGCCTTAAAAAGTGGATTCGGTCAAATGGAAAAGGAGGTCCAAAAGCTCCCTTAAAAAGTAATTACTTAAAGATTAGAATGGAGCAAATGGAAGCTAATGACTATATGAAAAATTAAGAAATTATAAAACAGAACCAAAAGAAAGAAAAAAAAGAAGACTTTTTGAAATATCTGATTGGAATGACCACTGTCCTGGAAAATAGATCTAGGAGAGATAATTAAAAATTACTGGACTATCTGAAAGCTATGATAAAAAAAAGACCTTGGACATCATCTTCCAAGAAATTATCAAGGAGAACTGCTGTGATCTTCTAGAACCAGCGTAAAATGTAATTGAACAGTAAAATAGAAAGTAAAAGAATACACCAATCACCTCCTGAAAGAGAAAGCCAAAGGAAAACTCTTAGGAATATTGTACCCAAATTCCAGAGTTCCCAGGTCAAGGAAAAAAATATTGTTAGCAGACAGAAAGAAACAACTAGAATATTGTGGAAATAGAATCAGAATAACAGAAGATATAGCAGCTTCTATATTAAGGGATCAAGGGACTTGGAATATTATATTCCAAAAGTCAGAGGAGCTAATATTAAAACCAAGAATCACCTACCTAGCAAAACTGAGTATAATAGTCCGGGGGGGGGGGCGGGAGTGGATATTGAATGAAATAGAGGATTTCAAGCATTTTTGATGAAAAGATCAAAGCTGAACAGAAAATTTGATTTTCAAATACAATAATGAAGAGAAGCATGAAAAAATAAACAGGAAAGAGAAATCATAAGGAACTTTTTGAAGTTTGACTGTTTATATTCCTACAAGGAAAGATGCATTTGTAACTCATAAGACCTTTCTCAGTATTAGGGTAGATGGAGGAAATATAGACAGACATATATATATAGATATAGATATAGATATATATATATATAGAGAGAGAGAGAGACAGAGAGAGACAGAGAGAGACAGAGACAGAGAGAGACAGAGAAAGACAGAGACAGAGACAGAGAGACAGAGAGACAGAGACAGACAGAGACACAGAGATAGGTAGGTAGGTAGGTAGATTAGATAGATAGAGAGATAGATGGCACAGAGTGACTTGAATATGAAGGGATGACATCTAAAAATAAAATTAAAGGGTGAGAGAGGAATATATTGCAGAAGGAGAAAGGGAGACTCAGAATGGGGTAAATTATCTCATGTCAAAAGAGGACAAAAAAGGGTTTCATAATGGAGGGGAAGAGGAGGGAGGTGAGAGGGCATGAGTGAACCTTATTCTCATCAGATTAGGCTTCAGGAAGGAATGCCATACACACTCAGTTGGCTATTTTACCAAACAGGAAAGTAAGGAGGAAGAGGATAAGAGGGGAGAATGATAGAAGGGAGGGCAGATTGGGGGAGGGGGTAGTCAAAAGCAAACACTTTTGAAAAGGAACAGGGTGAAAAGAGAAAATAGATTAATCGAGGGGGTGGGATATGATGGAGGGAAATATAGTTAGTCTTCCACAACATGAGTATTATGGAAGTGTTTTTCATCACTACACATATATAACCTATACTGAATTGCTTGCCTTCTCAATGAGGGTGGGTGGTGTGGGAAGAAGGGAAAGAATTTGGAGCTGAAAGTTTTAAAAACAAATGTTAAAATTATTTTTACATGCAACTGGTAAATAAAATATATAGGCACTGGTGTATAGACATCTATTTTTCCCTGCAAGAAAGAAAGTGGGTAGGGGATGAGAGGGAATGGGGTGAGAGAAGGAAGGGTAACCTGAAGGAAGGGGTAATCAGAATGCAAGTCATCGCAGGGTGGGTGGAAGGGGAGAGATGGGCAGAAAATTGGAACATAAAATCATGTGGAAATGAGTGTTGAAAACCAAAATAAATGAATTGATTAATAAAAAGAAAAAAAGAAAAGGTAATGAAAGAAAGAGAAGAGAAGGAAAGAAAAGAGAAGAGAAGAGAATGAAAGGAAAGAAAAGAAGAGAAAAGAAAAGAAATGAAATCAGCTGCCATGGACAAAATGCATTGAAACACAGTTGTAAAATATTTCACTCTCTATATCTACAGCACAATGCCTGATACATATCAGGAGTGTACCAAATGTTTGTTGAATAAATGAATGATTGAAGACACACACACACACACAAACCTCAAAAAAAAAGAAAGGTTTTGAAAGAGAACTCTAGCCTTCTACATCATAGCCATGTTTGGCAATGAGCCCTATATATTTTCTTTGACCCCAGGGCCTGCATTCTAGAGAGAGCTTCCCCGAATGAGAGATTATTCTGTCTTCCCATTCTCTTCCTCGCCTTTCCTTCTCTCTGCCCCTGACTCTGTTTCTCTGTCTGTTTGTCTGTCTGTCTTTCTCTGTGTCTGTCTGACTGTCTCTTGCTCCCTCTCTCTTTCTCCCTCTCTCTCACTCCCTCTCTCTTTCTCACTTTCCCTCTCTCCTGGGAGTTTATCTTAATCCCAGCTAAAGAGTTTGTTTACTCTCTAGTATTTTATGTGATGTTGCTGCCTGTAGAATTCATTAAATTTCTGCTGTTGTTTTACTTGGATAAAAATGTTTACTCACTATTTTCTATTTGTAATAGTGTTTTGTATAACTAGAATTAACTCGTTAGGAGTTGAGGCGGAAAGTATAATCTAAGAGTCAGTTCCTCCTCCCAATATTGATCTAGGAAGCAACTTTCTTTCTAAATTCAGATTTGGATCCCTACATCAGAGATATTTTATGTGTGTCAGATAGATATATCCAGGTACCCCTGTTAGAGACTGAAGAAGTTTCATGCCTTTCCAGCAGCTAGAATGCTAGTAGTGTAAGTCTAGCCCCCTCCTACATTCTGACATTAGGGATGGACATCAGATACTGTCAATCCATGCTGCCCTCAAGCTATGTCTATCTATTTAGACAATATATAGACAAATAAACTAATATGTAGGTCCATAATCAAGAGGTATATTATTTTTCTAGGTTTCCTCAAATGTAGGTAAAAGGATTCTAGATTATTAGATGACATTCATCTTACACATTGAGTATCAGGTATGGGATAGCATTTTGCCTTTATTTTACCCACACAGGGTGAAAAAAGACACACAAACTCACTGGATCATGTGAATATATGCAAAATAGTGGGTACTCAAATAGCTCTTTGGCCTTCTCAAAATTAGACACTTAGCAGGGGAGCTGAAAGGAACAGCAGCCAGACAACCAATGCCCTTCCCAAGGACTACATTATTTGAATAATACACAGCAATAACATCTTTGGTGGTGTCAGGATCCTTAGCTATTCCTTCTTCCTCCTCTCCTCCCCCATTGGGTAGCTTTATTTTTTTTTTAACTTTGTGGATTGGTCTTCTGATGGTGAAATCCTTTCCCAGGATGTATTGTTATTCAGTCATTTAAGTCTTGACCAAATCTTTATGTTCTCTTGTGGGATTTTCTTGGCAAAGATACTGGACTGGTTTGTCATTTCCTTCTCCAGCTCATTTTATTGAAGAGGAAACTGAGGCAAACCGGGTTAAATGATTTGACCAAGGTCACACAGCTGGTATCTGAAGCCAAATTTGAACTTACGAAGTTGTCTTCTAACTCCAGGCCCAACACTATGCACTGTGGTGCCACCTAGCTACCTATTGAGGAAATCTCATTTTGGAATGCTGGTGCCTAAATTCTCAAACTCAGAAACACTCTAGCTTGCTCTTGCCCGCTAAACAACTTCAGAATCTGTTGTTTTGCACAGATAATCTCCCTTTTCTGATTAGAAAATTATATTTTGGGTTAATGTTGCTTTGAGGTTTGATGAAATTGTTTAAATAATGGTGTCAAAAACAAAAACAAACATTATTTCATGTGGTGCTTTTATATATTACCTTCCAGTGCTTGCTTATGATGAACCTGTGCAAAAAGACCACTGCGGACATTATTTTGCACTTACATGCCAACATCTGCTGCAAAAACAAAAATAGGCTTTTATAAGACCCTCTAAACCAATTTAACTTAATATTAGATGACTTCAAACTTGCTAGTATATGTTTATATACATTTATAGGGAAGTCTTTTCTTGGATGACAGCCTGAGTAACATGTTATCAATGCAGAAAACCACTGGAGGTTAATAAAAAAAAAGTAGAGAGACCATTACATCTCCGTACACACATATATGTGTGTGCGTGAACATATATGTGTATGCGTATAAGTCTGTGATCCAGTCTAAGATGTTCTTGTCTACAGGAAAATTGCTAATTATTAAACAAATATTCTATCTGTATTTTAGAGGAGATCTTTTTAACATTCTAAATTTATGGTGATAAATAAATGTGACAACCTAATTATTTGATTCAAACAATAGCATTGAAGAAAGCATTTCCATGTAAGCAGTCTCCTAAACCATGTTTTCCATCAATGAAGCTTCAGTAAAGTCACTGTTAACCATATTGTTCCTCTGCCCCAGTTATTACAATGGATATTTTTGGAATCAAATCTACAGAAGACTATAATTTGGTCCCACATATCTATAGTCTGAGTATGCAAGTTAGAAAGTGATTTATAATCAATTAAAGTAATATGGTAGAGTGGTTAAAGAGTTAAATCAAAAGTCAGAAAAACCTGGTTTTGAGATCTACCAGGAACTGACTGACCTTTTGCTGAGTATAAAATGTATGTATATATGTGTGTATGTATACATGTATGCATATATGTAAGTAATGAATCAGGGAGAGAGAGGGACAGGGACAATGAGAGGGAAAGGGACAGCAAAAAGGAGAGGGACAGTGACAGAAAGAGGGAGAGAGAGAGTGTAAGGTTGGCAAATGGATTTTACCAGGAAGATTATGGAAAATATGTTGATTTTATATAAATCAAGTGATTTAAAATTTTATCCTCTTATGTTGACTCAAATTGAAGTAACTAGTCCATCCTCTGACTCCCAAAGATATTTTGCTAGGTGACTAGATGAATAAAAATGTTCTAAAATTTTGGACATCAGGGAATAAGTTTACTTTTGTTTTTAATTTAAAAACAACGTGTCTTAAAAGCAAGCTCAAAATAGACAAAAGATGTTGATTTCTAAGGTTTCATTGATAATTCTGAAAACTTACAAATTTAGAAAGACAGATCAAAATTCTTATATTCGGTTCCCCATTCTGTCACCTTTCAAGACGGAATATTTTAGTTACTGTGAAATATGACCAATAACAACATCAGTCTGATAAGATATATCCATTTGCCTTTTAGGATATGAGATTACATAATTCTTGCAGTTATTTCATTTCCAACACTGCTAGGATTAATGAAGCTCTTTCATCTAGGTTAAGATTTAGTGTTCAAGTATAGATCCTTGTTAGTGAGGGATTTTATAATCTTCCATCTTTATAGTCTGTTCCATCTGAAGAAATGGAAGACTTGAAAAGGAGTTAGTCCAGGACAGGTGTATTACAGTCTAAGACTGAGGAAAGTGAGAGTAAATAAAAGTTAACATAAGGACCATGGTTATTAACTTATAAAATTTTGGGGGGGTTGGAGGAATTCCCCAAAGGGAACATGATCTGCATTACTATATGCAAAGAATATTGATTAAATCAGATTTCATACATGGGATTGGATATCCAATTAGTTCTATGGATGTAGATGGGTTGAAAGATAGATCAATTAGGAGTTTTAAGTTGTGAGAATTAATTTAGATGAATGTCTCTAGCAAGATCTAGACAATTTGTTTCGTTTTGTTTTGTAGGTTTTGAAATATCTTAAGCCTATCCATGTTAGCTCAATTAAATTCAATTGGCTCCAACAAGCATTCATTAAGAACTAGCATTGTGTCAGACACTGAGAGATAGTGGGATACAAAAATAACCATCCCTGCCTTCAAGAAGTTCATATTCTACTTGATGAAAATAAAAAATATCCAAATGATTGAATACAAAATTTAGAAAACAAAATATTTTTAGGAAGGGGAACACTACCATCAGTGAAAATCAAGAAGGTTTCTTGTAAGAGGTGGCATTTGAACGAAGCTATGAGGGGAACAAGTTCCAAGAGGTAGAGATGAGGAGGGAAAGCATTCTACATATAAGGATGGTCTGTGAAAATGTATGAAGAGTAGAGGTGAAATCATTTGAGCAGGGAACTCCTGTAGCTCTGAGGACTAGTTATGACATTTTTGAATGTTTTAACTTCAGGTTTGTTAACAAGAGATGACCCTTGAATTTTTTTTTAATTTTCCCTCTATTTTTTATTTTTCTTAAGAGTAATTTAGAATGATTTCTTAAAATATTTCTTGAAAAGGCAGCTATGTGGCATAATGAGTAGAGCATGTATCCTAGAGTGGGGAAGATCTGAATTTAAATCTGACCTCAGATACTTACTGTGTGACTTTGTGCAAGCTGTGTAGTCCTTGGCACTAACCTTTGTTTCTGTCTCAGCTTTGTCATGTTATGGAGATAACAATAGCCCCTAGCTCATACGGTTTTTATGAGGATTAAATGAGATAATATTTATAAAGCACTTAGCAGAGTGCCTGGCATATTGTAGGTATTTAGAAAATGTGGGTATTTTTCTTCCTCTACTCCCCATTTTTGTCACTGTTTATAGCAAGTCTGATAAGTCTTACATTCTCTCTCCTAGTCTTCATTTCCAAGTCAAGTCTTCTTAACAGCAAATACCTCAGTCAGGCTTTTTTTTTCCAGTCCTTTGAGTTTGCAATAATATTTAGCATCCTGTCATCAGATCATTGGATATTACTTTACTCCATCCTACTTTAAGTGAGTCAATTATTTGGAACATATTTTAAAAATCTTCTTCCCAAGTTATTTATTCCCTCTCTATTTTTTTCCCTTTGAATGTTCTAATTTTATTTTTTATCAAGACAAGTCAATAAACATTAAGTACAAAGAAATTCTTAATGCACCTATAGGTTCTGTTCCAAATCCTTCTTTTTTTCCTTCTACTCTTGTATTCCTTGTGATCAAGACATGCTTTTTTTTTTCTTATACTTATCGTGCCCTTACTCTTTTATTCTGTGGTTACCTCTTGGGCTTCTCTTATCCCTGTCTATTTCTTAGATATATATGGTACACTAAATATGTAGTTTTCTTCTATTTACTAATATATCCAGCCTTTTTTTCTCTGGATTAGAATTTTGTGCCAGGGTCAAGATCTACCTCTTCTTGCATTTGCAGTTGGAGTGAATAGACCTTTCCTCATCCTACCTCTTCTGCAATTTTTATGTGTGTGACTGCTGTTGCCATTTTTGGCTGCTGAATATCAGAGATCATGCTGGTTTTCAGGATTTCTGGAGTTTTTCCTCCTGTGACTGGAGGAAGAGTAGATACTTTCCCATCCCAGTAGTCCTCCTAACCTGACCTGGTTTTTACCACTTAATTATCCTTGTGGAACTTTAAAGTAATCACAAAATATCCAGGACGGTCACCTTAGTCTGGGTACAGAGATTTGCTGAGAGTTTCTTCTCCCAACATGACTTTGACTCTGCTGAGGCTCTGATAGGCCAGGGATAAAATCCCAATGACTTCAAATCTTTGGCCAGGGAGGAGCCAAGATGGAGGCATAAAAGCAGGAAGACTCCTTTCACTCCCCCCATAACCACGTCAAATACCAATGAAAAATGACTCTAAACAAACTTTAGGGCTACAGATGCCACAAAGTAACAGAGAGAAACAAACCTCCCACTGAAGAGAGCCCAGGAGAATGGCAGAAAGAGTCAAGTGGAGAATGCTGGGAGCACAGCCCAGCCCCATGTGAGTCTCCCAACTTTAGCCCCAGGGCAGCCCGACATGAAGGGACTCCTGGAGAGCAGATCACCAGCAGCTGTGGCAGTTTCCAGAATCATCAACTAATAAATGCCAAAGACAAAGTAAGAGGTGAGTAGACTTTGGGAAAGGAAGTCCAGGAGTGTGGTTCAGCCTCCGCCCCCAGGGCAAGAAGTGGCTGAGGCCCTACAGCCACCACCTTGTGGCTGCTGCAGAGCTCCTGGCTTGCAGATTGTAAGGGGACAAAGTGACCATTCTGAGGGGTAATCACTCTTGCTTTAACCTGCTTGGATCTGGATCACTGTCTTGAGTGGAGGTCCTGGGGTGCATGACCAGTGAGCCAGAGTGTGGAGGCTTCAGAGAGGGCACCCAAATAATAGCTCTAGCAGCTGAGAAAACCCCAGCAATTTTGGGACAAAGCTCTCCTTTCTGGTAGCAGAATTCTACTGTGGCAAAAAAAAAAAATAAATGCTCAAAAGTCAAGTAACTGAGTGGCAACATGAGCAAGCAAATGAAGCAAAGGAAGCACAGCAATCTGACTTTGGAATTCTTGTGGGGGACAAAAAGAATCAAAACATGGGCCAGGAGGAAGACAATGAAGTCAGAACTCCTGCACCAAAAGCTTCCAAGAAAAACATGAATTGGTTAGAGGCCATGGAAGAGCTCAAGAAGGATTTTGAAAATCAATAAAAGGAAATGGAGGAAAAATTGGCAAGAGAAATGAGAATGACGCAGGAAAATCATGGAAAGTCAACAACCTGACTGAAGAAAATAACACCTTAAAAAATACACTAACTCAGATGGCAAAAGAGACTCAAAAAGGCTATGAGGAAAAGAATGCCTTAAAAAGCTGAATTTGCCAGATGGCAAAAGAATCTCAAAAGCTCACTGAAGAGAATAATTCCTTCAGAATTAGACTGGAGCAAATGGAAGCTAGTGACTTCATGAGAAATCAAGATATTATTAAACAGATCCAAACAAATGAAAAAAACTAGCCATGTGACCTTGGGCAAGTCACTTAACCCCAATTGCCCTAAAAAAAGCAATAAAAAAATGAACCTAAAGACCATCCTTCAAGAAATTCTCAAGGAAAATTGCCCTGTTATTTTAGAACCAGAGGGCAAAATAGAGGTTGAAAGATCTGATCACCTCTTGAAAAAGATCCCCCCCCAAAAAACTCCTAGGAATATTATAGCCAGGTTCTGGTGTTTCCAGATCAAGGAGAAAATATTATAAGCAACCAGGAAGAAACAGTTTGAATTTTGTAGAAACACAATCAGTATAACTCAGGATCTGGCAGCTTCTACACTGAGGGATCAAAGTGCTTGGAGTATGATATTCTAGAGGTCAAAGGAGCTGGGATTAAAACCAAGAATCACCTTCCCAGCAAAACTGAATATCATGTTTCAGGGTAAAATATGGACATTCAATGAAATAGAGGACTTTCAAGAATTCTTGAGGAAAAAGCAGAGTAGAATAGAAAATTTGACATTCACATACAAGAAGGAAGAGAAGCATGAGAAGGCAAACAGGGAAAAGTTATCATAAGGAATTTATCAAATTTGAACTATTTACATTCCTACATGGAAACACTATAATTGTAACTTATGAAATTTTATTGAAATTGAAACTCATGAAATTGTAACTTATGAAACTTTTCTTAGTATGAGAATAGTTGAAGGGAATATATATGTATATATATTTATATGTATATATATTCATACATACATATGTGTATATAGTACAGTATATGAGCATATGAATACATATGTGAGTGTGTGTATATATGTGTACAAGTATACATAGACAGAGGGCACAGGGTCAATTGAACAGGAGGGTATTATACTTAAAAGGTCAAGCAGAGAAGTGAGAAAGGAATATAATGAGATGAGATGGGAGAGACAGTATGGAGTAAATCATCCCATATAGAAGAGGCAAGGGAAAACTGTTACAGTGGTGGGGAAGAACAGGAAGGCAAAAACAAATGGGTCAATCTTACTCTCATTGAATTTGGCTTAGGGAGGGAATGACATATACACAAAATAGTGTATCTTGCCCTACAGGAGAGTAGGGGGGAAAGGGATGAGACAGGGCATGATGGAGGGAAGGGTAGGTTTTTTTGGGGGGGAGGTAAATTGGAAGCACACACTTCTGAAAAGGGTCAGGGTCAAAGTAGACAATAAAACAAGTGGTGGCCAGGATAGGATCGAGAGAAATATAGTCAATCTTTTACAATATATTCACTATGGAAATATTTTGCATAGCTACACATATACAACCTATATTGAATTGCTTATCTTTCCAGTAAGGGTGGGTGATGAGGGAGGAAAGGAAATAAACAGGAATTCAAAGTTTTAAAATAAAATGTTTAAAATATGTAATAATAATAATAATAATAATTAACATGCAACTGGGAAATAAGATGTACAGGCACTGCAGGTATAGAGATTCATCTTGCCCTCCTGGAAAGTTGGAGGGGGAATGGGGGAGGATATAGGAGAGAGCAGATTGGGGGAGGGGGTATACAGTGGGGGCACTGTTTTGGATGATGGGTAGGTGAAAGAAAGGTCAAAAAGTTGTAACTCAAAATCTTGTGACAATGAATGATGTAAACTAAAAATAAACATAGAATTTAACTTAAAAAAAATCAAGTCTTTGGCTTCTTCTCTTGCTCCCTTGATCAGAATATCTGCATATTTATGGCCAAATTCCTGTGTAGATAAACCATAACCCCTTTAGTAGAGCAGGGGGAAGGAAGTCAGGCAACCAACTTTCACTCCCACTCTTTACCTTCCTTTCACTCCCATCCTGGCCTTCAGTTGTATATACCCTCTCTAGGGCTGTGGGATTGCTCACATGGTTTTAGTGAGATTGAATACACTAATACCATTAGACTTTACCATCTTTCCGGACACTGCCACTCAAAGTACACTGGTCTTGCCATCTGGCCTCTGTCCATACCCTCCAGGTGTTCATTACTGATATCTGAGCTTACTGATATAATCTAAGGAAATCTGGGAATGTCATCCAACTTGCCTCTGCACCCTTAAGATTTCCAGCCCTTTCCATGTGTTGTCTCCTCTAATTAGAAGAGAAATTTGTTTTCTTTTCTGAAAAAGTGATTTCCTCTTGGGGGTGGGGTTGGGGATTGGTTTTCTATTTATATCCTCACTACATAGCTCAGTGCACTAGGCACATAGCACTTAATACACAATGTTTTATTCATTTGTTTATAGACCATTGCTTCAAATGGTTCCATTTTAATTCTTTTCTGTGAAGTTTCTGTGGTGTCTCTTACCACCATAATGTTTTGATGCTGCCTATGCTTTGAGGTCTTCCAGAACTTTACTTCTCTGGTATGGGTTGCTAAATGTCCTTCGATGTAACCAAAAAGCCATAGCAAAGACTGAACAGTAAGCAGCTGCAGGTTTCAACTTACTTCACTGGAAGCGAGGAAAAATGGAATGATGTAGCAGATAGTCAGAGAACTCTTCAACTCTCAGTGACTTTCAGGGTCTATATGTTTTCAAATAACTTCCGTTCTCTTCCCCAGTTCCACTTCAGCACCTCCCAGAGGGGCAAGAGAGAAGTAGAAACCCATAATAAACTAGTTTTTCATGGGGCATGGAAAAGCAATTCAACCCCATGTTCAATCAATAACTCAAAGGTCACTTCATACCCTCTTTGCCTTGCTATAAAAGAAAAGATGTACATTATATTCCAATGCTGAAGATCTTGAAAATTAGCCTCTTTCCATGGCATTTCAGTAAATATGAGGTAGATACTTAAAATCAACTCCCTTAAGAGAGCCCTATTTTGGGGAAGCTAGGTGGAACAATAGAGCACCAGCCCTGGAGTCAGGAGAACTTGAGTTCAAATATGGTCTCAGACACTTGACACATTAACTAGCTGTGTGGTCTTGGGAAAGTCACTTAACTCCAATTGCCTTGCCTTCCCCCTCCAAAAAGAAGAAAGAAAAAGAGAGCCCCATTTTGAGGATTTTTTTTAATGTTCAAAAGTCTTCACTTAAATTCTTCTTCAGAAGGTCCAAATAACAGTACTGAGATGATCAGTGGTTTTCATTTGATTGCATTTTAAATCTCCAAACACACAGTCCCAGTTATGTGAAAGGTTCCCTCCTGTTTACTGTGTAGTAAGAGAAACTAGAAATCCTTATATCTTTTTTTTAAGCAATTGGGGTTAAGTAACTTGCTCAAGGTTACACAGCCAAGTGTTTCTGGGTGGGTGTTAAGTGTCTGAGCCTGAATTCGATCCCCCAGGTTATCCCGACACTGGGGCCGGTGCTCTTACTCTCAGTGTTACCTGACTGACCCAACTTTTTAATTTTTTTTGCCTTTTTTGGTGGGCACTTGGGGTTAAGTGACTTATCCAAGGTCACGTGGCTAGTTTTTGTGTGAAGTGTCTGAGGTGAGATTTGAACTCAGGTCCTCCTCATTCCAGGGCCAGTGCGCTATTCACTGCGCCACCTAGCCACCCCCCCCAATTTTTTTTTTAAAGCAATCAGGGTTAAGTAACTTGCTCAAGGTTACACGG
>NW_027187335.1:7422751-7509372 GCF_028583685.1 Petaurus breviceps papuanus | reverse complement strand
TTTTTAAAGCAATCAGGGTTAAGTAACTTGCTCAAGGTTACACGGCCTGTTATTTCTGGGTGTGGAGCTAAGTATCTGAGCCTGAATTCTATCCCCAGGTCATCCTGACACTGGGGCCGGTGATGTTACTCACTGAGCCACCCTGAAATCCTTATATCTTGTATTCATTGGTTCTTTTGTGTTTCTGCACCCATGCACATCCAGTGAGGAAGCACTGGTTTGATTCTGGCTAGAATAAATCTAGACATTATGGCAACATAAAGCTGATGCAGAAGTTCCCCAGACTTTACTTTTGGCTATGTGGTTTTTTAAAGAAACTCAATCCTTCGGGCTCTTGAGAAAAATAAGCATTTTATACCTGTTACAACCTTTTATGATGCTCATTTCTTGGTTTAACAGAATCATATAAATTGACAATTTTATATGTAATATTTGCTATGGGGACCTTTGAACTACTAGTTCTGGCACCTGCGTTTAAGATATTTACTCTAGGCAATGGTTTAGTCCTCTATGAATCAGGAAAGAAAGAACTTAATTCAAGAGGATAATAGGTTTGAATTAGAGGTTCCAGCTGAGTTGTTCTTTTTAAGGTCTTACCACGGAAAGGCGTGTTTAAATTTCAAGATTCTGTAGAACATTAAGTACAACCCAATAGACTTTCAGATCATCGAACATGATAAGACTGGAGACTATTTCCCAAATCTTGCTTCTTACCACTTTCCATTCCTTGAAGAAGGGTTTACTTCCAATCTATAAACTACATTATTATTTTCCATTCTCCATTCTCTCTCTTGAGAATCCATTGCTATGTCAAAGAATGCTTTCCTTCCTTAATATAAATCTTTAGCCAAAAGTCCCTATTCCCTCATGTTCTATTCTTTCTAACCTATTTTCAGAATATGGTAGAGGACTTCATTCACCATGGTTCCTGCACCATTTCCCATGTCCTTTGAGGTTCCTTTCCTTTCTTCCTTTAACCTCCTATGTAGATAATTGTAAGCAATATCTCTTACCAAACCAGGTCTGTAACTCTCTCAATAAATCATAGACTCAGCAAATGATAGATACAGAGCACAAAGGTAATCAAATACAGCACCCTCATCTAATAATCAGGGAAACTGATGGTTCAATGACTGACCAATGGTCATGTAGATATTACTAATGTATGCTTCAAACCTCAGTCCTCTGAATCCAAATCCAGCACTCTTTCTGAGGTATCACACTGCTACACAGTAAAACATTTTCTAAAATAATTTCAAAACCTGTCTTT
Organism: Petaurus breviceps papuanus; assembly: GCF_028583685.1. Lineage (NCBI taxonomy): Eukaryota > Metazoa > Chordata > Mammalia > Diprotodontia > Petauridae > Petaurus > Petaurus breviceps. The sequence goes on along the minus strand of NW_027187335.1, from coordinate 7,508,102 downwards.
TATTTTAAAGATAAATGATATAGTGGATAGAGCACTCGAGTTGTAGGCAGAAGTCATGAGTTCAAATTCTCTTTCAGACAACTTATTAGCTATGTGACCTCGGGCAAATTATTTGGCCCCTCTGAGACTTGGTTGGAAAAATAGGGGCTTTGGACCCAATAGATTCCTTTTAGTTCTAAGAGTCTAAAGCATGCCATATAATGATGTCACTGCCTTATTTACTGCCCCTGAACCCAAACAAAAGCACTTGTTCACCATTGTCTAGTGAAAAAAATCCAAATTGCTTAGGAGAATACTTAAAGTCCTGGATTCTCTGGTCTCATCCTTTTTCTCTAGCCTTATCTCCTACATGTCCATGAACATGTACTCTTTACTGCTGCACTTAATAACTTATTATTCCCTGAAAATAAATTACATCTTCTCTACTTAACATGTAGTTCCTTCTGCCTAGACCACCATCCTCCATAAATCTATCCCGCCTGTCACGGCCCAGTTCCAAGTATAGATAATGCATGAAGACCTTCCTGATCCCTACCCCTAATGGCTAATGTTCTCCCTAAGAACTTCCATAGATCTTTGGTTCTCTCTTTAGGCACAGACTAAATATTGCTTTGCAATACAGCTATTTGTGCATTTGTCCTACCTCCCATACAGTGGCTTATTCATTTTTTCTTTCTATCTTCAATGACACCTAATACAGACTCAGTACCCTTCAATGCTTTTAAAATTATAGAATGAAAGAGGGGAAGTGTCACAAAACCAAGCAAGCAAGCACTCAAAAATGGTTGAGAATAACAGCTAAAAAAGATTCTTTTTGGTGTTTTATTTTACATTTTCTCTCTTTCAAAGATTTCAGTAGTAAGAAGGTTTAAAAAGGTATTATAATCTCATTTTGTACTTTTTTGTTGCTTTATTGACCTCTCAAAACAATTGACAACCATTTTCACAAAATATAAGGTTTTGTGCACAATAGTTGGCCAAGTAATATTTCCTGTATGACTAATTCCTCATTTCCATATATATATATATATATATATATAGCTATAGATATAGATTTTGCCATAGGTATATTTATTTCTTTAAGATACTGATAAATTTCCTGACCTTATATAGTGATTTTTTCAAAGTTCAGAAATAAAAGGAGATAAAATTAGCCCAAGGGAGGAGGGATTTCTTTGTGCTTTTGCAAGATAGAGACTGAGTGGATTAAAAATAGTTTTTTATAATTTTGGTAATTTCTGAGCATACTCAATGGACCTCTTTTGAATCTGAACATCATTAAAGGAAAAATCCAGACCAAGTAGGAGGTAGAGCTGGAATATTTATCCATGAATACAATTTTCAGAGTCAAGAACCAGACTTAGTCATGTAAGTTCACCAACTCTCTGCCATCTTCAACCATCACCTGAACTCACTGTACACAACCAATCTCTCATCAAATTTTACTTTTTCAACCTTCACACAATCTCTCCATATCCCCTTCTCTCTATTCACACAAATACTAACCTCATGAAAACCTTTATCACTTCTCATTTGGACTGCTACAAGCATTTCAGTTGTTTTCTCTGCCTTGAGTCTCCCTCTACTCCATTCCATCCTTTTTTCAGCTGCCAAAGACATTTTCCTAAAATGTTGGTTAGACTATATCCCCTACCATCTCTGATAAACTCCATTGGCTTATTATTATTATTATTATTATTATTATTATATTAAGTCCTGTATTTGACATCACCTTTTATAACCTAGTTCTTTTTTTATTTTCGCCATATTTTTTAATGCTTGACTCCCTTCATCACCTTCTACAACCCAGCTGCTCCTCACAACTGACACTTTCTCTCATCTCTCCTTGCCTTAGCACTGGCTGCCCCACTCACTGCAGCCTCCTGGTTTCCACAGCTTTACTTAAGTCTCAGCCTAAATCTTATCCACTGAAGGAAATGTTTTTTGTCTGTTTCACTCCAGCTCAGTACCCCTACTTCTAGTGGCCTCTTTCTCAAATTATCTTCCACTTATATTTTGTATAAATCTTACATGTATATGGCTATTTGAATGCTGCATTTCTCAATATGAATATTTTGAAAGTGAGGACAATGATTTCATCTTTCTTTTATCTTCAATGAATACTGAAGTGCCTGGAACACAACAAGTGTTTGATAAATGTTTATCAACTTATGGACACCCACATACCTCATATAAATACCATATGTATACAGGTATATGTGTATATACACATATATAGAAGTGAAGAATCATTCATCGATTTAGGAAATACTTATTGAGCTATAACAGTATGCAAAACCTTGTAATGTGTGAAAAAGTTCATTAAAACATTTTTATTATGTTTCAGCCCTTCTACAAGAAAGACAATTAATTATCTGGTAAGCAAAGTTTAGGCTCTCTCCACATTCCTATTCCTGTCCCTTTCTCCCTTCCCCTCTCCTCCTGTCCCCTCTCCTCCCCTCCCCGTTCCTCTCCTTTCCTCTTCTCTCTCTCTGACAATTGATATTCAGTATGCATGTATATGTGTGTGCATCCATGTATATGCATTACATACATATATACATGAAATTGCTTTTGTAATTGTCAGACCAACCTATACTCATGTGTATACACTCATATGTATGTTTATACAAATTAATATGTGGCTTAACCCCAAATATCTATCTCTTTGTGTATATTGACTATAGCTATTATTTCAATTATATGGTGAAATCTCAGATGAGGAACTCCCTTTAGTGGAGCAGGTTGGTACCTTCTCTGCAACTTGTAACATTAGAAAGTTGCCTAGAGCATTGAGGAATTAAGTGACTTGTCCACGATCACATAGATGGTGATGTCAGAAGTGATATTTGATTCTGTCTTCCTAATCTCAAGCACAGCTCTCTATCCACTTTGTAACACAGCTTATATACATGTACATGTTCATGGATATGTACACATGCGTATTACATTGTATGAATATATGTATGTTTATAAACATGATTACTAATATTATACACAATTGATATTTACATATATACAAATCTGTATTGCATATATGTGCACATGTAAAACTATATTTATATATGTATAAATGTATGTGTGTGTATATGTATACAAATATTTTTCTAGAACTGTTATTTCAATGGTACTGGAAACAAATAGTGAAGAACCTGCCTCTACCAATGCAGATCAACAAAAATGCTGCACTTCTTGGTTTAGAGCACATACGGTTTTGACAGATCAAGTAAGGTGGCCATAGTTAAGCAATCGGGAAATGTTAGAGGTGAACTTAAATCCATGGCTTCTAGTTCCTTATCCAGTATAGCCTGTTGTGCCACAAATATATTTTCATATGTGTACATATACACATATGCATTTAAAAATCTTTGTGAAATTTAAGTAGCTTAAAATAACACTATGATGTATGTACATATATACATACATATATACACATGTATATGTATATGTGTGTACAATGTCATTTTCTGTCCATTGGACACTGCTCTGCCTCCCCTGGTTTCTTGCACAGTACTTTCCTACATGTGTTCTCTGCCATAGGACTGTCTGGTCCTCCTAGTGTTCCTTCCACAAAACGTATAAACTCTGGCCCCTGTCTCTTCACATAAGGGATTCCCCCATGAATGGAGTGTTCCGTTATTCTCAACTCTTCCTCATAATCAATACGTTGTCACCCCTTATGTAAAAAACCATTCCTGATCCTCAAAACTTCTAGTGCCTCTCTCCTGAAATGACCTTGTATTTACTTCATGTGTATTTTGCATATACTTGGATGGACATATTTTATTTCTTTTGATAGAATATAAGTCGCTTAAGGAAAGGAATTATTTCCTTTTTATCTTTGTATCCCCAGTCTTGAAACATAACAGGTTTTGAGAAATGCTTTACAGATTGAAAGCTAACATTTTTTACATTCGTTCCAATTCGATGTCCAGTAAACAAATTTTTATCTATTAAGTGGAAGGTATGCTAAATACTTAGGAAAGAGTAAAAGATATCAAATCCTTGTCCTTAACAAGACTGAATTCTACTTATGGCATACAACTTGAACACAGATGAGCAAATTCAAACTATATCCAAATTTACAAAAGTCACTTCAAGTGGGAAATTGACATTGGATGTATAGATTCAATTGACTTTCAGAAAGGAAGAGACTGAACACTCCCTGACCCTCTTTGTCAGCACAAAGCTATTTTCTGCCATTAAGGTCCCCATTCTCAAATTGTTCTTCACTTTGGTAGAATAAGATATCTCAGATCTCTGCCTACACACTTAGAGCTCCCTCTCCAGGCCCAGATATCCATGGAAACGAAATACAAAGGGAATAGAAAAGAAAGAAAGGAATTTCTAATTCTTTAAATTTTTTTTTTATTTTTGCCCTGTCTTCCTTGATTTTTTAAGTTCTAACTCATGAACTCGGATTTAGCTTCATATGTGATGTACACATACATATGTGTATACACACATATGTGTGTTATATAGGTATAGCTATATAATAACTTTCTAAGGTTTAATTGGAGTCCAGACCTTTACAACAGAAAGTACAATATGCATTCCACTGCAACTCACAGTTTCCTTATCAAGATGAAGTGTTTTAACACCACATTGGACTTTTTCTGATAGAAATACCTATGCATTTGAAGTCACAGATCTGCTACATACTACCTGAGGGACCTTGGGTATATCATTTCACTTCCCAAGTCCTTCATTTTCTTATTTTAAAATAAGAAGATAGATTAGAGAGTACATAACATGTGGGGTACAAAGACCCTAACCCAAACTGACTACTCTGAGACCTCAAAATGAAGATAGGAAGTTTTATTAGAATCTCGGGAGAAGTGGGTGGTCCAGTCACTGGAACAATACCCAGGAGAGGAGGCTGTCGTACAGAAGCTAAAGCTGGGTTAAATAAGAAAAGGGATAGAAACATTAACATAATTATTACTAATGAGGCTCTAATTCTTGTTGGATTATATACATAATACATGAAGTTCATTACGCAGGCTCAGTAACCATCTTAGAATACTGAACCCCCCTTCAATCTTACCCTAGACATATTCTTACCAGGACTTGAGTTCCCCAAAGCTGTTGTCTGTTCCTTGATTGTTCAAATCTACCTGCTGCTGCCAGCTGCTTTCCATTCTTCATTATTTTTAGTATTATCTAGGAGTTTTAGTCTGGGAACCAGGGTTTGAGCTTTTTCTCAAATCTACTGCCTCAACTTCCCAAGGTTACTGTCTGGTCCTCCTTATCAACAGTCTTGTTCAGCAATTCTTGCAGTTCTATAGAAGCTTAACTCTTTTATGGTAAGCTGGGTGAAAAGGGCTGACTAGAATAGAGCAACTATATAAAAAGATTTCTAAAGTTTCAAAGTCACATAATTTCTAGAAAAACAGAAACTTAGGCCTAAGGCATAAGGACTTACTCACTTCAAAGATAGTCTCTGAGAAACCACACTTTTACCTGTCCCATACAATAAGTATCATTCTACCTCTGACTTGGAGGTTCTTGACCTGTAATCTATGGAGGTTTGTGGGTAGATTTCAGCAAGCCCATGAACATTGAATGAGGGAAAAATTACATCTTTATTTTTCCTAATTTCTAGCCATACCGAACATTTCCGAAGGTTTTAAAAGACTACCAAAGCAGTCCATCACACACACACACACACACACACAGACACACACACACACACAAACTTAAGAACTCCTGCTTCTATGATCTTTCACACTTGCAGATATGTTAATGATCTGTGATAAGGATTTTGGAGGTCAAGGAACTTGTTTATGGTCCCACAGTTAGTGACTATCAGAGGAAGATTTTGAAACCACATTTTGTTGATTCAAAGTCCAACATTCACTCATTCCATGTTACCTCTTAAGTGTACATACACACATACATGTGTGCATACATACATATGTATGTACATGATGATCTTCATGGGTCCCAGGTTAAGAACCTTTGATTTAAAGATAAAAAGACCTTTAAGACTCTATCGTCCATCTTCTTTGTTCTACAAGCAAGAAAATGGAGGATGTATGAAGTGATATGGTTTAACTAATGTAGCACAAATAGTACATAGCAAATCTGTAACTCCAAACACATGGACATTTCTATCACATGATAGTTTCTCAGTAGGTTGGTCCATAATAGTGTTCAAAGTCTTGACCTTGCTAAAGAAGAAGTGAAATGTAGTAGAATGCATCTTGGGGATCTAGTTAAAAGGTCTAGTCTAGGCTCTATTAATACCTCAGACACTTATTAACTGTGTTGCCATTGGGAAGTCATCTAACTTCTTGCAGTTTGTTTCCTCATATTAAAAGTTGATAATTGTATTTTGTAGCTGACTCTCAGGCTTTCTGTGAAAAAGTTGCTTTATGAACCTTGAAATGCAGTATAAATGTGAGTTACTATATCTGTAATTAATATTCCATTCTAATTAACTGAGGTAACTGTCTAGGTTAGCATTTTTAAAAATTAAGTTGAAGGCTAGACAAATGGAAAGGAATATAAAGCTGTGGTTAACTGATGAGGAGAGTGCCACTCCAATAAATGTACTTGAGATATTTTCATTTTCCTTAAATGTGTAGGAGCCAGAAGCTATATTTGCCAAATAGGTGATGAAAGAAATGTTCATATATTTCTGTTGAGAGGGTTTCGATGTAGAAATCACACTTTTTTTTTTTTACCAACTCAAGCCTGGCAATTCCTGTTACCTAGAAAGAGCCAGGGCAAATAAAACACACCAAGAGTCATCTGGAGATATATAGCAAAGTTCTTCAACTAACTTGAACCCTAACTCCCATTCTCCTATGTGTCTCAGGAGAAAAATCTCAACTATATATAAAATCTTTAGAATTTTTTTCTTCTTTCACTTTCTACTTGTTACTGTAACCAACAAGTTTGTCTTTTTAATAAACGTGAAAAGCTTGGATTCAGTTTTCCTACTGACAAGAACCATTTGATACTTAGAATGAGGATTTTCTGAAATTGTCAAGAAAAAATCTTTTTCTGCAGGGTGTAGAGTCATAAAAATAATGGTTCTGGTTATGTTAGTAAGACAGGGTTGGGATTTTCATTGTTTCTATCCCTGGCATGAATTGAACTTCTAATAGATTCATTGACAGCCACAATGCCATGCAATATTAAATCATTTCCTTCCTTCCTTCCTTCCTTCCTTCCTTCCTTCCTTCCTTCCTTCCTGCCTTCCTGCCTTCCTGCCTTCCTGCCTTCCTGCCTTCCTTCCTGCCTTCCTTCCTGCCTTCCTGCCTTCCTTCCTTCCTGCCTTCCTGTCTTCCTGCCTTCCTTCCTTCCTTCCTTCCTTACCGCAGTGAAACTATGCAACCTGCTAAAAACCCTAAATGAGACACACAAATCTTTAGAATCAGTACCTAAGCAGTGTTTAGGTTGAGAATGTCTTATTTGGTAAATGCATAAATCTCAAAATAAAAAAGAGATATATTTGGATCCTCTGTGCTGTATTGGTGACATAGTTATGAACATTGCCCTTGAAGGCAGACAACTGACAGTCTGATTGCTTTTCAGATTGAATGCTTCACCTACTGTTGGCAAATGTGTTCTCTTATCTTTTGCCCTGTTACTGAACAAACAGACATTGATTTCTGTCTCACTTTTTTTTTCTAGAGAAACAACATCCTGAAGACATTAGATATGAGCCTGTCTGGTTAGTGAAGGATTTAACTGAGGTACATTAAAAAGTAAGAATTTTTTTATTGTGACATATCCTATTGGTTGTTACTTCTTAGGGTAAAACACACATACGTATACAAATATATGCATGTTTGTGTATATGTGTATGTATATATGTGTGTATACACACATTATTTATATATGCATCTATATGTGTGTGCATATATACATATAATTATTTATTTATGAGATAGTTGGCACAGGTATGCCACTCAATTATTAATTTATATCTTCCCAGAGGACTGTGGTTTGGGGAAATCCCAATGACAACATCACAACTGGAAGCAGACAGGCACACAGAAGGTATCGGATGTGGTTGACAAGATGCTAAGCAGAGTGAGCAAAGTCAAGAGTAGGGGCTTTTGAATAGTGCTCATCAGTATTTCATAAGGGAGATGACAATGAGTTAAAAGAGGATGAGGGAGGGGCAGCTAGGTGGCACAGTAAATTAGAGCACTGGCTCTGAAGTCAGGAGGACCTGAGTTCAAATTCGGCCTCAGACACTTAATGCTTACTAGCCATGTGACTTTGGGCAAGTCACTTAACCCCAACTGGGCCTCCAAAAAGCAAAAAAAAAAAAACAGGAGGAGGGGAAAAACAGATTACACAATCAATCAATATAGCATAAAACATCTAAAATCAGATTGTATTATTGAATGAAATACTTTGGGAATAGCCTATTAATAAAGCATCTCAGAAATATATTTTCCTATTGGATTCATACAATTTGTACAACAACATTCTCCTAATTTTAAATGATCACCTATGTATGTAAATAGATAAAAAACATAAGTGAGGGAAAAGTTTGGGAAGGGCAGATTTCTTTCCAAAATTTTCTAATCCTTCCATTTCCTGAATTGTTCTAGGTGTAGGAGTTCAGTTGGGAACTGCTTCTTACTCTCATGGAATTTATACATTCTAGGTGTCAATCAAAGAGGTATTGAAATGTGAATTACTGCTATTATGACTACTCCCTTTTTTGGTGGGTGTATGAGTGAGGCAAGCAGGGTGGGGAGAGAAAACTGGATCTGTGATTTCACTGGACTATAAAGAATTCTCTTGACAAAGTCAGATTAGGGCCTGCTCTATATGACTACAAACTTTAGATTTTCCTGGGGGCAATACAATGCTTAGTAATTTACCCAATATCATTTAGTCGATATGTGACTGAGACAGGTTTTAAACCCATATCTTCCTGATATCAAGAATGGTTATCTACCCACACAGCATTATACTGAATCATTTGTTGCTATTATTAGAACTGCTATTCAGCACATCATTCAAACATTTAGAGACTTACTACACAAAAATTCAGTAATATGCTTTATCTATATGTAACCAAATTTATATACTAGGTGGATTAAATGGATATATTGAAATTATGCTAATGCAATCACTAAATATACACATGCACACACACACGAGTGTGTGCATGCATGCACGCATGCACATCTCCCTCACCCAAATCATAATCTGAATAAAGATGAGACTATCAGGATTGTTCCACTGTAGAATGTTAAAACAAGGAGAATAATCTAGTATCTTTCTTTTACTTTTATTTAGACCCTTATTAAATAAGTTCCCACTCAACCCTTCACTTTCAGATGCATTCTATCCTATGACATAAAATATAAAGAGTTAGGTGCTTCTAAAAGACAAGTAAGAAAAAAAGACAAGTTAGAATGTGGTTTTATTTAGTTCACTGAAACCTTTGTTAGGCATTTTCCGCTTAAGGGATTTTGCCTGCACATGATACCTACACAGTCACATATAAAGGTAGAAAGTAAAGTCATAGGTAAATACCCCTCCATACAATTACACACACTTTTTCTGTGCTACAATTTTTGATGATCATATGTTAACAAAGCAAACATAAATAATACAGAAAATGCAGATCAATGTCGCAGGACATATAAAATCTTAAATTTAATAAATTGCCTGATAATTAAAAAAATTTTCAGATGACATACAGGAGTTTGGTGTTTAGATATTTTTTTTTATTAATTTGAGTTTTTATCATCAAAGTGTATTGTGGTAATTTCTGAAATGTCAAATGTTGTGTATATAAACAGTTGGAGTTTCTAAGAAATTTGAGAGTGTCCCATCACTTTTATTCAGTATTACAATGTACTCCTATAGACAAACTTATGCATACCCTCAAATATTTAAATAGCTACTGCAACATTGATAACATGGTTTTCTTAGACTTTCTGCCATGGGCTTTCCTCAGAGGTGAGACTGATCTTTTAATGTAATATTTTTAGGATTTTCTTCACTTTGTCTACTATATGTGGTCCCAGATAGAATTATATAATACTTTATTCCATCATGTCACAAATAATGTCAAAGAAAGGTCCTTTGAAAATCCTCATCATATGGCAGATACAAAGCATTTGTTCATAGGATGATAATTTATTCTTAAGTAGACAAAAAAGGACAAAATTTTATCAGTAGGGGTTTCTTGTCTTCTGTGTCTTTAAGGCTACACTTTAGAATCTTAAGATATCATGTTTTTGGTTTAAATCAATCTAATCTATTATATATAGTCCAATCATGTGCAAGGCAAAGGGGGGAAAATAGAAAAATAGTCCTTACTTGAAATAATCATAGTTAATTTTTATTTATAAAGCACTTTAATGTTTGCAAAACACTTTATACACATGTATAACAATGAGAAATCATCAATAAAATCCCAGTCTTTTAAATATGTGCTCTGTGTTCTGCCTGATATCAACCAATGTGAAGTCTTGGTTCCAGAAGTGGAACCAAATTGAACATGATAAAAGACTGGTCCTTTGCGACCCTGATTTAGAGACCATGTAGGTATATTCTCAGGGTTATGAGGCTTTTGCATATTGATTCTTACTCTATGTTCTCAGTAAATATCCCTTTGTAAAATCACATTGACCTTGTGTTGAAATGTTAAAAAATGATAACTACTTGATTGATATGGGAAAAATTATGGATGGAGAATTATGAGGTATAATATTAGAAATCACCCCAAATCCCTTTTGATTACCCCTAGAACTCCAAGGACCATGGCAACCTCATTAACATGACCCAACCCCCTAAATTGGGTTTGAGTTAGGAGAAGGGTTTCAGAGTTTATGCATGGTACTCATACATCAGCTTTTATTATCCCTCCTCCTCTGTGAGGGAAATGTTATTATTACCCTCATTTTTCACTTTGAGGAAACTGAGTCAAAGAAAGTTTATAAATAACATGTCCAGGGTCCTCAGTTAGTGACTAAGGAAGGATTTAAACTCACATCTTTCTGACTACTAGTTTAAGATTCTATCCACTATACTTTTAAGCTGCCTTTGCCTAGCATTCTTAAAGCACTATATGGCTCATGAAACATTTGCTTATATTATCTCATTTGATGCTCACAACAACTCTGTGAATTATTGATATTATTATTTTCCCAATTTGATAGGTAATGAAACTCAAACTAAGGGACATGAAGTAGCTAAACCCAGATCACACAGTTATTAAGTGTATGAGGCAAGGTGCAAAGTTGGGTTTTCTTGACTCAAAATATAGTACTTTATTCACTATAGCATCTAACTGTCCCTTAGATAAGCATACACATTTTAGGATGGAAAGAATACTCTAGGTATTGGGGAAAAGCCTTCTCAGAAAAGGGATTATACAAACTGAGACTTTGAAGGAAGAAAGAGGGAGTAAGAGGAGCAACCTAGGCCCAGGCATTGGAGGTATTAGAAATATTGTTGAAGCCAGGAAACAATATGTAGTCCAAGCATGCTGCATTACAGAGTGTGTTTAAAGGAATTAATGTGAAATAGCAAGGATTTGTCTTCAGTCTTCCAAGATTCCTTAATTCCCCAGATATGCCTAAACAAATGCTTACAACTTTTTCATCCCATATTATTGATTCAAAAATATTAGCCCATTTTCAATCACCTTTCAATTTCTTGGCAAGTAATCATAGTCTTTTCTTTTTCTTTTTTGCTTTTTGGAGGGGGGAAGGCAGAGCAATTGGGATTGAGTTGCCTAAGGTCACATGGCTAGTAAGTGTTACATGTCCAAGACTGGATTTCAACTCAGGTCTTCCTGATTCCAGAACTGGTGCTCCAGTCTTTTCTTGAAAATTCATATAACCATTGAATATATATATATATATATATGTATGTTTGTATATATATATATATATATATATACTGAATGATAACATGTAACACTTGATATTAGGGTAACCCTTTTAAAGCTGCATTTACTTTCTGCTTTTCCTTTCATTTGAGAGGTGTAGAAAGGCTAGGTTGTGATAAGGACAGTTGTCAGTGTGGTGACAGGTCAGTGACAGGTAATTTAATCACAGTGACCCACCCATATATTCACAGTATTTTTGTGTCCCTATCTGTGTTTCTCTCAGTCTGTCTCTGTCTCTTTCTTGCCTCTGTGGACTCAGCAGCCATAGAACCATAGGAAGTGACATCTGATCAGTAAAATTTTCCCAACATTCTAATCAAAACAACTTTAAATTAACTCCTCAAATTGAATTCTGGAGTAGCAAAAAGAAGAATAAGTAGGCGGGATCTTTTTCAGGCCCAAGAAAACTTGGTGGGGGGTAGGAAGAGGTCTGTAATAAAAGCAAAGGGATCACCCAGAACCCCCACATTGGTAATACTATCTAGAGGTCTTGGAGGCAGAAACAGCAGTAGCAGCTTCAACAGCAACAGCTTTGGGACAGTAAAGAATTGGGTTGGAAAAATCTGGTCCGAAAGAGATTAAAGGGCATTTTCTCTGCTAGCAGTAAGCTAGCTGTTTGGCAAAACCATTGTTGAAACTCACTTCTAAATCATATTTTAGGGCAGAGAGCAGTACTTGAAGTCAGAAGAGAATGACGACCCTGAGCCTTTTTGTCTTTTTTATGACTATCTTGTATGGCTTTTTGTCCGAAGGGATCAGGGGATCTGACAACCGATATCACTTGTGATCTCAAGGGAACAGGGGCCCTGAGAAGCAGTATCATTTTTACCTTCAAGGTATCAGGGGCCCTTCCTAGACCAGAACACAGACCAGTAAACTGGTGACCAGATCTTTCCCCACATCAAACCACTGTGGAAACATAGAAAACATCCAAATCCCTAGAACTAGCTCTGAAAAGAGGAGTGAAAACAAAATACCTTATACCTTGGGACAGTGCTTCCCAAACCCCATTCTAGAATCAGAGTTAGAGTTTAATGTCATGTTCAAAATTAAGAAGTAGGCTATAAAAATGAACAAACAACAAAAAAAGAACCAAACCATAAAAATTCTACAATGTTGACAGGGAAGATCAAGACACAAACTTACAAGAAGATAAGAAGACAATAATGTTAAAACAGCTGCAAGTTAAGCAAAAAATAAGATAAATAAAACAAAAACTGTCAAGAATGTTGAAATCAAGAAAAAATGGTAGAGGAAAAATTGAATGAAGAATTGAGAATGAGGGAAGAAAATTATGAAAAGACAATAACTTGATAAAAAAAAAAACAAGCTGGAGAAAAAAATGAGAAACCACTCCAGAATCTTTGCCAATAAAAGCCCATATGGCATTACCAAGAATCAGACATGACTGAAAATGATTGAACAACCACAAAATGGAAGGATAAAAATGAATGAAAATAACGTCTAAAAAACAAACTTCTCCAAATAGAAAAAGGGGTACAAAAACTGACTGAATAAAATACCTCCTTAAAGATTAGAACTGGGAAAGTGGAAGCAGATGACTCGATGAGACATCAAAGAGCAATGAACAATACAAAAACATATTGCAAAAATTTGAAGAAAATGTCAAAAATTTCATGGGAAAAACTGACCTAGAAGATAGATTGAGGAGAGATTATGAAGAATTATGAGTCTACCTGAAAGCTATGATTAAATAAAGAACAGAAATATATTTCAGAAAGATAGATATACAGACAGACAGACAGATAGATAGATAGATAGATAGATAGATAGATAGATAGATAGATAGACAAAATGAAACTTATCCTAGAACCAGAGGATAAAATAGAAATTAAACGAATTCACTGATAATCTCCTATAAGACATCCCACAATTTAAAAAAAAATTAGGGATATTATAACTAAATTCCAGGGTTAAAGAGAATCCCAGCTTAAAGAGAAAATACTTCAAGCATCCAGAATGAAGCAATGCAAATATTGTGGAGTCCCAGTCAGAATCACACAAGATTTAGCTGCTACAATGTTCAAGGAGTAGAGAGTTTGGAATATGATATTCTAGAAGGCAAAAGATCTAAGATTACAACTAAAAATAACTTACCAGGATAAATTAGTATACTCCTTTGGATGAAAATGGGTATTTAATAAAAGAGAGGTTTTTCAAGCATTTTTGATGAAAAGAAGAAAGTTGAATAGAATATTTGTCTTTCAAATACAAGTCTCAAGAGAAGTGTGAAAGAGAAATAATATGTAAGTCAATAAGGTGAAATTATTTATATTCCTATATGGGAAGATGACACATGTAACTCCTAAGAACCTTATCATTTTTAGAACAGTTGGAAGGATTCCACAGAAACAGAGGGCATAGGTGTAAATCACAATGGCATGATATGGAAGAGAAAGAGGGATACACTGGGAGAATTTGGTAGGAAAATGAAGAATGAATAATATTATCTCAGTTAAAAGAGGTGTTAAAGAAGATTTTTGCAGTAGAATCAAAAATAGTGTGTGTGTGCATATGGGGAGACATCAGGCAATACTTGAACCTCATCTGCATCTAAATTCTTTCAAATAGGAAAATATATGAAAATTGGATGGAAAGAAATACACAGGTAGGAATTATAAATTTGAATGTAAATGACATAAATTCACAAATAAAAGGGAAACAGAGCAAACAAATTAGAAACTCAAACCAACAATATGTTTTTACAAGAGACAAACTTGGGGTGGAGTCAAAATGGTGAAGTAAAGGCAGGAGCTCTACTGAAATCTTCCCCAAACCCTTCCAAGAGCCTTTAAAAATGTCCCTAACAAATAATGGAGAGGATGTGGGGGGAAATGAGACATGAATGCACTGTTGGTGGAGCCCTGAAGTGATTCAACTATTCTGTAGAGCTATTTGAAACTATGCCCAAAGTGCTATAAAATTATGCATATCCTTTGAACTAGTAATAGCACTACTAGGCCTGTATCCCAAAAGAAAATTTTAAAAAGAAAAAAAAAGACTTACATGTACAAAAGTATTTATAGCATCTCTTTTCTGGGAGCAAAGAATTAAAAATTGAGGGGATGCCCATCAATTGGGGAGTGGCTGAACAAGTTTTGTTACATGATTATGATGGAATACTATTATACTGTAAGAAATGATGATCAGGATGCTCTTAGAAAAAACTGCAAAGACTTGCATGGGTTGGTGCAAAGTGAAATGTACTGGGTACAAAGTAATAGCAATATTGTAAGATAATCAGTTATAAATTACTGAGATATTCTCAACAATATAATAATCTGTAACAACTCAAGGACTTATAATGAAAAATGCTATATATCCCCAGAGGAAAAAAAACTTATGGTGTCTGAATACATATTGAAGAATACCTTTTTTAGTTTATTTGTCTTGAATTATGTTTGTCTATATTTTCTTTCACAACCTATTATGAATATGATTTGCATGACTACACATGCATAACCTATATCAAAATTGCTTGCTTTCTCAATGAAGTTTGGTTGAGGAGGGAGGAATGGAGGGAAATTGGAAATCAGTCTTAAAAGGAATGTTAAATATTGTCTTTATACATACCTGGGGGAAAATAAAATACTTAATGGATAAAATTACTTTTTTTAAGAGAAACTTGAAAGGAGAAACAAATATAGAGTAAAGTTAAGGGGCTAGAACACCCTTTTGTGCTTCAGCTGAAGTATAAAAACCAGGGGTGTCAGTTAAAATCTCAGACAAAACAAAAACAAAAATAAACCTAATTAAAAAAGATAAACAAGGAAAATATATCTTACTAAAAGTCACCTTGGAAAATGAAGTAATATTAAAACTAAATATAGGTGCAGCAAATGCCATAGAAACCAAATTTTGGTTTCTAAAAAAGAAAGAAAAACAAACTATCATTATTAAAAACGAAAAGTGAATGAACCATCAATAAAGACTCAATTAAAGCTGTTATTAGGAGCTATTTTGCCTAGTTATATGACAGTAAAGCTGACAATCTAAGTGAAATGGGTGAATGTTTACATATCTATCTATCTGTCTGTCTATCTATCTATCTATCTATATATCTATCTATCTATCTATCTATCTATCTATCTATCTATCTATCTATCTATCTATCTATCTATCTATCTACAAATAAATGCTCATATTAACAGTCTAGGACATATGATACTTCCATGATGTTGTTTTAGGAAAAAATGAAAAAAACATGAATGAGTTCTCTGAGGGGAAAAAAAAAATTCCCATGAAGAAAATATCAAGGGAATCAAATGAAAAAACAACAAAAACTGCAGTGTAGGAGTGCCAAATATCAAACTATATTACAAATTAGCAATTATGAAAACAATCTGGCACTTGCTAATTGGTGGATCAGTGTAATAGAGTAGGCATACAATACACAGAAATAAATGACCATAGTAATCAAGTATTTGATAAACCTGAAGATCTAAGTTTTGGGGACAATAACTCACTATCTGACAAAAATTGCTGGGAAAACTGGAAAGCATTTTGGCTGACATTAGATATAGACAAACATTTCACACTACATACCAAGATAAGGTCAATAAAGATGCAATGTTTAGAAATAAAGGGTGGTGTCATAAGCAAATAAGGGGATCATTAAAAATTTTACCTGACAGATCTAGGGTAATAGAAGAATTTATGATGAAATAGGAGATAGAAAGGATCATGGGAAGTAGAATGGATCATTTTAATTATATTAAATTTAAAAGTGTTAGCACAAATAAAATCAATGCAGCCAAGACTAAAAGAAAAGCATGAAATTCAGAAAATGGTTTTTTTGTTGTTTGTTTTCAATTTTAAACATTTGTTTAGGGGGCAGCTAGGTGGCTCAGTGAGTATAGTACCAGCCCTAGAGTCAGGAGGACCTGAGTTCAAATGTAGCCTCAGAAACTTAACACAAAAAACTGGCTGTGTGACCTTGGGCAAGTCACTTAATCCCAATTCCCCTCCAAAAAGCAAAAAAAAAAAAAAGAAAAGAAAATTATTTACTATTAGTTTACAACATACAGTTCCACAAGTTTTTGAGTTCTAAATTTAGTTTCCCCCCCTCTTCCTCCCAATTCCATGGAAGCATGCAATATGATATAAGTTCTTTTTCCTTCACATTAAAGAGCCAAGTTCTAAAGAAGGATTATAACCAATGGAATGAATAATGAGGAAGAAGAAACAAAACAAAACAGAATGAAAGAGGGACATAGAGAGTGAATAATCTGCTTCAATCTGCATTCAGACAATGTAATTCTTTCTCTGAATATGGATAGCCAGTTTCATCAGCAGCCCAGTCTATCAAAGTCGGTCATCACAGATACAATAATTGTGTTCAATGTTCTCTTGCTTCTGTGCATCCCACTTAGAATCAGTTTAATTATGTCTTTCCAGCTTATAATGAAATCCATCTACTCTTCATTTCTTATAGCATGATAGCATTCCATTACATTCATATAGCACAACTTGTTTAGTCATTCCCCAGTTTATGGGAATTTTCTTGATTTCCCATTCTTTGCCACCACAAAAAGAACTGCTATAAATATTTTTGCACATACAAGTTCTTTTCCCACTTTTATGATCTCTTTGGGATACAGCCCTAGAAGTGATATTGCTGCTTCAAAGGGTATGCACATTTTTATAGCCTTTGGGCATAGTTCCAAATTGCTCTCCAGAATGGTTGGATCAGTTCACAACTCCACCAACAATGCATTAGTGTTCTAATTTTACCACATCTTCTCCAGCATTTATCATTTTCCTGTTTGGTCATGTTAGCCAATCTGATTGTTGAGATATGCTACCAAAGAGTTGTTTTAATTTGTATTTCTTTGATCAATAATGATTTTTTAAAATATTTATTATTATATCTTATTTATTAATTTACATCATTCATTTCCACAAGATTTTGTGTGACAAAATTTCTCCCTAATTTTCCCTACCCACCATCCCAAAGCAGCATTCCCACTGAATATCCCCTTCCAAAATCTGCTCTCTCCCATAACTTCTGCCATACCCCCTATGACTTTCCAGTATGTCACACTGGACCTCTTTGCCCTAGTGCCTGTATATCTCATTTTCCAGTTACATGTAAAATAATAATAATAATAATAAACTATATATATGTTTAAACATTTGATTTTGAAACTGGATTGCAGATTTTTTCCCTTCCTCCCTTGTCACCCACCCTCACTGGAAAGAAAAGCAATTCAATATAGGTTGTACATGTGTATCTATGCAAAATATTTCCATAGTGGATATATAGTGAAAGACTGACTATATTTCCCCCTACCCTATCCCATCCCCCCCCCACCACTTGTTCCATTCTTTACTTTGAACCCATCCTTTTCCAAAAGTGAGTGCTTCCAACTTCCTTCCCACCCAGCCTGCCCTCCCTTCCATTATACCACCTCTCTACCTCTTCCCCTCTACTCTCCTGTAGGGTGAGATACCCTATTTAGTGTGTATGTCATCCCCTCCCTAAGCCAAATTCCAGGAGAATAACATTGACTCATTCCTTTTTGCCTTCCTGTTCTTTCCCTCCATTTTAACAGTTTTCCCCTGCCTCTTCTGTATGAGATAATGTACCCCATTCTTTCTCTCCTCATTTCCTCTCATTATATTCCTCTCTCACCTCTTAATTTCACCTTTTAATTATCACCCCCAGACGCAGAGGCAGGCCTGGAAGGCACAGCCAGCAGATGCAGAGGCAGGCCCGGAAGGGGCCTGATCAACACGGAGGGCAAGTCATCCCACCAACCACAAGGGCCACTACCAGGCCTATCACCAAAGGGCTGGGACAGGAAAAAGCAAGGTAAGGACCAAATATAGGGGCCCCTGTCCTGGACAGCAAATACTCCTGGGGTTACCAGTTCATAGCCCAGAAATAAAAAAAAAAAGCCCCTATCAGGACCTCCAAAGACTAGGATGACAGAGTGAAACTCACCTGCTCCAACCCACCCCCCCTCCACCTCTGACCCTGAAAACATAGTAACTATTTCTACAGTAAAGGCTTGGGATCCCTAGAGGAAGGGTTGGCTAGGGCCCTGCCTCAAAATGGGTAGAAAGCTCTGGAGAGAAAGACAAAGACAAAGACAAAGACTCTGGAGTCCTACTATCCTAAGAGGGAGGAACCAAATTCAGAGGGAGACAATGTGGACTCCACACCTACAGCTGAAACATCAACAGGGAATGGGTCCCAAGCACAGAAAGCTCTCCTACATGAGATCAAAAGGAACTTTGAAAACAAAATGAGAGAGATAGAAGACAAAATGAATAATTCTCTCAAAACCAAAATAGCAGAATTAGAAAAACTTTATAATGAAGAAAAAATCTCTCTAAAAAGAAAAGTGTATAATAAGGAAAAGGAGCTCCAAAAATTAACCAAGGAAAATGATTTGCTAAAAACTAGATACAACCAAATTGAAACAAATAAATCTATGAGGAACCAAGAAGTAGTCAAACAAAACAACAAGAATGAAAAATTAGAAAAAGAAGTAAAATACCTCAAAGAAAAAATAACTGACCTGGAAAAAAGATCCAGGAGAGATAATCTGAGAATCGTAGGCCTACCAGAAAATCATGATGACAAAATGATCCTGGACAACATACTCCAAGAGCTCATTAAGGAAAACTGCCCTGAGATACTAGAACCTGAGGGTGAAATAGAAATCGAGAGAATCCACCGGACACCTGCTGAAAGAGATCCCAAACTGAAAAGTCCTTGAAATGTCATGGCCAAACTCCAGAACTACCAGATAAAAGAGAAAATACTTCAAATGGCCAGAAAGAAACAATTCAAATATCGAGGGTCCAAAAGTGAGGATTGCACAGGATTTGGCAGCCTCTACGCTGAAAGATCGGAGGCAGTGGAATACAATTTTCCGGAAGGCAAAAGAGCTCGGGTTACAACCAAGGATCACATACCCAGCAAGGCTGAGCATATACTTCCAGGCAAAGAGATTGTAAGTCCATGATATAACTGAGTTCCAGACCTTGCTGATGAAAAAGCTAAAACTCAATGTAAAATTCAACCTCAAATTATGAGATGCAACAGTGACATAGAAAGGTAAACAAGAGAAAACACACACACATGCACACACACACACACACACACCCTGCTATTTGATAAGAGCAAACAGGTTGTAGACAAGTAGAGTATGAAATACACAAAATAATGATTTAAAAAAATATTATTAAGCCTGCAAAGGGACTGCAATGGAAGAAAGGAAAGGAATGAAGTGGAAAAGGGTAAACTATGCCACACAAAGAGGAATAAAAACTGTATAGCAGAGGAAAAGAAGTGAGGGAGATGGGAATCATATGAGCTTTTCCCTTATTGGTTCTGGTGCAAGGAGGGAATAACAATCATTTAAGCACAGGACTTTATAGAGAAGAAACACAAAGTATTATTTTAGAGGGAAAGAGGGGAGGGAGAGGAGCTTCGCATGAGATTTGTTCCTGTCACTCTTGGTGTGAAGAAGAAACAACATACTTCATTAAGTATAAAAATGTCCTACAGGCAGTAGGAGGGGAAAAGGGCTACAAAGGGGGGGGGGGTAGTAGGGAAGGAAGAAGTAAGGGGAAAAAGGAGGAAAAGGGAGGGGGACTGATAAAGGAATACTGAGGGAGGTGGTGGCCAAAAGGGAAACTATTAAGGGGGTGAAGGGATAAGGCGGGAAAATATGAACATTATCAGGGTCAGGAATAGGATGGAGGGAAAGAAACAGATAATAATCATAACTGTAAATGTGAATGGAATGAACTCTCCCATAAAACAGAGACGGATAGCAGAATGTATTAGAAATCATAGTCCTACAATATACTCTTTACAAGAAACACATCTGAAACAGAGGGATACACACAGGGTAAAGGTAAAAGGCTGGAGTAAAATATATCATCCCTCAGCTAAAGTAAAAAAAAAAGCAGGGGTAGCAATCCTTATCTCAGATAAAACAAAAGCAAAAATCGACCTAATTAAAAGAGATAAAGAAGGAAACTATATCCTGTTAAAAGGCACCACCGAGAATGATGCAATATCATTACTAAGCATACATGCACCAAGTGGTATAGCATCCAAATTCCTAGAGGAAAAGGTAAAGAAATTAGAGGAAGAAATAGATAGCAAAACGATACTAGTGGGAGACCTTAATCTCCCCCTCTCTGAACATGATGCTCAGTTTTGCTGGGTAGTTGACCCCTGTTTTCAATCCTAGCTCTTTGACCTCCAGAACATCATATTCCAAGCTCTTCAATCCCTCTATGCAGATTTTTCAGATTGTGGGAGCACCATATCCCTAAACCCAGTGATGTAGAGGTATATCAACAAATGTGTGTACCTGTGTGTTTAAAATAATTCTATACCTATTTCTAGTCATCATTTTTTCTCCAGATGCAAATAATGTCTTCTTTCATATGTAATGTCCTTTGTAGCTAATTTGGGTATTTATAATAGTTAAAAAAAAAACTTAATGTAATGGGAATGGGAATTTCAAGACCTTCCCTGTTTCGAAAGTAAACTCTGCCCCCTAATAGGCTGAATGTAATCACATGGAGCCTGTGATGGAGGGAATTTGCTGAAGGGAAGCAGAGTCCACAGGAAGCTAGTAGTCAGAGTCAGAGAGATGGTGGAGGAGATAGGTGCTCAGGCAAAAAGAGAGAGAGGTTTGTGAGTAAATATTTGTCTTGTATTGGTTTGTGGGAAGGCAGAAGGATGCTGTGACTCTGTGTTATTATGGCTTTTTAGTATCTTTGTTACTATGATGGAATAGGCTTATTGGTTTTGGGATTCAGTTTTCTGGTGTCTAAATTAATGCTTCAGTTCTGTCCTCTATATGGAGATTTTGGTATATGTCATGATATATGTATGTATGCATGTATGTATGTATGTATGTATATATATTCATGATTTTATCATGATCATGGGCATTGTAAATATTGCACTGGCACTAGACCTAGTCACTCAAAGTTTTCCTTAAAAATAATGTTTGTTATTGTGTACACCTGTTTATTGATCCTGTTCATTTTATTCTTCTTTATTTTGTGTAATTATACTCAACTGTGAAAGACGTGCCTACTCTGATCAATAAAATGATCCAAGATTATTCTAAAAGATCCTGCAAAAAATACTGTCCATCTCCAGAAAGAAAAAACTGATGAATTATATGTGCAGACCAAAGCTTACTCTTCATGTTTTTGTTTCTTGATTTTTATTTTTTAAGGAACTTTGACTTATATAGAAATATGTTTTGCCTGATTTCACATACATAATCATTATCATATTGTGTGTATTTTCAATGTGTGAGGAAACAGCTTGAGGGAGAGAGGATTTGCAAGAAAATTTTTAATACTGAATGTTAAAAATGTATTACAAAACCATTGATTTAATCACCTTACTCCTTTGTTCAGTGAGGTCCACTAGCTCCCTGTTATCTCTGCAGTCAAATTAAATATAAAGTCTTTTGTTTGAAATTTGATGCTCTTTTTTAATCTATGCCTTTCCTGTATTTAGAATTTGCAAAATATTTCCAGAGTGGATATATTATTCATAGAAGACTGACTATATTTCCCTTCATCCTATCCCACCCCCACTTGTTTAATTCTCTACTTTGATCCTGTCCCTTTTCAAAAGTGGGTGCTTCCAACTTCCCTCCATCCCAGTCTGCACTCCCTTTCATCATCCTCCATCTCATCCCCTTCCCCCATACTCTCCTGTAGGATGAGATACCCTTTTTTGTGTGTATGTCACTCCCTCTCTGAGCCAAATTCAATGAGAAAAATATTGACTCATTCCTTTTTGCCTTCCTGTTCTTCCTCTCCATTGTAACAGTTTTCTCTTATCTCTTCTCGATGAGATAATTTGCCCCATTCTGTCTCTCCCCATCTCCTCTCATTATATTCCTCTATCACCTCTTAATTTCACCTTTTAATATCATCCCTTCCTATTCAATTGGTCCTGTGCCCTCTGTCTATGTGTATACATATATACACACACTCACATATGTATTCATATGCCCATATACACTCTTTTATAGACATACATATGTATGTATAAATACACACACATATACATTTCTATTCCCTGCAACTATTCTCATACTTTGAAAAGTTTCATAAGTTACAATTATCATTTTTCCATGTAGGAATGTAAATAGTTCATCTTTGATAAATTCCTTATGATTTCTTTTCCCTGTTTACCTTCTCATGCTTCTCTTGCTTTTTGTATCTGAGTGTCAAATTTTCTATTCAACTCTGTTCTTTTCATTAAGAATGTTTAAAAGTCCTCCATTCCACTGAATGACCATATTTTCCCCTGAAACATGATCTTGGTTTTGCTGGGTCGGTGATTCTTGGTTTTAATCCCAACTCCTTTGACCTACGGAATATCATATTCCAATCCCATTGTTCCCTCAGTGTAGAAGCTGCCAGATCCTGTGTTATACTGATTTTGTTTCCACAATATTAGAATTGTTTATTCCTAGCTGTTTGTAATATTTTCTCCTTGATCTGGGAATTCTGGCACCTGGCTATAACATTCCTAAGAGTTTTATTTTTGGGATCTTTTTCAGGAAGTGATTAGTGGATTCTTTCAACCTCTATTTTGCCCTCTAGTTCTAAAACATCAGGACAATTTCCATTGAGGATTTCTTGAAGGATGATTTCTAGGCTCTTTTTTGGATCATGGCTTTCAGGTAGTCCAATAATTTTAAAATTATCTCTCCTGGATCAATTTTACAGATCAGTGGTTTTCCCAATGATTTATTTCACATTGCCTTCTATTATTTTTTCATTTGTTTGGATCTGTTTAATATTATCTTGATTTCTCATAAATTCACTAGGTTCCATTTGCTCCAATCTAATTCTGAAGGAATGATTCTCTTCAGTGAGCTTTTGAGATTCTTTTCCTGTCTGGCAAATTCAGCTTTTTAAGGCATGTGTCTACTCATTGCATATTTGAGCCGCTTTTGCCATTTAAGTTATTCTATTTTTAAGGTGTTATTTTCTTCAGTGAGGTTGTTGACTCATTTAATAATTTTCCTGCATCATTCTCATTTCTCTTCCCAATTTTTCCTCCACTTCTCTTATTTGGTTTTCAAAATCCTTCTTAAGGTCCTCTATGGCCTGTAACCAGCTCATATATTTCATGGAAGATTTTGGTTCTGACTTTGCTGTCTTGATTCTGTTCCATGCTTTTGTCTTTTTTGTCCCCAAAAGAGGAAAATTAAGTCAGATTTTTGTCCTTGCTTTGCTTGCTCATGTGGCCATTCAATTACTTGACTTTTGAGCTTTTTGCCACAGTTGAACTCTGCTACCAGAGGAGGGAGCTTTGTCCCAATCACTGGGTTTTTTTCAACTGCTGGAGCTATTATTTGGCTGCCCTCTCTGAAGCCTCCATGTGCTCTAGAAAGCTTGTAATGCACCTCAGGACCTCCAGTCAATACAGGGATCCAGTTCCATTCAGGTTAATGCAAGAGCAATTACCCTTCAGACTTGTTGCTTGGTCCCCCTGCAATCTGCAGACCAGGAGCTTTGAACCAGCCACTCGGCAGTGGCTGTATGGCTTCCACACCTCAGTGGCTTCTCCCTCCAGGGGGAAAAGGCCAGAGCACCCTCCCGGAATCCTGGTTTCTGAAGTCCACACTGCAGTGACCTCTCACTTTGTCCTTAGCATCTATAAGCTGATAATTCTGGAAACCGCCACAGCTGCTAGTGATCTGAAGTCCTTCCAGCTGGCAACTGGTTGAGTCTGCCCTGAGGCTAAAACTTGGGCTCACACAGGGCTGGGCTCAGCTTCCAGAGTTCTGTGCTGGTTCCTTCCTTCTGGCCTGCCAGGATGTCTTCACCAGAGGTTAGCTTCTCTCTGTGTCTCCAAAGTTTGTTAAGAGTCATTTTTTACATGTATTGGAGGAGGTGGAAGTGGCAGCTGTGCAGAAGTCCTGTTTCTCACAACCTCTCTTCCTTATATTTTCAATTGACAGGGCACATAGATTAGGAGTTTTCCTATCTCTTATTCAAATATTTTTGCTTGAGATACACCTAGCAAAAACAAAACAAAACTATTTAAACAATCTTCGGTGTGATCTCCACAACATTTTCCGCTTTTGGACAGATAATTTGATATTTGCAAGTTGCAACTGATGCAACAGCTTCTTTTTTTTAAGCAAATGCATACCAACCTAATATTTTATCTAACATAGTTATTTTGACAACTGGTGATCAGTTTTACATCTACCCAACAATGTCTGCCACCTTTTTGCCTTTACCTACATCAGGCCAATTATATTGCCAAACAAGACACTTAAGCATTTGCCCTTGAAAATGAATTTGGGGGGATGGAGCCAAGATCACATAGTAGAAGCACAAACTTGGCATGAGCTCCTGCTCCAATCACTTCCAATACAAGTAAAAAAACAAACAAACAAACTTTAGAGCTATAAAACTGTAATAGAAATGGAATTTAAAGATCCCCCTGTATTGGTTTGGTTTTTTATTTGATTGTGTTAAAACCCAGAGCTTGTTAACCCCACTTGTGGGATGGACTTGTTGACACCAAAAAAGAGAGGGCTGAACTGGGAGGAGCTGGTGATGTAAATTTAGAGAGACATGAGAAAAGAGAGAGGCAGAAGAACTTTTTGGAAGCAGCATCTTGGAGGCAGAGAGAGATAGAGAGGATTGCTTAGGGCCAGTTTGAATTGCCCAGGACTTTTGAGAGCTGCCACCCAGAGCTGCCAAGGACTAAGGAGACATGGCTGTTATGATGGTACTTTGTCTGTCTGTTTTAATGTTGTTTTGCTAGATTTGTCCACTGGTGAAAGACAATCCTGTTGTTGCAGAGGTTCTGGAACCTTGCTGTTGGTTCAGAGCTCCTGAGACTGTTCTGCAGACAGAGAATGAATTAATGAAGACACTGGAAATGTATCTTGTGGCCTTGATAAGCTTTGTCTCTCCAGGAAAAAGATTGCTGAGACCTTGCCTCAGGTCAAGATGAAGAAAAGACCTTTCTTTGTGTATTAAATGCTGTGCTTATGCTTGTTGTAACTCTGGGGTAGATTCAATTGTGATCCAAGGGTGGGGAACTTTTGACTTTTTTGTGCTCTGTGATTGAACAAATGAATGTACTTTACTTATGATTGGAAACTAATCTCCATTTGAAAATAGGGGCTTTGTGATGGACTAAATGAATGTGCAGCCTAGGGGTGGAGTAATATTTAGAAGAGGGACTTTGTGATTGATTAATGTCCAGGGATGGGGTAGTACTTGGAGATTATTGAATTACACTTGGCAAATGCTGTATTTTGAATTATGCTATATTTTGATTCTCTGTTTTTAATTTGTCACTGAATAAAATGGAGAGCAACTATGCTGGTATTTTGAACCTTGGGAAGATGCCTTTGCTTGGCATTACATTAAGAAACAAATCTCCTGCTGAAAGCAGCTTGGCAAGTGGAAAGGAAAGGTCTATCAAACTCAACTGGGAGCCGAGCACAGTTCCAGGGAGCCATGCCGTTCTGGCCCCTGAAAGGCCCCTACCATCAGTGGCCTGAGCAGATTTCAGGATAGTGAATCACCAGCAGCTGTACTGGTTTCCAGACTTTTCATCCCATAACCACCAAAAATAAATTAAAAGGTAAGTGCAGAACTCTGTTGGAATGGGAGGATGGGGGTAAAAAAGAGCACAGTTCAGCCTGTTCCCCCAGGGTTAGAAGTGGCAGAGACCTGACTTTTGTAGCCACCATCCCATGGCTGCCTCATGAGTTCTTGGCCTGCAGATAGTCAGGGGACCAAGCAACCATTATGAGGGTAATCGATCTTGCTTTGACCTCATTGAATATGGATCTTGGTCTTGGGTGGTAGACCTGGGTGTGTGGACAGTGAGCCCGAGGTTGTGGGAGCTGTAGGGAGGGCACCTTCCTAATAAATCTAGCAGCTGGGAAAAAACCAGTGATTTAGGACAAAGCTCTCTCCATTCTGGAAGAAGAGTTCTACCATGGCAAAGAGCTCAAAAGTCAATTAATTGGCTGGCAAAATGAGCAAGCAGAGGATGCAGAAACATATCATGGAATCCTTTTGGGGGAAAAATGATCATACATAGAGCAGGAGGAAGACAGGAAAGTCAGAACTCCTATATCAAAAGCCTCCAAGAAAAATATGAACTGCTTACAGGTCATGAAGAAAGACTTTGAAAATCAAGTAAGGGACTGGTAGGTGGTCCAGTGAATAGAGCACCATCCCTGGACTCAGGAGAACCTAAGTTCAAATCCAGCCTCAGACACTTAATACTTACTAGCTGTGTGACCTTGGGCAAGTCACTTAATGCCAATTGCCCCCCAAAAAGCAAAAAAAAAAATCAAGAGAAGCGGAGAAATTGGGAAGAGAAATGAGAATCATGAAAGAAAATCATGAGAAATGAGTTAACAGCCTGCTAAAGGAGAACCAAAAATACAATGAATTAAATAACACCTTAAAAAATAGACTAAATCAAATGAACAAAAAGAGGCCCAAAAAGCCAGTGAGGAGAAGAATGCCTTAAAAAAACAAATTTTCCAGAT
This sequence comes from Petaurus breviceps papuanus, assembly GCF_028583685.1. NCBI lineage: Eukaryota > Metazoa > Chordata > Mammalia > Diprotodontia > Petauridae > Petaurus > Petaurus breviceps. The sequence continues at coordinate 7,480,652 of NW_027187335.1, read as the reverse complement.
GGAAAACAAATTTCAAAAATTAACTGAAGAGAATAACTCCTTCAATATTAGATTGAAGCAATTGGAAGCTCTTTAGTTTATGAGAAATCAAGATACTATTATACAGTCCAAACAAATGAAAAAATAGGAGGCAATGAGAAACATCTCATTGGAAAAATCACTGTCCTGGAAAATAGATACAAGAGAGAGAATTTAAAAATGATTTGACTACCTGAAAGCCATGATTAAAAAAGGGCCTACACACCATCTTTTAAGAAATTATTAAGCAAAATTACTCTGATATTCTAGAACCAGAGGACAAAATAGAAATCGAAAGAATTCACCAATCATATCTTGAAAAAGATTCCAAAAAGAAAACTCCTTGGAATATTATAGCCAAATTCCAGAGTTCCCAGGTGAAGGAGAAAATTCTGTAAGCAGTTAGGGAGAAACAAATTTGAATTTCAAATAAAAGAAGCAAGAGAAATATGAGAAGGTAAGCAGGAAAAAGAAATCATAAGGAACTTATCAAAATTGAACTATTTACATTCCTACATGGAAAAGCAATAATTGTAACTCATAATACTTTTCTCTGTATGAGCATAGTTAAAGAGAATATTTGTGTATATATACTTACATATGTATATATATACATATATGAATATATAGGACGGTGTATTTATATATAAATATATATGTTAGTGTGGACATATGTATGTTCATGTATACATAGAGGGCACAGGATGAGTTGAATATGAATGGATAATATCTAAAAAAATAAATGATGATATAAGAGAGGAATTTATTGGGAGGAGGAGAAAGGGAGTGATAGATTAGGGCAAATTATCTCATATAAAAGAGTCAAGAGAAAGCTGTTACAATGGAGGGGAAGAGCTGGAAGGTGAAAGGGAATGGCACAAGCTGATGCTCATTGAATTTGGCTTAATGAGAGAATAACATACACACTCAACTGGAATCTTACGCTACAGGAAAATAAGGGGGTAAGGAATAAGAGGGAGGATTATAGAAGGGAGGGCTCATTGGGGATAAGGTAGTTAGAAGCAAACATTTTTGAAAAGGGATAGGTTCAAACCAGAAAATAGAATAAGTGGTGGGTGGCATAGAATGGAGGTAAATATAGTTAGTCTTTCACAATGTAATTACTATGGAAATGACTTGGGTAACTACACATCTACAACCTATATTGAATTGCTTGTCTTCCCAGTGGAGATGGGTGAGGAGGGAAGACGGGGGAAAATTTTGTAACCCAAAAATTTAAAAACAAATGTTTAAAAAAAATTTTACATGCAACTGGGAAATAAGATATACAGGCACCTGGGTATAGAAATCCATCTTGCCCTACTAGAAAGTTAGCAGGGTGAGGGGGGGATATAAAAGAGAACAGATTGGGAGAAGGTGTATTTATTAGGCTTGCTTTTTTGGGGTGGGGTAGAGGAAAGATGGGGAGAAAAAATGTGACTCAAAATCTTGCAGAAATTAATGGTGGAAACTAAAAATAAATAAATAATTTTAAAAGAAGAAAATGAATTTGCAATAAAAAGAAAATGATCAAATTCTAATTCTGTGATGTTTCATATATCACTGGGAAAATCACTTCTTTTCTCTGATGCTATGTTTCCTCATTTCGTACATGAAGGAATTGGACCAAGTGAACTCCCAGTTCCTTACTACCTTCAAATCTATGATCCTCTGACTCTTTTAATGTTTTTTTCTTCATTTTATTATTAACCTATGGAATAAGTGTGCATTTCTATAGCATAGCATAATAAAAATAATGATTGCACATGAAATTAAAAATTATTATATGCATGTTTCTACTCCTTTTAAATATATAATAAAGTTGTCATGTGAATTTCTTCCCCTCCCCCCAATGCCCTAGAGATAGCTACAGTTAGACAAAAATGTGTGTGTTTGTGTATCATTTTTACATGCTTATATTCATCATTTCCTTTAATGGATGCAAATATCATCTTCCTTCATATGTCCCTTTTAGGTATTTTGGGTACTTATAATAGTCAAAGTTCATTTTTTTAATTGAATGCTTTAATAACTTCTAGTTTACATCATTCATTTCCACAAGATTTTTAGTTACAACTTTTCTCCCTGTTTTTCCCCTAACCACCACCCCAAAATAGCAAACACACTGGATATCCCCTCTTCCAATCTGCTCTCTCCCATATCTTTTTTGATACCCCCTCTGACCTTCCAGTAGGGAACAGTAGAACTCTATGCCCCAAGTCCTGTTTGTATTATTCCCCAGTTACATGTAAAAATATTAATAATAGTGTGTGTGCATATGTATGTATGTATACATATTATATATACACACATATAACATTTTATTTTAAAACTTTGAATTGCAGATTCATTCCCTTCCTCCCTTGTGACCCACCCTTACTGGGAAGATAAGTAATTCAATAGAGGGTGTACAATTGTAGCTATGCAAAACATTTCCATAGTGGATATATTGTAAAAGACAAACAATTTTCCCTCCCTCCTATTCTACCTCCCACTTGTTCTATTCTCTACTTTGATCCTGTCACTTTTCAAAAGTGGGTGCTTCCAAATTCCCTACTCCCCAGCCTGCCCTCCCTTCCATAATCCCCACTAGCATCCCCTTTCCCCATACTCTCCTATTTAGTGTGTATGTGATTCCCTCCCCTAAGCCAAATTTAATGAGAATAAGGTTAACCCATTCCCTTTTGCCTTCCTGTTCTTCCACTCCTTTGTAACCATGTTCCCTTGCCTCTTCTATATGAAATAGTTTACCCCATTCTGTCTCTCCCCATCTCCTCTCATTATATTCCTCTCTCACCTCTTAATTTCACTTTTCCTATTCAATTGGCCTTATGCCCTTTATCTGTGTATACCTGTAGACATATATACACACTCACATATGTATTAATATACCCATATACCCTCCTATATAGAAATATATATATATATGCATGTATGTATATATACACACATACATGCACATATATATATATATATGTATGTGTGTATACACACACACATACATATACATTTCTATTCCTTTCAACAATTCTCATTCTGAGAAAAGTTTCTTCAGTTGCAATTATCATTTTTTCATGTAGGGATGTAAATAGTTCAACTTTGATAAGTTCCTTATGATTTCTTTTCCCTGTTTACCTTTTCATGCTTCTCTTGCTTCTTATATCTAAATGTCAAATTTTTCTATTCAACTCCTTTTTTTTCATCAAGAATGCTTGAAAGTCCCCTATTCCACTGAATGACCATATTTTCTCCAGAAACATGATACTCAGTTTTTCTGGGCAGGTGATTCTTGGTTTTAATCCTAGCTTCTCTGACCTATGGAATATCATATTCCAAGCCCTTTGATCCCTCAGTGTAGAAGCTGCCAGATCCTGGGTTATCCTGATTGTGTCTCCACAATATTTGAATTGTTTCTTCCTGGCTGCTTGTAAAATTTTCTCCTTTATCTGGGAATTCTGGAACCTGGCTATAACATTCCTAGGAGTTTTCTTTATGGGATCTTTTTCAGGAGGTAATCAGTGGATTCTTTCAACTTCTATTTTGCCCTCTGGTTCTAAATATCAGGGCAATTTTCATTGAGAATTTCTTGAAGGATGATTTCTAGGTTCTTTTTTTATCATGGCTTTCAAGTAGTCCAATAATTTTTAAATTATCTCTGCTGGATCTATTTTATAGGTTGTTTTCCCAATGAGATATTTCACTTTGCCTTCTATTTTATCATTTGTTTGAATCTGTTTAATAGTATCTTGATTTCTCATAAATTCACTAAATTCCATTTACTCCAATCTAATACTGAAGGAATGCTTCTCTTCAGTGAGTTTTTGAAATTCGTTTTCTATCTGGCAAATTCAGCTTTTTAAGGCATTCTTCTCCTCGTTGCCTTTTTTAGCCTCTTTTGCCATTTGAGTTAGTCTGTTTCTTAAGGTATTATTTTCTTCAGTCAGGTTGTTGACTCTCACTTCACAATTTTCTTGCATAGTTTTCATTTATCTTCCCAATTTTTCCTCTACTTCTCTTATTTGATTTTCAAAATCTTTCTTAATGTCTCCTGTGGCCTGTAACCCGCTTGTATTTTCCTTGGAAGCTTTTGGTGCAGGAGTTCTGACCTCACTGCCTTCCTCTTGTTCCATGCTTTGATCCTTTTTTCCCCAAAAATAGGAGTGAAAATTTGGGTTGTTCTGTTTGTTTTGCTTCCCTCATTTGCTCATGTTGCCACTCAATTATTTGACTTTTGGGCTTTTTGCCACAGTAAGACCCTGCCACCAGACAAGGGAACTTCATCCCAAATGCTGGGGTTTTCTCACTTTCCGATGGTATTAGTTGGGTGCCCTCTCTGAAGTGTTCACACACTCTGGCTAGCTTGTCACACACCTCAGGACCTCCACCCTAGACCACAATCCACATTCAAGCAGGTTAAAGCAAGAGCAATTACCCTTCAGACTGGTTGCTTGGTCCCCCTGCAATCTGCAGGCCAGGAGCTGAAGCAGCCGATGGCAGCTGCTGCTCGGTGGCTGATGCCTCAGCCACTTCTCACCCTAGGGGCAAAGGCCAACCGCACTCCCAACTACTAGATCCCAAAGTCCACACTGCCCTAACCTCTCCTTTTGTCCTTTGCATTTATGTGTTGATAATTCTGGAAATTTACACAGCTGTTAGTGATCTGAATTCCTTCTAACTGGTTGCTGGTCAGGCTGACATGAGGCTAAAATCTCTGGCTCCCACAGGGCTGGTCTCAGCTCCCAAAATGCTGTGCTGGCCCTTTCCTGCTGGCCTACTGGACTGTCCTCAACAGAAGGTTACCTTTCTGTGTCATTTTGTGTGTTCTGTAGCTCAAAAGTTTGTTCAGAGTCACCTTTTACCTGAATTGGAGGAGGTGGGACCCAGAGCCCCATGGAAGTCCTGTTTCTACTCCTCCATGTTGACTCCACCCCTCCAAAATTCATTTTTGCTCAAAGTTTTTCTCAAAATAATATTGCTTTTGCTGTACAAAACATTCTCTTTTTTTGCTTATTTCATTCTTAATTATTTAACACAAGTCTATCTAAATTTTTCTAAGATCATTAAACTCATATCTTCTAGCACAATATTTTCCCATCATAATTACATACCACAACTCATTCAGCCATTACCCAATTGATGGGCATCTGATGATGGGCATATGAACTTTCAGTTCATCATCCTGACCAATATGTTTTATACTGTCACTCATGAGGGTTTAATTCTGCTAAGAATAGAGGTTCTCATCCTTGTATACAGAATACTGTTGTGCTCCTGGCATTTCTCCTGAAAGTGTTCAGTAGCAAACACCACACTGGCTTTCTTGGCCCTTTCTGAAGCCACGCTGGCTCTCAGATGGATGATCATCTTGCAGTTGAAGAATCAGTCAATTAAGCAGAACTTTGGCAAGAATCTTGCCAGAAACAACTAAGAAAGAAACCTTTCCTGTGATTATAATGGAACAACCTGCTGCCTTTTCCTTTGTAGAGATGGACAGTGGAAGTATCCTTGATCTCCTGGAAGATAACCTTCTCTTGTCATATAACCTGAAAAATTTCAGCATGAAATATGAGCAGTGGACCCCTTTCCTTGTAGATCTCTCCTGGAATGTAATCAGTGCCAGATGCTTTGCCACATGAGGGGAGCATGATATCATTCAGTACTTGCCAAAGTTTGAAACTATGCTGTAGAGAGCACAACTCCAATGAGCTGGGCATATAGGCTGAATGCCAAATATAGATTTACCTAAAAGGCTATTTATGTAGAACTCTATAAGGCAAGCATTCAGAAGGTCAGAAGAACCAGACAAGACTCTCCCAAAGTCTCTCTGAAAAATATTATTGATTATGAGTACTTACTGTGAGACATGGGAGATGCCCATGGCATGACTGTTATCACAAAGGTGCTGTCTTCTATTAGCAAAGCAGAATCACAATAGCACAGAAGAAACACATGATACTCAAATCTAGGGACATTTCCATCAAAAATGTTCAAATGGATTATTTGTTCCCCACCAGTGGTAGAAGCATCCAAGCTCATATTGGTCTGATCAGTCACAATTGAACACTCTCTACCTTGAGCCCAACATCATGATGCCATTGGTCCCTTTCTGGAATGAATGACAAACAAAATGATTCTTATTTGGTAAGTTATCAATTCACCAAAATTTAGCATAGAGAAGGTCATTCATTAAGCAAATGTTAAGTTTTTCATAAAACATATGAAAGCATTCTCCCTCAACATTATTCTGTATAATTTTCTATGTGCTTTGTGTATATGCTGTATCTTTCAAGTACAATGTAATCTCATTGAGGGCAAGACTGTTTCATTAAAAAAAACTTTCTATCCCTAGTGCTTACCAAAGAACATTAAAAATAGGAAATACGTTATAAACATTGTTTAAATAAATTGAATTGAAAACCTACCTTATGGATTTCTTGCTAATATCATTTTCCTAACAAAGGGAAACTGTGTACTTCTTATTCCCAGAAAGGTGACATCCTGTTGTTTAGAGGTTCTTCTGAGATCATTTGAAGCTTAGACTGTAGTTCTTTATATTCCTGAAGTATTGAGAATTACTGCTAACATTCCAAAAGCAGGTATTGGTCAGTGAAACCCAGGGATGATTCCCACTGAGTATGGAAACAGCTGATGCAATTTTCAAATGCATTCTTCTCAATTCAGCCTAATATTTAATTGAATCTAAAATCAATTTTCAATTAGTGGTGGTTTAGCATTTCATATTACCTGTTAAAATTGTAAATAAAGGTAAAGAGAAAAGGTTGTGAGTTGGTAATTGCTTCTTTCCTTAAATCAAAAGACCAATAGCAGCTGAGAATTAGGGACTAAGAGCCTTAAAAAGATGGGACTGCCTTGCAAGAACTATTTGGTCATAGGCAGGTTCAGTTTGAAGGTGACAGAGATGTCAGGTCAGGGTTTAGAATCACTGTCAATTATTCCTTTTCATTCAAGGCTTGTTATTGCTAACTATGCATTCATTACCATCACCTCCTGCTTCTTTCTCACATAATCTTCAGGAAATGAAAAAGTGCTATAAGGCAGACCACAAACACTTTAGAAAAGGATTTCTTAGTCTGTGTATGTGATGTCATGGACCTGGGTGACTGTCTAGTAAAACCTGTGGACCCCTTGTCTGATGAATGCTTTCAAATGGATAAAATGAAAACTGCAGAATAATATAGAAAACACATTATTTTGAAATATAATTATTAAAATATATGTATTTATTAAGTTTTGGTTTCCAGGCTGAGAACCCTGTATTTGAGTGTTTATAAAAAAGAATGATGAAATCTATGTTTTGTTTTGTTTTTCTCAAAAACTTATTCATGCTACTTCTCATAGACATGTCTCTTTTAAGTATATGCTTTGAAAAAAATAATATCTCTCAAAATAATGAAAAATCATCCTATATGGATTTTAAGACATTTTTTATTAATTTTAAGTGTAAGTATCATAAAGAACACACACATATACACATGCATGCATATGCACATGCATACATTCCAGTGTTATATTGAGACTATGGTCAGCATAAAAGAATCTCTGAATCAGACAGATTTTCTAAGGAAACAAGCACAAGAAGTATGAAAGGCTATTATTTAGTGAGTATAGTGTGAGAAAATGAGTTTTTTATCATGGGATTTTTCTCCAGCTTAGCTAACCTCAATCATAACTAGCCACTGTAGAGTACAAAAAGCTTCCATATGTAGGTCTTTGCTTTGTTTAGAAAGCTAGCTACATTTTTTAACCTTTCAATGATACAGTATTCCTTTCTACTACACCCACAAATCTGACATTTAAAAAATAATTTGTGGTTTACAGAGTATTTTATACACCTCATCATCATGTTTAAAACTTGTAGCAGTCCTAAGAGATAAGGAGTCCTGGCTCTGTTATTCCTATTTTCCAAATGAACAAACTGAGGAACAGCTATGTTAATTGATTTTCCCAAGGTCAAAAAGATTATAGATGTCATAGTTAATATTTCAAGTCAGGTCTTTTAACTCCAAATCCAGAACTGAGTCTATTGGTCCATACTGATATGAATACCTGTATTTGGTTGGAAATAAGCCGAAACCCCACGGTCCTTAAAAATAGCAAAATATTACATTCTCTTTTGAGAGATGAGAACTTAAGCCAAGGTATTTATTTTTCCTCTTACTTTTCTGAACACTCCTTCCTATTCTCATTTGTTAGTTAATTATCAATATTATATACCCTAATTGTAGCTGTAACTCAAGACTCTGTCCTGTACTTTACTCTTCTCTCTAAATACTGTTTTGCGTGTTGGGATTCATTAAACATCTTGGGTTCCATAAGAGATGTGCTAGCAGATGTTTAACTCTGCTCTCTGTTGGTTCCATTTCTGGGGGGGGGGGGAAGGAAGGAGAATTCAAAGCACACTTTTAACGTTATTCTGAATTATTAATATTTTATTCATCACTTTCCTAAGTGTAAATAACAATAAATAAATAAATAATCAAACTGTAATTTGTAGCCTTTTTTTATTTCTTATGTGTTAATATTCAGATTGAAAACTTAGAAATTAGTTTCAGGACCCAGTATGAATGGGCTTCTGCATACCTTTGTTTTAAATATTATCTCTATATAGATGATTCTGAGATATGTATACTTAACCATACATATTCAGGCATTTTTTTTTCTGAGTTCTAGCATAAAGTAGTAGAAAGAGCACTATCTATGGAGTCAGAGAACTTAGGTTCAAATCCTATCTCTAAAAGTTATTACTATGTGTCCTTAGGTAATTTATGTAACTTTCCTGGGCCTTAGCGAACATGTTCATCAACAAAAAAAAGAGTCGGACTAATATGTCACTGAAGTACCTTCCCATTCAGAATCTCTCATCTTGTATCACCAACAGCCTACTGAACACTTTGAAATGGACGTTCTCTAGGTATTTCAAATGGCATATGTCATAGCAGAATTAATAGTTCTCTCTAATAAGTAAATATTCCATTTGGATTTGTTCATGTACTCATTGTTTCACAAAGTAAAATGTAAATTTATTGATATCAGATAATAATATGCTTTTATCTTTGTTTCCACAATGTCTGGAACATAGTAGGTGCTTAATAAATGTCTGCTGATTGATTCCAAAGGCAAGAATTTAGGATTTAAATCTCTCTAATAATTAATAACTAGAACAGCATATTATGTATGGTAAGTAGTGCTCAATAAATATTTGTTGAAGGAGAGAATTAGTGAATGAAAGAACTTAGGTTTCAAAAATAATAATAGTCTTAGAAATTGCCATTTGTTTCTATCCTCTAACTAATGCACTATACACATTAAAAACACTTTGAGTATTGCTCTGGAGATAAAACACTGTCACGAAACTTCTCATGTCATTTTTCCTAGGCCAGGTGACTTTTATTATTGATGTCTTTTCTCATGGTCAATTGAGTGGCATAGGATCTTTCACAAATTAGAACAAATTTACCACCTTGTCACCAACATGGATGATTACGAGAGGAGTGCACTTATGGGGGCTACTGCTATCCAATATTATTTCTATTTTGCTAGCTACATTGTCCATCCAACTGAACCTGGGAGAAGATGATATGATATGAGTTAATGTGTATTGGATTGAAGTTTTGTTCTACAGCTCCTTTCGTCTTCACAGATGGTGGCTCAGTAGATTGTACATTGGGCCTAGTCAGAAAACCTAATTTCAAATGTGTTGCCAAACACATACTAGCTATGTGATCCTGGAAAAAAATCACTTAACCTCTCAGATTCCTCAACTATAAAAGTAGAATAATAATAGCATCTTCTTTTAAGGGTTATGGTGAGGATCAAATGAGATAGCACTTTAAAAGGGCTTAGTATAGTGCTTGGCATATATGTGCCATATCAGTGCTTATTACTCTCTCTTCCTTTGCCTATAGTATGCCACAGGACATGGGAGCAACTAAGAGGGAAAAAATTATCTATAGGTAGGGGAATTTATTCTATATGTTTATTTTGTTTTGACTGTCATCGCAAGTAAGACAATGAACCAAATATTTGCAAGATTGGGTAGTTTAATATTTCAATGTCATAAAATATTTTTAAATTTATTTTGTACAAAATATCTTTCTAATGATGCATATTCCAATGATAAGAGTCTTGGTCTTCATAGCCAGAATGAGGTGAAGAGTTAAGCTATCATCTGATGAACTCAGGTCATGTAGACAAGCCGTAAATTTCAAAACTATATAAACTGGTTATACATACACATAATACAATCTACACTTGCTTTAATGATGTCAGCTTACTTTAATATTTCAGTCTACTTTCAGGATGAGAAATAGATATTACATATCTTTCAGGAAATGCAAAAGAAGTAAGAAAAATGGCCTTAATCCAGTCCAAAAGCAATCCATATATTGTTGACATTCAAAATAATTTGTTAATATTTTCTAATAACTATTTCATTCCCCCCCACTCATCTGGAAGGATTCTAGTAGGTTGTTGTTACTATGTAATTATACTAATACTGAGATAAAACAAATACATTGGTGCAGTATTTACCAGTCTAAAATTTACTACATTGGCTCCTTGTGTTCTTGTGACAAAGAAAAAAAATAAGAATAGAAAGTAGCTTTTGAGAATCTTGATTTACTTCATGTCACAATAAGGCACTGGAGAACTAAAGTAGAGAATTAAGTTAATTTTTTAAAAGATAGTATGATATAAATTTCAATCAGATGTTTTGCTGACAATGAAGTTATGAACTGTGCTTAGATTTATTTAGTAAACATGTTTAGTTATGTTTAATAACCACAGCCTCAAAAAATACTCATTTATGGGCTAATGTGGAGGAGCCTCAAGAGAGAAGTCATTATATGAAATGAAATTATAGCTTCTTCCTTGGCAGCATATGCAAATGTGGTTAGAAAATAATGCTACTGGTCCCATAACCTATGTAAGAAAATCTCTTATTATTTCATAGTAATATCTCACAAATATCTATAATATGGACAATGACATATAACTTATATTTCTAAGAGATGTTAGGGGTGTGTAAAAAAACTTTGAAATTTCCATAGGCAACCAGTTCACTCCTTTTCTTCATTCTGTATTCCATAGGCAACCTGTTCACTCCTTTTCTTCACTCTGTATAACTGCCCAACATGCAAAAGTAGTTCCCAACATATGATATTCTCACCATCAACAACTAAGTTCTTTTTTCTGGAAGACATTTCAAGGATCCTTTATCACTGAGCTTTTTTAAAATTAAGACTTTTATTATCTAGTTAATGACTACATAGGTGAGAACCACAAAATAAAAACCCACTGAGCACCTACATATATTCATTGTTTAGTACAATTTGTTACATTTAGGAACAAACATCAACCTATTACAATCCTTCCAGGAAAAGGAGTAGAGAAAAAATTAAAGAGAATCATAAAAAATATTAACAAATTATTTTTAATGTCAATTATAATCTGGATTGCTTATGGCCTGGATTAAGACTATTATTCTTGCTACTTTCATAATTCCCACAAGACCTGCAATATCTATTTGTCATCTTGAACAAAGACCCAAATACCAAAGTAAGTCAACATCATTAAAGCAAATAAAGAGCTTATTCTGTGTATACATAACCAATTTAGATAGTTCTGAAATACATATCTAGAGCTTCTCAATAAGAGTTGAGTCTATCAGGTGGTGGTCTAACTCTTCACCTCATTCTGGCTGTGTAGACCAAATCTAAAGTAAGTGTCAGTGGCAGAAGAATATTGTATACATGTTGGTAGTCATTAAACACTACATTAAATTCTCTGGTAATTCACTTGGGAGGCATTTCAGTTTACTCTGTCCTTCAAACACATCTTTTTTATTTTGTTATTTCTGAATTTTGTCACACATTATTTCAAATCTAAAATTCCTCTATTTCTGCTCCTCATTTTATCTAATCCCTACCCATTCAAGTCCTTTCTTATATGCAATGTCTTTCTTAACCACTCTAGTTCTCTATTGTTTTCCCTTTTAGGAAACACTATGACACACTACCAGTCAGTTGTTCAATACATAATACCTTTTTAATTCAAGTTGTCTTCTCAAAAGTGTATATCTTATCTCTGTGGAAAATCTCCAAAGTCTCTATGGCCAGGATATGAGTCTATGTATCATGCACAGTATCCTCCCTGTATATGGTTGGCATTCAAATATTTCTTGATTATTGAAAAGAACATAATTTATATATTATATTTATTAAACATAATTATAATTTACATATGCCTAATAAATATTCAAATCATAAATTATGTAACTATTCCAAAATTGCCAATATATAAATATACCAAAACAAGTAAACATAAACTTAGATGCATAGTCTTCAATAAACACAAACTTGTCATGCTACTGGCTTACAGACTCAGCATTTGACAAATATATGTGTGTATGTGTGTGTGTACACACATATATACCCATATATTTGTCAAATATATGTGTGTATATACACATATATGACTAATACATGTGTATATATACATATATATGTCTGTGTGTATGTGTGTGTGTGTATATATATACATATGTGTGTGTGAAATGGTAAGTCTATAAGCCAAGAGAGTGACATCTTTGTATTTATTGAAGACTATGCTACTAAGTAGCATATATAAGTATGTATGTATGTATTATGTGTGTGTACTACATAGCAGACTGGCAGAAATTTTATTTAGATCAACAACACAGACTCTAACATAATATCCAAATGAATATATAATCTAGATACAAAAGTTCAAATTATAACTAAATTAGATGAACAATTAACCAGGAAGAATTTTTTTTCTGATCTGTGCAAAGGAAAAGGATTAGTGATCAAGATAATTTGATTATGTAGATTGAAATGGTTTTACTTTCAAACAAAACCAACAAAGCTAGCATTAAAACAAGTTAACTGAAAAATATAACTAAATTCCCTTTTTAAAAGTTTTAAAGTTAATTTTAATATTTATAACAAATTAATTTATTCAAATTAATGGGAATAGGAGTTATTTGCCAATAGTCAAATGGTCTAATGATATGAACAGGTATTTCTAAAGGGAAGCAACCATGCTATTCATAAACATGCAAAAGCACACTAAATCATAATAAATAGATAAATGCAGATTAAACAACTTTGAGGTGCTGCTTTACTCATCAGATGGGCAAATTTGACTGAAAAAAAAGTATATAGATGCAATGTTGGTGGACTTGTAAACTGATCCAGTCATTCCGAAAGCATATTGGAATCATGACTACAAAGTTAAAAATGTGTGTGTGTGTACTCTTTGACCCATTCCACCCAAAGGAGAATCAGAGTATCAGTACAGAGGGAAAAATCTTATATATACACATGAAAATAATGAGGTCAGTTCTTTTTTTATAGAAGCAAAGGACTACAAACTAAAGAAGTTTTCATCAACTGGGAAATATTTGAAAAAAGTATGCCATATGTATACAATGGAATACAATTACATTTTAAGAAAATAGCAAGTAATACTTTCAGAAATATTGGAAGACTTTTGTGAACTGACTCAGAATGAGGTGAAGAGAACAAGAAGAATTACTATAATAACATTATAAAAACAACCAGTTTTGGCAAACATATGAATTCTGATCAACACAGTTATCCACCTGTATTTCAGATAAGCAATGATATTGAATGATACCCACTTCCTGACAGAAAGGTGATAGGCTAATATGTAGAATAAATCACATTTATTTCCTCCTGGTCAAAATAGGATTTTGTTTTGCTTGACCTTGCTTATTCATTACAAGAATTTTGTTTTTCTGAACATAGCCCCAACCTCCATGAGGTGGGGGAGGGTGTTTTGGAGCAAGAAAAAAATAAATGTTTGATAAATTAGAAAAAAATATAACTACCTACTTACATGTAGAAACTGAGTTTTGTTGGGGCTAGTAGATTAATAAACCATTATCTCCTCCAAAGATCATGCAGTCCTATAACACATACATATTCAAATAACTATAATATTAAATAAACCATGATAAATACATACAAGCAATGAAAAAATCACAAAAATATTTTAGGAAAATAGGCATTGGAATGGTACTCTAATTAACACATTTACTGACTGTCTTTTTCTTGTATGGCCCTCAGTTACAACATATGTAATATGACTATTAATTATAATACATGTACTGAAATAAAGATGATGCAATATATTTGGAAATAACTTAGAAATAGAAACTAATCCATTTTGACACAATTCTTTACTGACTGTTTCTTTGAGATTGGAAAATCGATATGTATTGTGTAAAATTTGTCTATTTCACATTCATTCTCCATTTGGATGCCCTATTTCTCTACATGCTTTTTGCTCCTTCATTTAAAGTAAAGACAACAACACTGGATAAAATGTATAAGGACAGGTGTCAGGATATTATCTGTATAGATCTCATAAAAATCACTTTGAGTTCATCAATTTGGCACATCTTTCTCTCTCTTTCCCTCTCCCTCCTTATCTCTTCTTGGGCTTCTCTGAATTTGCTAACTCAGGATTAGGAGAAATTGAATTATCCTTTACTCAACTTTTCTCTCAATGTTCTTACATTAAATTAAAAAAAGATTAAAAAGAAATTTAGTGTTACTCTCTCAAAGCATTTTGGATCAGGTGAAAAAAGCCTCCGGAATCCATTTATTTTTTACTGGGTCCCAGTAGCAGCAGGGAAACATACTTTACAATTCTGTCTTGAAGAGAAAAAAAAAGCAATAGGGGTAGCTAAGTGGCAAAGTGAATAGAGCACTGGCCCTAGAGTCAGGAGGACCTGAGTTCTAATCCATCCTCAGACCCAACACAAAATTAGCCATGTGGCCTTGGGGAAGTCACTTAACCCCAATTGCCCTACCTTTCCCTTCAAAAAAGCAAAACAAAAAGAAAAAAAGAAAGAAAGAAAAATAATAACATCCATAGCAGCTGCAGAAGCAACAATACGTACAGCAGCAACAGAATAGCAACAACTTCAAAAACTGTGTCTTTAATATCCCGCACGACAAACCTAGGAGTCAATAGGTCTCCAAAACTGTTTTCATAGCAATACCATCCAGATTTGTCAATTACTTTTCAAATACTTTGAGGGAAAAGTCTTAGTGACATAACGAATAGAGTGCTAGATTTAGAACCAGAAATCAGAATTCAAATTTTGTCTCATATATTTATTAGTTGTGTGACACTCAGGCAATGTCACAAATTCATTCAGTCCCAATTTCCTTATCTGTAAAATAAGAATAACTCTAGCACTTACCATATAGGACTTTGGTGACGATGCAATGAGACAACATATGTTACATGCTTTGCAATCCTCAAACCACTATAGAAATAGAAGTAGGTTTTTGTTATTTTTTCCCTTGGAATGTTGAAATGTGTTTCCATTAAAGCCAGTCAAACTGGATACAATATGAAGAGACTCTTCAATTCTCTAGAATGTATAAATTTCCTTGCAAAAGAGTTTTTCTCTTATTTTTCATTTTTCCAGAGTAAGAAATTGAGGAAAAAGTACAGGGTTATAGTACCCATCCTTTAAGAACTTTCAGACTTCTCTTTTTAATTATTTATTTTCAACTCAAGAAATGAAACAAGCATTACTACAGCATACTAGAATAGAAAAAGAAGATAATTATATATTAAACTGTACTTCTGTTCTGTAAAACTTGTTGTTCTATATATATATGTACAAATAGATATATAATAATATATAATATTATATATAATATATTAAAACATATTATTTTATATAATATATATATAATGTTATATATAATATATTAAAATATATTATTTTATATAATTATAATATATAATAAAGTTAAATATATAATATATAATACATTAACATATAATATTATATTATATATAATATTATATAATAAAATTATCGTGTAACTTTCTTTTGCTTTCCTTTTTTATCTTCCTACACCCCTCACCCTAGAGATAGCTAACAATAGACACAGATATTTGCATATCTACATCTATATATAGTTCTATAAACATATATAAAACCATCCTATACATACTTCTACTTATCATTTCTTTCTCTGGATACTGATAGCATTTTCCATCATAAGTCTCTTATAGTTAATTTAAGTATTTATAATAGTCAAAATAGCTTAGTTGCTCTAAGTATTTCTTCAAATGTTGTTACTGTATATAGCATTCCCTTGGTTCTGCTCATTTTACTTTTCATCATTTTTTTCTTTAATAGTATTTTATTTTTTTCCAATTACATGTCAAGAAAAATTTTAGCATTCATTTTTTTTTGGGGGGGGAGTTGAGGCAATCGAGGTTAGGTGACTTACGAGGTTAGTAAGAGTCAAGTGTTTGAGTCTGGATTTAAAGCTAGGTCCTCCTGACTCCAGGGCTAATACTCTATTCACTGCCCTACTTACCTGCCCCATTAGCACTCGTTGTTGTTGTTGTTTTTTTTTTTTTTTTTTTTTTTTTTTTTGTATTTTTGGAGGGGGAAAGGCACAGCAATTGGGGTTGTGACTTATCCAAAGTCACACAACAAGAAACTGTTAAGTGTCTGAATATGGATTTGAACACAGCTCCTCTTGACTCCAGGGCCAGTGCTCAATTCACTGCACCAACATAGCTGCCTCTAGCATTCATTTTTTTAACAAGATTTTCTTCCTTCCCTTCTTTCTTTTCCTTCTTCTGAAAATGGTAGGTAATTTGATATAGCTTATACATGTTATATCAAGTAAAATATATTTCCATCTTAATCATATTTGTGAAAGAAGAAACAAATCAAACAAAAAAAGAATAAAACAAAATTAAATATATGCTTTGATCTGCATTCAGAGTTCATAACTTCTTTATATGTATGTGGATTGCATTTTCCTTTGTAAGTCCTTTTCACTTGTCTTGGATTATTGTGTTGCTAAGAAGAGCTAAATCATTCATAGTTGTTTATTACACAGTGCTGCTGATACAGTGTACAATTTTTTTCCTGGTTCTGCTCATTTCACTTTGCATCAGCTCATAAAAGACTTTCCAGGTTTTGCTGAAATCTGCCTGTTCATTATTTAATATTGTACAATAATATTCCATTACATTCATATTACCACAACTGGCCCATCATTCCTCAATTGATGGGCATCCTCTCAATTTCCAATGTTGTTCCACCACAGACATGGCTATTACAAATATTTCTTTTTTTGCATATGTAAGTCCTTTTCTCTTTTTTATGATCTCTTTGGGATATAGACCTAGTACTGGTATGCTGTATTAAAGGGTATTTGGGCATAGTTTTAAATTGCTGTCCAGAATGGTTGGATCACTTAAAAACTTTACCAACAGTTCATTAGTGCACTCTTCATTACTTTGTGTAAGCCTATCCATGACTTCTAAAACACAAACTTAGTAGTAATCAGGATAAAAGAGGATCCAAAGGAACACATGAAATGAAAGGCATTGCACAGCAGTAGAAAAAGTGCTTGGTATAGAATAAAATTATATGACTTTGAAAGACCACCTCTTACACCTGTGTGACTCTAGGCAAATCATGGAATGTGTATATGTATATGTGTGTGTGTGTGTGTATGGTTCAGTGTTCTTATATATAAAATGAGGAGGGCAGAAGAAATGCAATGTAAGGCTCCTTCCATATCTAACCTGATGAATTAATATTTTATATAATCTAAATATTCTTTGGGTGTGAAAAATCAGCTCATGGAGAACCAACAAATAAGCATGAAACATAGTAATGGAAGCACTATAATAGATCAGTTAGTTGAAGGGAAGGTTATTCGGATGGCTATTAATGGCCACAAAAGACAGCATTTTTTTTCTTTTTTGTTTTCTATTCATTTTAATTGATTACTTATTTATATATTTAACACACTTTTAAAAAGAAATTTAGTTCCAAGTTCTCTCCCTCCCTGAAGTTCTTCCCCAATCATTGAGAAGATAAGCAACACAATAAACATCGTAATTGCAAAATCATACAAAACCTATTTCTGTATTAAATATGTTGCAAAGAAAGGAGAGAAACAATAAAATGAAAATAGCATGCTTACATCTGCACTCTGAGTCCAATTTTTCTCTCTCTAGAGGTGGATAGCATTTTTCATCATGAGTCCTTTGGAATTATTATGGATTATTGTGCTGATTAGTGTAACTAATTCTTTTACAGTTAATCATCATTACCATATTGCTGTTACTGTTTAAAAGTTTCTCCTGTTTCTATTCACTTAACATTTTTCACTTAATAATATTTTTCCCAGTTACATGTCAAGATAGTTTTCAACATTCATTTTCATTAGATTTTGAGTTTCAAATTATTCTCCCTCCCTTCTTTCCCTCTACCAAGACAGCAAACAATCTGATAGAGGCTAAATATGTATATTTATGTTAAACATATTTACACATTAGTCATGTTGTGAAAGAAGAATAAAAACAAAAGAGAAAAGCTATGAAAAAGAAAAGATTCCTAGATCAATCAATCTTTAGATTGATCTATCCAAAATCTTTTTATTTAGCCCTAGTCTCTATTGTACAGGATAGTTAGGTGGTACAGTGGAGACAGTGCCTGGCCTGAAACCTGAAAGACTGGGTTCAAAGTTGGCCTTAGACACTTACTAGTTATGTGACCCTGGAAAAGTCACTTAGCCCTGTTTGCATCGGTTTTCTCACCAATAAAATGAACTGGAGAAGGAAAGAGCAAACCACTTCACCATCTAATGGACATCCTATGGTGATAGCTGATAATGTCACTAGTTTGGATATTTTACCCGTTTTCAAATTACCTTATTATTATGTATCTGTTTACATGTTGCATTAAATATTAAAATGCAAACTCCTTGTTAACAATATCTATTTTTCATTTTTGCCTTTGTAGCCACAATACCCCTAAGAAAGTATATTTTTCATGATAGCAACTTAATATATGTTTGTTTAGTTCAATTTTTGTTATATTGTCCCAGAACTCATCACATTACATGGAATTCTCCATTGGTGTATGTTCATTTGTTTCCTCAGTATTTTTGGAAGTGTGTTGTTGCGTGTTTGCTTTTTTTTACTTTTTTCCTGAACATTGTGATACTTTGCTTTTACTTAAATCTCTGTATTTAATTTTAGATTTCTGTTCAATCTCTTCATCCTTGTCCTCAGTTCTCTGTTGTCTCAAATCCCGAGGAAGTCCCCTTTTAAAGGTCAAGCTCAGACACTTGAACTAGTTATGAACTTCTTGAGAAATGTGATTTTAATGAGCAACAAGAACCTAGGATAGGGGCTGTTCACTACTTGCCAAGGTGACACACCATCAATATTAGGAAAGATTCAGGACAAAGCAATTTTATAGCATGTCAAGAAATTGACATTGTAGAGAAAGGACAGAAGCATTCGGTATATGCACATAAACATAATCTGGAAGACAAAGCCATATGGCTCCAGCTGAAGCTAAGAATTATCTGGGGACTTAAGGCAGCAAACCTACCTCTGCTTGATTGCTTGGGTGTTTTAGGTGAAAGCAGACTTCCCCTGTGTAATTATGGCTATGCAGCAATCTCAAACATCTCTACTCTCTGCTATATCAGCAACTCACTGGATGACTGCCCAGGAAGAATAAGGAGATTCATTGAAAAATCACAGTTTCTCTTAGATTGTGTGAGTGTTTTGTTTTTAAATAATAACAAAAAAGAGACAGGGACCCATTTGTCAAAAGACATTGAATTTTCTTTTCTTTTTTCAAACAAGTGGGAGTGAAGAAGCTGCAAGATTACATTCTCCTAATTTAACTCTATTGGCAAGAAAAATTATTTCTTTTTATATTCAGCTGAGGCAAATATTTAATATTCCTTATTATACTAATGTGACACCTCTATTTTTTCCACCTGAAATATGTGCATTGCAGGGGGAAAACTTTAGTCTCAAAGTTTTATAGATTGGCTCCCATTGAGTATTTATTTCCTGGATACTTAAACTTAAAAAAAAAAAAGAATCAGGAAAAAATGAGAGGAAGTTCTAATTGATTAGTTTCAGATAAATCTGATGTAGACAATTTGCAAAATCTTTGATATGCTAAAGTACACGTTTGAAGATTATCTCAGATAAGTAAAATTAAAAATAAATGTCTTGTTTACACATCTCCAAAATTATGCATTTTCCCCCATGAATAGCCAGTCTGTCAGACCAAGTCATAGTTTGAGGGACATGTGTTGTCAGATAAAACAAATTCTAAAAACACAACAAAAATATGAAAATGATATCCATTTCACTTCAATGAAATAGCACAAATAAACTGATTGTTACATTTCCTATTG
This sequence comes from Petaurus breviceps papuanus, assembly GCF_028583685.1. Classification (NCBI taxonomy): domain Eukaryota; kingdom Metazoa; phylum Chordata; class Mammalia; order Diprotodontia; family Petauridae; genus Petaurus; species Petaurus breviceps. The sequence continues at coordinate 7,460,340 of NW_027187335.1, read as the reverse complement.
CCTCCAAACTTTTAATTCTACATTTGGAAATCAACAGGCAGTATATTTTAAACTTTGCTCTTTGTTTGGCTGGTTTTTAATAGTATAAGCTAGTATGCCCTCCCCTTGAAAGTACATATTTTTTTATATACAAATAGAAATAGAGACTGTATCTACAATTCCTTTGTTGTAGCAAACTCTAAATGAGCATATTGAATGTACCAATTTTATTAGGCACCTTCCTTTCAATGTATAGTTTTAGAATAGTGCCTAGAAGACTAAGAGGTTAAATTATTTGTTAAATATCACACAGCCTATTTGTATTAGAGATGAACTTAATTCTTATTATCACTATTAGCTCTCAATCTACCGTCATGCTGTATCTAAAACATGCACAATATACGTTCATATGCATATATTATATGTAAAATACACATATTAGATATGAAATGTTTGACATAATATATTTTATATGACTGATTTATGATATCAATATGCAGTATATAATAATGAGACTATAAAATAGGGGACAAAATCTGCACTATATATGTGACATATGGTATTATGTATCATTAATCATATAAATATTAAAAATATATCTCTATGGTATGAATGGTACATACACACAATCTGCATACCACTTCTTTTTATTTACAAATTCCCTGGCACATTTAAAGATGCATTTTCCATTTCTAGGAAGAGTAATCGCCATGTATTTGTCCTACATTCTCTGACACCTAGCATTTGGGAAACTCTCAGCCAAAGATAATCTTGTTGGTGTTCAGTAGATATCCTGGATAAAGCAACTTATTTATTTTCTAGTATAAATACTAGTTTGATTTGATACTTCTTGTTGTCATTATTTAATCAGGATATGGTTATGAGTAATGGCGTAGGTTGGGTGGACCATAAATTTAGCACAAATATCATGGAAGAAGGAAGTCTTATCTTCTTCCCATGCAATGTTGGCTTATTTCCTTTCATTTAAACTCATCTTCTTGACATTGTTTGGACTTAGAGGATTTTTCACTTGGACGGTGGTGAATGGTACAATATGAGATATTTTTAAGGAGCTAGGAAAAACAAAACAATATTATTTTTAGTACTTTGAAAAGTTGAATTCAACCATTATATTCAAAATGAGCTTAGTTATCTTAATAATGTACCCTGATTCTTGTGACTTATATTTTAAAATACTTTAGAGATTTGATATAATAAAATGACAACAGGAGAAATTAAATGTTTTTTTTTTGTTCCTTTTTAAAAAAGAGTTCTACTATATAACTGATTGAATTTCAAGGACTCCATTTCACCTTCTGTTCTTTATTATTGAAAACTAACAATTTTAGTAGTTCACAGTTGCAGAAGGTAATATAGAATCCATATTCTTTCAGTACAAGTAGATTTCTGTAAAAGAAAGTTTGTTGTGTTCAGAATCAGAAGACTAGGTTTAAATATCTCATCTGAAACTTGTTATCAATATGGTTAGTGTTAAACTACTAAATCTGACATTATGTGGCCTTCATTGGTTGAAGGAATATTTGAACTGATGAAATCATCTGTCTATAAAATATCCTGGGGTGGAATAGAAACAGGTCTTCCACACAGCTCTGGCTTCCACCTTCTCCAATACACATAAAAAATGACTCTAAACAAACTTTTAGCTACAGAACCCACAAAGTGACTGAGAGAAACAAATATCACCCTAAAGGAAGCCCAGCAAGCTGGCAGAAAGGGTCCATCACAGCACACTGGGAGCTGTGCACAGTCCTTACTGAGCCAAGGATTTATCCCCAGGGGGGCCGAATCAACCAAGCCTGGATTGGACTTCGGGAGATAACCAGCAGCTGTACCTGTTTCCAGACTTCTCAAGTCCTAAATGCCAAAACCAAAGTAAAAGGTCAGTGTGGAAGTTTGTTGGGAACAGTGGAAGTTTTGTTCAACTGCTGCTTCCAGAGCGAGAAGAAGGGGGAGGCACCGTGGCTGCAGCCACAGCCATGTGGCTGCTTCCATTGCTCTTGGTCTGCAGATTTTAGAAAGACCAAACAAACATTCTGAGGGTAATAACCCTTGCTTTGACCTCCTTGGATACGGATCACAGTCTTGGGTGGTGGTCCTGGGCTGTTTGACCAGTAAGCCAGAGTATGTGGGGGCCATAGAGAGGGCAGCCATGTAATAGCTCAGGCAGCTGCAAAAAACCCAGTGATTTCAGACAAAGCTCTCCATTCTGGAAGTAGACTTCGACCTTGGCAAAGAGCTCAAAAGTCAAATAATTGGCTGCCAAATGTGAGAAAAAATCATTAGCACAAACAAATAATAGACTCCTTTTTGGGGGACAAAAAGGATCAAGGCATGGGGTGGGAGGAAGACAGTTAAGTCATAACTCCTACATCAAAAGCCTCCAAGAAAAATACGAACTGCTTATAGGACATGGAGGAGCTCAAGAAGGATTTTGAAAATCAAATAAGAGAAGTGGAGAAAAAATTGGGAAGAGAAATTATAATGATGCAAGAAAATCATGAAAAACACCCTGCTAAAAGAAAATAGACCCAAAAATACACTGAAGAAAATAACGCCTTAAAAAATAGACTAAGTCAAATGGCAAAGGAGGTCCAAAAACCCAGTGAGGAGAAAAATGCTTTTAAAAAGCCGAATTTGTCAGAAGGAAAAGGAATTTCAAAAAGTTATTGAAGAAAATAACTCCTTCAAAATTAGAATGGAGCAACTGGAATCTAATGACTTTATGAGAAATCAAGATACCATTAAACAGATCCAAACAAATGAAACTATAGAAGGCAATGTGAAATATCTCATTGGAAAAAACACTGACCTGAAAAATAGATCCAGGAGAGAGAATTTAAAAATTATTGGACTACCTGAAAGCCGTGATAATAAAGGAGTCTAGATACCATCTTTCAAGAAATTATCAAGCAAAATTGCACTGATATCCTAGAACAAGAGGGCAAAATAGAAATGAAAGAATTCACCAATCACCTCTTTAAAAAGATCCCCAAAGAAAACTCCTAGGAATATTACAGCCAAATTCCAGAGTTCCCAGGTCAAGGAGAAAATATTGCAAGCAGTCAGGAAGAAACAATTTGAGTATTGTGGAAACACAATCGGGATAATACAAGACCTAGCAGCTCGTAAATTAAGGCATAGAAGGGCTTGGAATGTGATATTGCAGAGGGAAAAGGAGCTAGGAATAAAACCAAGAATTGGTTACCCAGCAAAACTGAGCATAATATTACAGAGAAAAATATGGTAATTCAGTGAAATAAAGGACTTTCAAGCATTCTTGATGAAAAAAATCTGAGCTGAACAGAAAATGTGGCTTTCAAATACAAAAACAAGAGAAATATGAGTAGGTAAAGAGGAAAAAGAAATCACACAAAACTTATTAAAGTTGAACTATTTACATTCCAACATGGAAAAATGATAATTGTGGCTCGTAAGACTTTTCTCAGTATGAGGATAGCTGAAGGGAATATATATGTTTGTATACATATACATACACACATTTATACACATTATACATACATGCATATATGTATGTATAGGAGGATGTACATGTAGATAAATATATATGAGTGTGGGCATTTGTATGTTCATATATAGACAGAGGGCACAGGATTAGTTTAATATAAAGGGCTGATATATAAAAATTTAAATTACGAGGTGAGAGAGGAATTTATTGGGAGAAAAAGTAAGGGACTGATAGATTAGGGCAAATTTTCTCATATAAAAGAGATGAGAGATAACTCTTGCCATAGAGAGGAACAACAGGAAGGTGAAAGGGAATGGGTCAATCTGATTCTCATTGAATTTGGCCTAAGGAAGGAATAACATAGACACTCAATTGGGTATCTTACCCTACAGGAAAATGGGGGGGGGGGGTGGGGGATAAGATGGGGGAAGAGAGAAGGGAGGGCAGATTGTGGGAGAGAGTAGTTAGAAGCAAACATTTCTGAAAAAGGATACAGTCAAAGGAGAAAAGAGAATAAGTGAGGGTGGGATAGGATGGAGGGAAATATAGTTTATCTTTCACAATATAACTACTATGGAAATTATTTGGGTTACTACGCATGTATAATCTATATTGAATTGCTTATCTTCCCAGTGGGGGTACATGCAACTGGGAAATAAGATATACAGCTAATGGGGTATAGAAACCCATCTTATCCTGCTAGAAATTTAATGGGGTGAAGGGGAAGGATATAAACGGGGGAAGGGACATTCACTAGGCTGGCTATTTTGGTGTGGGGTAGGGGAATGATGGGGAGAGAAAAAAATGTAACTTGAAATCTTGTGAAAATGAATGTTGAAAACTAAAAATAAATTAATTAAAAATTTAAAAAAAGATCCTGATACTTTATGAACATGTTCATTACAAGCTTTTCAAGCTCATTCATGTTAATGTCACCTCTATTTGGAACAGTGGAATGTTCCATCTTTTGAATATAATTCTTTGTTTTATACTAAATTGAAAAAGACCATGTGTAAAATAACAGGACCAAAGAAGGAAGAATATCTAAATATACATATATATAAACATATATGTACATATGTAGCACATATGTGTATGCTTGTGTGTGTATTCAATTGAAAAAAAAGAAAGCAAGAGGGGAAGGAGATAAGAAAAAGAGGGGCTAAAAATAAGTAGTGTAGATTAAGGGAGGCAGTAGACAGAAACAAAATAGATTTTTGAAGGGGGTAGGTTGAAAAAAGAAAATGGTTTTTAAAAAAAGAAAATACTTAGCCATCAGCATTCATATCTATGAATGTGAAAGGAGTAAACTTACCAACAAAATGGAAGCAGATAGAAGAATGTATTAAAGACCAGAATCTAACAATACGTTATTTCTAAGAGAAACACTTGAAGCAGAAACACATTCAAAGAGTTAAAATAAGTTACTGGAAGATTCACAAAGCAAAATATTATCCACATCCATATAAAGAACTGAGGGAGTCTGAATGTAGATTGGAGCATATTTTTTCACTTACTTTTTTTGTGTGTTTTTTTTTGTCTTTTCATCTGTTTCATCTTTCACAATTGTGACTAATATGGAAATATTTTATATGATAGCACATGCATATCCTATATCAAATTGTCTGCCATTTTTAGAAGATAAAAGAGGGGGAGCAAGAGAAAAAAAAATTGAAACTCCATATCTTGCAAAACTTAATGCTGAAATTGTCTTAACATGTAATTGGGAAAAATAAAATACTATTAAAAATGAAATAAAATAAGGGTCTTGAACAGAATCTGTTATGCCTCAGCTGTATAAAAAAGACAAGGGTAGCAAAGATGATCTCAGGTAAAGTTAAAGTAAAAACTAGACTTAATAAAAGAAATAAACAGGAAAACTACATCATGCTAAACAGTACCATAGAAAATGAAGTTATATCAATATTAACCATTTATGCATCAAATGGCTTAGCATCCAAATTCTTAATGGAAATGTTAAATGAGATATAGGAGGAAATAGTGAAACTATACTAGTAAGGGAAGTAAACTTTACCCTTTCTGAACTAGATAAATCTAACCATAAAATAAAAAAGAAATTAAGGACATTAATAGAAAATCAGAAAAGTTAGCTTTCTTAGACCTCTGAAGAAAATGAATTGGGAATACAACAAAGCATGCTTTCCTTGCTACATTCATGCCATCTTCACAAAAATGAACTATGTATTAAGGCATAAAAAATCCATAAATAAGGAAAAGGAGAAATAGTAAATATACCCATTCAGACCATAATGCCATAAAAATAATTCAATAAAAGGTAACATATAAATTATTTTAAAAGATCAGTAAAGAAGGAGTCCTACCAAATTCATTCCATGAAACAAATATGTTTTGGAAATCTAAATCAGGGAAAGCAAAGAAAGAAAACTATAAAACAATTTCCCTAATGAATATTAATCCAAAATAATTTAAATAAAATATTAGCCAGGAGACTGCAGTTATATATCACAAAAATCATGCTTATGAACAAAGAAGTTAATACCAAGAATGAAGGGGGTAGTTTAATATTAGAAAAACCGTAATCATATATTTATGTATCAATAACAAAATGAACACTGTTACAATTTACATCAATAAAAAATTTTTTTAATACAACACATTCCTATTAAAAACACTGGAAATTATAGAAATAAATGGAACTTTCCTTAAAATAATGAGTTGCTGGGGTGGCTAGGTGGCACAGGGAGTAAAGCGCTGGCCCTGGAGTCAGGACAAACCAAGTTCGTTTCCAGCCTAAGACACGTAACACACACACACACACACACACACACACACACACACAAAACTAACCGTGTAACCTTGGACAAGTTATGTAACCCCAATTGCCCTCCAAAACGCAAAAAATAAAATAAAATAAAGTAAAATAAAATAAAATAATGAGTTGCTGTTGTTGACATGTTTGCAGTCATGTTTGACCCTTTACAACCTCCTATTGGGTTTTCTTGGCCAAAACAAAGAAACACTAGGTAAATGGCCTTAGTAAACTAGCATTTGACAAATCCAAAGAGCGAAGCTTGGGAGACACTTTTGAACAAAAATCGCTGGGAAATCTGGAAAGCAGTCTTAAAGAACCTAGTCATAGATCCACCTGTCACAATGTATGCCAAGATAAGGTCAAAATGGGTATGTGAATTAGATACAAAATAAGAAAATTAGGAGAGTAAGGTAAAAGAAAAAATGTGTCAGATCTATGGAAAGGGCAGAATTTATGACTATACAAGCTAGAGAAAACCATGGGAGGTTAAATAGATAATTTTGCTTATTTTTGTTCAGTTGTTTCAGTCACATCCAACTCTTTGTGATTCCATTTGAGGTTTTCTTGGCAAAGATACTAGAGTTATTTGCCATTTTCTTTTCCTGCTCATTGTACAGATGAGGAAACTGAGGTAAATAGGGTTAAGTGGCTTGCCCAGAGTGATGCAGCCAAGTATGAATTCAGGGAGATGAATTTTCCTGACTTCAGACCCTTGCACTTTATCCACTGTGCCACCTAGTTGCCCTTGTGCTTCTAACTGCTCAGGGAAAGAATTTGAAACTTAGAATTTTTAAATGAACATTAAAAAGGTAAACAAAAATAACAGTATATAAAAGCAAATGCCTCCTCAATTTTAAAAATAAAAACAATTTATAGTTAGAAGCATACTGGTGTTCTCTCCTCATTTGAAGGGCTATGTCCCTAAAAAGTGGGATGCCTGTCTAGATACTTCTTCCATATGATTTGTTTTCTGTCATATTCCCTATGTCAGTCAGTTGGTAAGAATTTTCTGAGTATCTTCTATGAGCCAGGCATTGTTCTAAACACTGAGTATACAGAAAAGGGGGAAAAATAGTCCCTTTTCTCAAGATTACATGTGAGAATCAGCATGCAAATAAATATGTATAAACATGATTATCTCATTTTTACATACATTTATAAACTATCTACACATGCATGGCAATTTTAAATATAAATGTATGGTATAAGTGTGTGTATACGTATGTATGCATGCATGTATCTCTGTATGTATGTGATAATGCGGAAGTAATCTCCAAGGAAGGGCATTAACATATGGGAAACTGAGACAGGTATCTGGTAGAGAAGATCGAACTTTAGCTGAGACCTGAAGAAAGTCAGGGAAGCCAGGAAAGCAAAATAAGGAGGGAGAGAAAATCAGGAATGCTAAATGATGTGACCTCGGGAAATTGTGTTAACCTCTCAGGCCCTTTAATTTCTTTATCTATAAAATGAACTTTACATGAATTCAAAGTTTTATTCCATTCCTTAATTTTTGATCCTATGAACACTTGTTGCCTTTTACCAGTATAGCCTCAGTGCTCTGAAGTGTATGTAGATTCTAGCTTTCAGTCTTTTAGAACACATAGGTTTTTTTCCTTTTCGCTAAGCATCTTTGGAAATGGGCCTATTAGTGGTTTTGCTGGATCAAAGTGTATAGGCAGAAACTTATAATCTTAAAGTATTGCCTAGAGTACTGAGAGATTATGTAAATTGCTCAGGATCACACAGGTAGATGTTGAAAGATCAATCCAATCTTCTGTCTCAAAATGTAGAGTCATTTTCACTATAGCTAATATTACACAATATAATATAATGCATTATAACCTATCAATACAACATTATACCACATCATATTATTTATATTATGTCATACTATATGACAATATCCTATGTTGTATTATGTTATATCACGTCATATTATGCCAAATCATGTTGTTTCATATTGTGTTATATCATGCCACGGCATGAGTATGTCATCGGGTTACATTATATTACATTACATTGTATTATATCATATAATATTGTATCCTATCATATTACACTGTATTATATTCTATTATGTAAGATTACATTAGATCATATCACATATTTTTTGTATCACATTATACCATATCATTTCATGACCTGATATAACAGCATACCATAACAACACCAAATGATATTACAATACAACGTAATATAATATGAGCTGCTTTAGAGGAATATACACATACTACAATTCACATATTCTTTCCTTAAAAGTAATTATTTAAACTATTATTTGTTTGCACTAGAATCAAAGCTTCAAAACTGGTGCTAATTGGTTTATAAGAGCTATATTAAATGTCATCTCCTTCTTTCAGTGCATGATGATTCATGGACAGCATGCATTTACAGACACCATATTCAAGGACACTCCAAGTAAGTACTTGCAAAGCTCCTTGATTACATATCAAGTTCAATAAAAATTACTTGATGATTAAGCACCAACTATATGAATGATGCTGCCATAGCTGGGGTGTATCACAGACAAAAATTAATTAGTCCCTGCCCTCAAGCAATGTACATTTTACTGGAAGAATATAACCTATACAAATTAAATTAATTCAGTTATTTCAAGAGGCTGACAACTTGACTAACATCTGTAAAGGATCCATGAAGCATGTAACAGCTGAGCTAAGTCTTCAAGGAAGGCAGGCATTCTATTAGGCAAAGGTGAGGAAGGGACAGCATTGTGGTCCAGTAAAAAGACATTAAAACTGGAGATGAAATGTATCTTTCCAGAAACAGTAAGTATAAGTGTTTCACTTGAGCATAGCATGTGGTGGAGTAATGTGAAATAACTCTGGAAATGTAGACTGGAGGCATATTGTGAAAGGCCTTAAGTGGTCCAAATCAAATAGAATGAATGAAACCTGTCACAAGAATAGCATGAATCCACTAAAATGGCTTCACTTAAACATCAACAAGATACCTCTGGGGATATGCCTTTTTGTAAAGCAACCTTCAAAGTGAATTGTATGGGACAGAGCTTAATAAAAGAAAAACCCCCAGCTACTGATTGTACAAAAGTGATGTATATTGCTTGAAAAATTTTCTGGTGCATTAACTTTCCTCTCTGCTACTGCTTTGAGGATGGTGAGCTCTTGAGTACTTGCTGCCATAATTTTTCAGTAGCGAAAAGGAATATCAGTCAATTAATACCTAACATCTTCATAAATTATGTATGATGGAATGAGATTACTATTATAGGGGAAACATGGAGACTAATAGATCTGACTAGGGAATGCCATAAAAACCCACATATCTTGAATTTTACCAAGCTACCAAAATTGAGGGAAAAAAATGTGAGCAGGCATTCCTAACCATTTTAAGGGCATTTTGTTTATTTTTTTTTAACAATGTTGACTAGTCCTACGTGTGGAAAGCCACTAACAACTGTGATTAAAATTTCTTTATTTATATTTAATTTATGGCTGACTAAGTCTTTTTAATCAGAATGTCTTTTTAGAGCTCAAGGAGGTTATTAGACAAACTCCAGAATAGTCTTAATGAGTTTCTACATTTTATTCAGTTCTTGAATTATCTTTAATGACTTTTGCTATTGAGACCTTCCTATAGTTTATTAAACTGCCTTTTCATGTTTGGATTAAATTCACTCTACAATAGTTACTAATTGTTCCCTAGAACCATTCTGCAAGTAGTTTGATGGAAAAGCAAAAGTAATACAGAGTAGGTGAAATCACAATTAGTAATAAAGAAACTTCAGAGGGCTTAGAGCTGAGACTTGGTAAAGATAGAGATCCAGAAGCTTATATGGTAATTCAGGTTTATATATGTCATGCAAATTTACCTCAAGATCTGACAAAATACTAAGATTTTAAAAGAAATGTCAGACATCTCTACTCCTCTCAGTCAAAAAAGGCTTTTAAATGATTTTAAGATTATAGGATCTAATATAATTTGCAATCCAAATATAAGGTAAATACAGACAGGAAAATGGAAAGAAACAAATTGCCTTATTACTTAAAGTACTTTTAACTATAACTCATAATCAACAAATTAACCTGATTGAAAAAAAAAGAAAAAGATCTTGAAACCTATTTATTAGGAAAGGAAATGATGTGAGGTAAATAGATTGGACATGATGAAACTTAAAGAAAAAATGGACCTAGAAAAGCAACTAGCTAAAAAAGCCCAAATACCAAAATAGAAAGTCTTAAAGTAAAAGAAGAGATAAACAAAATGGAAAAATAATTTTAACTTACTTTTCTGGGAAAAAAAGTTATAGGATAAAATAGCAATAAAATAAATGATTAGCTAATTGATTTTTTTAAAAGAGGAAAATCAAATCATCAATATAAAAATGAAGAAGTCACAATATATAAGGATGGAATAAAAGAAATCACTAGAAATTATTTTGTCTAAATATATACATATATGCATATGTGTACATACATACATGTATAAATATATACTGGTATAAGGGAAAATATGTCAAAATGTATTTATCAATGTATTTAATTGATAATTTAAAATAACAATGAACAATTATACAATGATGAAGTGTCAATACTAACAAGGATAGACCATAAAAATAATATCCATAGAACAAATAATAGAATAAAGAATGAATTCTCAAAAAAGTCTCAATCTTAGACAGTTTTTCAAGTGAATTGTGTCAAATATTCAAAAAATTCTCTCTAATATCATAAAATTATTGCAAAATATAGAGCCTGAAAACATTCTATAAAATGTCATTCATGAAATAATTATGGTCCTGATAATAGAGCAATATTACTCACAAAATTTGCTATGAAAATCTTAAGCTAAGTATCAGTAAAAATTCTATAGCCATATATTCAACAATTATGATCAGGTTGGATTTATATAAGGACTGTAATATTAAGAGTACTAAAATGAGGAAATTACAACAACATTAACAATAAAATCACATTCAAGAAATTAAGCATCCTTCCCCTTCTTTCCATTCTCATTGCCATCATAATCTTTGAGGTTGTTGTCACTTCTCACATGGAAAATTGCTCTATTTTTTATTTTGCATTTGTATTCCTTCTAATCTGCCTCCTCCAAAATTTTTATTTTACACCAATGCCAAAATGATCTCCCTAATCTTCCTAATGAACAAACTAACCATATCATAGGATACCAGTCTCATATATTTAGAACCAGAAGGGAACACGGAGGTCATTTTGTCCAATACTTTAATTTTATACATGAAAAAATTGAAGCCCAACGAATTCAAGGGAGTTGCCCAAAGCCAAAAAGATAGCAAGTAGCAGCCCTATGATGAAGGTAGTAAGCTAGATAAACTTTACAATTCCTCCTTGGTGTTGTTAGGTGGTGCAGTGCATAGAGTGCTAGGTCTAGATTAAGGAAGACTCATCTTTCCAAGCTAAAATCTTGCCTCACATGCTTACTAGTTGTGTAACCCTGGGTAAGTCACTTAACTTTATTTGTGTCAAGTCCTCATCTGTAAAATGAGCTGAAGAAGGAAATGGCAAACCACTCCAATATCTTTGCCACTAAAACCCCAAATGGAGTCCCAAAGAATTGGGCATGACTAACATATGACTGAACAACAACAATAACAAAGTCTCTTCTATGCTTAACATTTTGATATTCAGATGGGCCTATTATTTTATACAGCAAAACTTATCAGCCATCTTTTACATGAAGGTACAACCATCTTCCTTTTTAGCTTCCCTTTATATACTGCCTCCTAACTAAATTATGAGTTCTTAGAGGGCAGGACCTGTTTTACTTGCTCATATCTATATTCCTAGGACTTAGTAAAGTGCTTTTTCACAGAGTAAGAACTTAATAATCTATCTATCTATCTATCTATCTATCTATCTATCTATCTATCTGTCTGTCTGTCTGGCCATCAACACAAACTCAAGAATAGTTTGATTTCTATGGAAAGAGCTATCTTTAATAACTACTACTATTCCTGGGAAGACTGATGGATTATTCTGCTTATATTCTGGTGTGATTTTAATAATCCATTTGCTACATAGTAGTTATTTTTGTTCCTTTTCAGAAAACTTATTATTTCTTGAATTCAAAAGTAAGGCTTGCTGATTCCTCTGTTGAAATACTACATTTATTCATTCTGCTCTCCCTGAAACTACACAATTTTATGACTCTGTTTGATGAATTGCTTTAAATAGTTATTCTTCCCCCTAAATGATAGTGGTGAAAATTGAAGATCTTCATTAGAGTCTTTCATTGAAGCATCATGGGGTGGAGGTTAAATTCAGTCTTGAAAAACATCTAAAACTCTGGAAGATTCTACCAAGGTGGAAGAGCTTGAGTCACAGGCCTGGTGATGAATTAAATACCTATGTGCCAAATATCAGATTAGCTAAATTCAGATATACTCATCATCAGATTGTCTGTAGGATAATGCTTTTTTTTTACTTCACCAACTTGAAAATGCTGTCTCCTCACCCAGACTTTGTTTTAGGTTCAACCAAGGTTGTATTTTGGGTTCTCATGTATTTTTACTTGACTCAGGTTTTATTTATTGTTTATATTTCATGATATTCATTTCAATCTACTGTGCTTTTAAGTTTTCCTCTCAGAAAAATTGCTCAACTACGTACATGTGGTTCATGTACAGGTACCCTTGTCTAAATCCTATATAATGTAAACTTTCCAGAGCCTGGATGAGAAAGCCATATTTTCTTTTCAGCTCACTCTCCTCTAACAAATGACCTAATATTTCTTTCCAAAACAGTTTCAAATTCTGAGATTTATTCTTGTGAATGACACTACTGCATTGGAAATAATTTGGGATATGGTTTGGTGGAGGGGAGATTTATGCTAATGATATTATAGAGCCTTGATTGTTTATAGCATCAGGACAAATGAAAGCACAGTAGGGTTATGTGAGCTGTCTAACCTCAACCAACCTGTAGCAGAGCTAAGACTGGATTTCATGACTTTCTGGTCAGAGTTTAAGCTAATTAACTATAAGTTTCTTGAATTCAACAAAATCTATTTCCTCATTCTTTTCTTTTGAGTGTCTGGTAAGGATAGTTATAAGAGAAATTGTGAAGAGCATAGTGTAACAAGGGCATCCCATAGAGCATGCTCAGATTTGGCCTTACTGGTTTCAGTTGAATATATGGGAAGATTGAGGTCAGTTTCTGGCCATGTATGACTAATTAATGAGTGGCTTGCAATTGTGATATGATGAAGATTATTTTGGCTAGGTGCTGAGCTAGAAGAGCTTATGATTTAGTGAATGCACAAAATAGATTAGTCCACCCTTCTATCCATCTTATCTTTCCAGCTGCAAATTCAATAGCATCATTTCCCAGCTACATTGGAGAGATGGATAAGAAGAAGGAGGTTACCTATCCTGAAGTCAAGAAAATCTGAGTTCCAATCCTGCCTCAGACTTATGAGTTGTTGTAATGGAAATGCAAATTTAAAGATCTTCCCTTCCCTTAGGCCCTTTGGTAGGCTTAAGAGCCTCTGAAAACCTTCCTTGATTTGAAAATATACTCTGCCTCCTAAAAGGCTGAAGCAGGTCACATAGAGCCTGTGGCAGGATGCTTGGTTTTCAGGAATGCCCACACCTTGATGCTGTGTGATTGGGCACTAGGTCAAGAGGGTGGTTACATTCTCTGACCCAGGAGAAGGCTATATAATCCCTGATGTAAGGCTTTGTTTTGGGGCTCACTTTGAGAAGTGTTCTGTGATTTGATCAGATGAGACTCTGGGAAGCCATTGTTGAGAGCCCCCCGGCTTTGAAAAACCCAGATGTTGATTTGGTATGCATGTAATGGTTGGACAGTTTGGAAACCTGTCCACTTGATCTGTTTCTCTGTCTTGATAATTCTGTCTGTATACTCTGAAGTTTGGGGTGCTGACCTTTCTCCCCTGAACTAGGTAAACGATATATGTTTGACTGATTAAAGTAAGCTTGTTAACCCATTTTGAGTTGCTTTCCTTTATCAAAGCAGATACAAGAACCTATGTTGGCAGCCACCCTGGGGACACTGGGGTGCTTGCTGCTACAATTGTGCGATCCTGGGAAAATTTTTACTTTACCTCACTTTACCTCTGTCTGCCTCAGTCTCATCGAATGTTAATTTGGATAATAATAAGCACTTACCTTACAAGTTTGCTGAGAGAATGAAATCAAATACGATTTATAAAATGATTATCATAGTCCCCGTCACTTGGGTTAATAAATTCTTGTTCCCTCCCCTCCCCATGACCACACCCTGGCCTCCATGGGGTTGTGAGCATGTAATAACTAAGCACAATCTTTCCTACCTAGGAGAGTTTGAGCCTGGGTTTGGGCTTGCTCTTTTGTGTTTCCCTTCCTAAGCAGGTGAAGGAACAACATCTTGAGATGAATGTATCCAGAAGGTGATCCTTTAAATTCAGAAAGGTTCAGAGAACTCTGAGTATAGCAGCAGTGGTGTCCACTGAAGAGCAGTTGATGGCAAGAGCAGCAGATGCAGGAATTATCAAAAAGCGTAGTGGCTTAGCATGAAGTTCAGAGGAAGGTCGAGTTCGGCACAAAGCTGAGATAAAACTTAAAATGCGCAATTAGAAATCCTACAAACTGCTTCATGTTCTGATGAATTAAGAATCAGCCTTCCAGCAAATTATATCAGTATTCAGTTGATACTAAATCTTGCTTTGTTGAATGAGAGACACTTGTGGATTCCATATATTAACCTTTCTTTTGTAGATAGGAATAAATTACCTGTTCTATACCTAACCTATTATTATGGTCTTATATCTCATTTTTTTTCATTAAAACACCTCAAAATCCCTCCATTTATTCCTTTTGGTAGATGTCCTAGATATAAAATTATTCTCTAGGTTAGTGGGGCAGGGGCCTTGGTAGTGAATATCAAAAATGGGAAGTTTATCTTCTTAATTAAAGATAGGACCCTCAAGACTGAAAAAGGTTCAAATCTAGTGCCTGGGTATAGAACAGGGCATAGTGCATTACCCCAGTCCCTGTGGGCCTAGCAATAATTCATCTTTATGGCAGCAATATTCATGAAAATGCACTCTGACATTTATAACACATGCAAGTCAGTCTGGGTAGAGAGGTCTGCTTCCCCCAGAGGAAAGAGGAACATCCATAAGCAGAAATCTTTGGAGTGAGTGATGGATCTATAAGAGTAACTACTGATCATCAAAAGAACTTTACTAAGCTCTGCATACATAATTATGGATCACACATATGATTGTTATATCCAATGATGCTTGGAATTGACTGACTTTAGACACTCACATGTGTTTATGTATATGCATGTATATATACCAGGTACATATGTGTATGTATATGTGTGTATGTCCACATATGTGCACACACGTGTATATACACATGTATGTACATGTATAATCTATGTGTATGTCTGTATATGTATCTGTATCTCTCTATCTAATCAGTCTGTGTGTGGGTTTGTGTGTGTGTATGAGGGCGGGAGGAGTTGCCTTTTTCATCCCTAGTATAGAAACAGTTAGCCCTAAGACCCAGATACAGCTCAGGTCAACCTACAGGACTAGCAGACATGACTAAATCCTAGGCAGATTATCTGTGCAGTGTCATATCCACAACAGGATTACACATGAGGACTTAAGTGACTGTGTCACAGACACTCATGTTGTGGCTATATGCTTTGCTTTAATATCATGATCAACAAATCATAGATTTAGAGCTGAAAGGGATCTTAGAGGTTGAATACATGTAAGGGTTATGGGATTTAAAGATCTTCCATGCCCCATTGGACATGCTGACGTAGCAGGAAGGGGCGGAGCAAGCGAAAGCGAAAGCCAGAGAAAGCGAAAGCCAAGCTAGCGTTCCTGCGGTGGCTGGCAGTGGTGGCAACGGCAGTGGCAGCAGCAGAGGCAGCGGCAGCGCGAAGCCCTTTTTGAGTTAGGACTGCTAAGGACTTTCTGCTAAGGACTCCTGCTGCAGACTGCCAGGGACCGGAGCTTCTGGGAGCGCGCTTCCAGGACGCTGGGTGGTTGCTGTGCGTGGGGAGAGGAGGACCTTTGCCTGAGGTAGCCTGTTCTGTTTTAAAGGCTTGAAAATGTGGGTGCTTTCTACTTTATCTACCTGTGCCAATGTCATAACTACTCTGATGGCTTTCACTTTCTGGTGTTGGGACTCAGTCTTTTGGTATCTTAATAAATTTTCCAGCTTATTCCCTTATATGACAAGCATGAAGTATTTTGTGATGGATAATTATATCAGCATATCTGTAATCTCCATAGGCATTGTGAATATGGCATTGCTGATACAATACAACATCTTCATTTCATGTGGAATTTGATGAGGAAATTGAGACTGGGAGAAGGTAAGTTATTTGTCCAAGGTCTCACAGTAAGTTATAAAAAGATCTGCTTCTTCGTGAGCTGACCACTTCCTCTCTTCCTTAAATACAAAGAAGTAACAACAATGCAATATTCACAATGCCCACAGTGACTATAAATATGATGGTATCGTTGTGAATCACAAAATGCAACAGGATCTCCACATTGAGGACAGAGCCAAAGCATTTATTCAAATACCAGAAAGCCAAGTACCCAAACCAGAAAGTCAGACTCATTACAGTAGCCATGAAGTTGATAAACATAGTTACTGCAGTGAACACCTACATTCCCAAGGCTTCAAAACAATACAGGCTTCCTCAGTGAAAGATTCTCCTCTCCTCACTCACTGTAGCTCAGTGAGTGTAACTCACTCAGCCTCCCCACTGTTTGCTCCCAGCAGTTCTGGCTCCCAGAAGTTCTCGTTCCCAGCAGTTCTCAGCAGAAGTCCTCAGCAGAAGTTCTGGCTGGTTCTCAGAACTAGTTCTGCCACCACAAATTCTGTTCTCAAAAAAATCTCTTCCCTCTCTGGCCTGAGACTCTTATTAGCTCCTCCCTGCCCCACCCCTTCCTGCTATGTCAGCAAGTTCATAACACTCTGGGATTCACAAATTCTGGGACTTAACACTTGACGTAATTATGAGCTTGAAACTAAGTGCCAAGTACTTGTTAGCTTGTCAATACAAGGTATGTGGAAGAACTTCAAATCCCATTACCATTACAAAAGGTAGTACTACAATTTGAAATCTGAGGGTAAAGAACAATGCTTCCCAAATTAGGAGAAGGGTGCTTGCCAGAACTCTGACTTTGGAATCAGAAAGTTTGGGTTCCAATTCCAATTTTGGTAATGACTAGTTGTATGAACCTATGTATTCATCTTTCTTCTGTATCATTACCTTCCATGGGTGACTGTAG
The DNA here is from genome assembly GCF_028583685.1 of Petaurus breviceps papuanus. Lineage (NCBI taxonomy): Eukaryota > Metazoa > Chordata > Mammalia > Diprotodontia > Petauridae > Petaurus > Petaurus breviceps. The sequence continues at coordinate 7,442,791 of NW_027187335.1, read as the reverse complement.
TGAAGATTAAATAAGGCAATGTTTTAAAAGCTTAGAGGTTCCTAGAATAGAGCTAGACAGTGCCTCAGAGGTCCCCAACCCTCCCATAGGTTGTAAATCTCCCAGAATCAAACAGCTAGCAGAGGTAGGATTCAAATCCAAGTTGTCTGACCTCATATCAAAAGCATAATTCCTTCTATTATGTCACAGTGAATCTTGATAAAGCTTAAACCATTATAGAAAATTAAGGTACTATTATTCCTCATTCCTTCAGTAGGAGATCCATAGAAGTACTGTGGGCTGGTGAGATCAATAAAATATGATCTGAACTCCTTTCCTTTTATTGCTTTCTGGCATCCAATAACCTCCACAGCTAAATTCTTTTCTTTTGCATACAATCTTCCAGGCCTGAAACCTTTGGGTGACTTTTAATTAAAAGTATTGAAAAAGACATTCGATATCAGGCCATATAATTTATTGTTAGTCAAATTACAGTGAAATCCAATCCTGCCCTATTATTGATGAATTTCAAGGAAGAAATTACAACATGTTGGGTTTGGGAGGGAGGAGAGGAGGAGAGAAACATAGACAAGAACAGCAACAAAAATAATGCCACAAGAATCAATAGAAAAACTCTAAGCTACATATGCCCCTGAAATACAGTATGATTTATGCAAGAGCATGTAGGAAGCAAGCCTCTACTTAAAGTTAGCTTGTAAAACTATAAATTACTTTCCTAAACAATGGTAGAAGTTTTTGCTCTTTTCAACTAGAACCTAGTCTAGAAAAAAGTGTGAAGGACTGAGATTCCCCTTTATGTATATTCTGGACTTCATTCCTCTCCAGAAACCTTGTACACAGATTTTTTTTTTCCATTCCATAGAAAATTCATCATCCAGTAAGCTTACACCAACCTTGAATTACTTCTCATGATGGAAGTGCTCTCAACCTCTTTTGCCTCTCCCTTTGATGGACTGATTCCTCCCAGAACCTCCATTTTAAAGAAGAGGTACAGACCAACTAGGTTTTCATTTTTCTGCAGGCTAAACTTTTGACTCATCTCCAAAGGCCTTTCTCTACTGTGTCACTGCTATGAGGACTCTCATTCTTTTTTCAGTTATCTCTTATGGGTTATCTTACCCCATTATTACTATAATTCCTTAATCTTACCCCATTATTATTCCTTGAGGTCAGAGATTTTCTTTCTTCCTACTTGTATCTATGTGTCCAGCACTTACCACAGTGTCTGACACATAGAAATATATAAATAATTCTTAATTGATTTGTTGACTTGATTGAATTCTTGCTCCCAGAGAGTCGAACCTAGTGGCTTTAGATTGCTGATGCAGTGGCCTGCTGGAAGACAAGGATAGTATACCTTACTAAAGCTGACATTTGTAAAAGGCTTAATATAGGGGTGGCTAGGTGAGACAGTGAATAGAGCACCAGCCCTGGAGTCAGGAGGACCTGAGTTCAAATTTGTCTCCAGACTCTTAAAAGTTACTATCTGTGTGATATTGGGCAAGACACTTAACCCCGATTGCCCTGTCCTCCCCCTTCCAAAAGGCAAAAATAAATAGATAGATAGATAAATAAATGAATGAATAAATAAAGACTTAATATATGTCCTTTCATTTGATCATCTCAACAACTTTGTTATGCAGATACTATAGATATTAACATCATTTTACAGATGAGAAAATTGAAGATTAGATAATTTCCTTCTTACCAGTCATGTTGCCTGTAAATGTCAAATGTCAGTTTTGAACCCAAGGTTTCCCAATGTTGCGCCCAGTATTCTTTGCATTATATCTCACTGCCTATAATTTTATCAACTTTTCAAGATGTTATTTGTACTGTTGGAATGCGAACCCACATAGGCAACATCATAGGGCCTGTGAAATATTGAAGTATTCAGGGGGCTCATTATTCCCTTACTCTATTAATTAATACTAATATACTACATGTTAACCATAAAATCACAAATTTAATGTGTTCTAATGAGGATTCATATATCATTGAATTCATATGAATTTTCATACATTTGATGGGCAGTTATTAAGCACTATACTAGGTGATGAAGGACATACATAGGTGAATAGATCTCTGACAGGAATTTTCAGTCAAGTTCAAGAGATTAAAAACCTACATCAATTCAATTCAATTCAAATAAACATCCAGGTGGTGGAGTAAATTGAGTCCTGGGATTGTAGTTTGGAAAACCTCAGTTCAAATCTTACATCAAGTGCATACTAGCTGTGTAGCCCAAGGGAAAGTCATTTAACCTCTTCTAAGTCCCATATATTCATCTGTAAAACAAGACAGTCAGACATAATGTCCTCTAAAAATACATTTCAAGATTGCAATTTATTACACTATGATTTAACTCAACAAATATTTAATATTTTAATTGTATATGTATTAAGTGCTTTCTATATATATACAGCAACAACACTAATGATTATGATGCATGATGATGATTTTTCAAGGTCCTTCATTTTAAAAATAACTAATTTTAAATAAAATAGGCATGCTAAGATTTTTAAAATACTAATGTTTATGTAGTTACTTCAATAAAGGACCTAAGACTTTAAACAAATAACTAGATCTAATTCTGTAAGATCATAAGACTCACACACAAAGGTGCTATGAATATTCAGAGGAAGAAGAGATAATTAATTTCTTATGAGGAAGATCAACAATGGCTTCATGGAAGAGATGCCATTTGAGCATGTCTAGAACTGATGGGTAGTAATTCAGCAGGAATTCAGAGAAGAGAGAGGGGAAAAAAGTGAGAAAATATGACAAATATTCAGAAAATCAGAAGTGGGGCAGCTAGGTGGTACATTACATAGAATACTGGCTGTGGTGTGATTCTGGGAAAGTCACTTATTCCCAATTTCTGAGAATGAGAGAGAGAGGGGAAGAGAGAGAGAGAGAGAGAGAGAAAGAGAGAGAGAGAGAAAGAGAGAGAGAGAGAGACAGAGAGAGAGAGAGAGAGAGAGAGAGAGAGAGAGAGAGAGAGAGAGAGAAAAAGAAGAAGAAGAAGAAGAAGAAGAAGAAGAAGAAGAAGAAGAAGAAGAAGAAGAAGAAGAAGAAGAAGAAGAAGAAGAAGAAGAAGAAGAAGAAAGAGAGAGAGAGTATCTTGGCTATCTTTTATGTAAGTGACATCATATGTGCTTATTTGATCCTCCATTCATGGCTACTCCTTTGACTAGTAAAAAGAGGAACCTGGGTTGTTCAATAGACATAGAATTGGATTTGGAGTTAAGAAAACCTGAGGACAGGAGCCAAGATGACAGAGTAGAAACAGGATTTCCTCGGGGCTCCACCTTCCACCTCACCCAATTCATGTAAAAGGTGACTCTGAAGAAACGTTGGAGATACAGAGCTCACAAAATGACACAGAGCTGAGGAGAGCCTGGCAGGCTGGTATGGGCCAGTGCAGTGCTTTGGGAGCTGACCCCAGTCCCCTGCAAGCCTGAGGATTTAGCCTCAGGGTGGGCCTGATCAGCCGCTGGCTGGAGAGATTTCATATCACCAGAAGCTGTGGTGGTTTCCAGAATTATCAACTCATAGATGCTAAGGAGAAGTGAGAGATCAGTGCAGTGTGGACTTTGGGATCCAGTAATTGGGGGTGCAGTTGGCTTTTGTCCCCAGAGCGAGAAGCACCACACTTGTGCAGCCACAGCTATGTGGCTACTTCAGCTCCTGGCCTGCAGATTGTAGGGGGACCAAGCATCCAGTCTGAGGTGTAACCACTCTAGTTTTAACCTGCTTGGAATGGATTGTAGTCTGGGGTGGAGGTCCTGAAGTGTGCGATCAGCTTGCCAGAGTGTGTGGAGGTTTCAAAGAGGGCAACCAACTAATACTATCATCAACTGAGAAAACCACAGCATTTGGAATGAAGCTCCCCTGTGTGGTGGCAGAGTCGTACTGTGGCAAAAAAAAACAAATGTCAAGTAATTGAGTGGCAACATGAGCAGGCAAAGGAAGCAAAACAAAAAGAGTAACCCAACTCTACAAACTTATTTTGGGGACAAAAAGGATCAAAGCATAGAACAGGAGGAAGACAGTGAAGTCAGAACTCCTGCACCCAAAGCTTCCAAGAAAAATACAAGCTGGTTACAAGCCATAGAAGATCTTAAGAAGGATTTTGAAAATCAAATAAGAAAAGTAGAGGAAAAATTGGGAAGAGAAATGAGAACTATGCAAGAAAATTATGAAATGAGAGTCAACAACCTGACTGAAGAAAATAACACCTTAAAAATAGACAAACTCAGTTGGCAAAAGAGGCTCAAAAAGGCAATAAGGAGAAGAATGCCTTAAAAAGTCGAATTTGACATATGGAAAAAGAATCCCAAAAGCTCACTAAAGAGAATCATTCTTTCAGAATTAGATGGCAGCAAATAGAAGCTAGTGACTTTATGAGAGATCAAAATACTATTAAATAGACCCCCCCCCAATTAAAAAAAATAGAAGGTAAGGGGAAATATCTCATTGGGAAAACCACTGAACTGGAAAATAGTTTCAGGAAAGATAATATAAAAATATTTACTACCAGAAAGCCATGATCATATTTTCTCCTGAAATGTGATACTCTGTTTTGCTGGTTAGGTGATTATTGGTTTTATTCCCAGCTCCTTTGCCCTCCAGGATATCATATTCCAAACCCATCAATCCCTCAGTGTAGAAGCTGCCATATACTGTACTATCCTGATTGTGTTTATACAATATTCAATTTTTTTTGGTGGTTTAGTAACTCTTTGATTATAACTCTATATTGCTTCCCACAATGGTTGAACCAATTCACAGTTCCATCATTAGTCATTCAGCCAACACTTATTAAGGAATTATTATGCTCCAGGCTGTGTGACAAGCACCGGGGATGAAAATAAAAGAAAAAGACAATTTCTTCTTTCAAGAAACTCATAGTGTAGTGGGGGAAACAGCATAAAAATAATTATGTACAAATAAGACAGAGAAAAGATAAACTAAATGTAATCAGAAGAGGTAAGGCACTAACATTAAAGGAGATCCAGAAAGACTTGTTATAGATGGTGGGATTTTTATCTGGGACTTTAATAGAAACCATGGAGGTCAAGAGACAGGGATGAGGAGGGAAAGAATTCTAATTATGGGGGCCAGGGTCTCCCATGGTATCCTGAGTCTTCTCCAGTCATTCTGATCAATATCTGGTCAGTAGATCCAAATGACTTTGGAGGAGAAAGTGAGGCTGGTGACCTTGCACAGACCTCCCTCACTCAAATCAAATTATACTGCAAGTCATATAATCATTTCGCTGATGCCATGGTTCTTTTCAAAAACCAAGGACAAACAACCTGTGAATAGACCAAACTGCCAGAATGGGGACCCAGTTAGTTGGGTAACTTAGCTCGTCCTCTTCCTCTCCTTCTCTTCTCCAAAGGAAGGAAAAATTTGATGGCCAGAAGTGACCCACTTAACTTTGGGTTTACTGGCTAGATTTATGGGATATAGATGGTGAAAGTGCACAGGAGATGAAATATCATATGCATTGAACAGAAAGAATGCTAATGTTACTAGGTCTCAGCATATGTGAAGCTAAGTAAATGTAAGAAGATTGAAAGGTAGGAGACAGTGTGGTTAGGAAAACTGAAAAACCTTTTAGTATAGACCTGGCAACAAATATGCCAAGTTAAACTCTTCTGACTAAATGATATGAAACTTATTATTAGCAACTTGGTAAGTTCATTGTCAGCAATGACCCGTAAAGTGGAAATACAGGGGTGGCCAGGCAGCACAGCAAGTAAGAGCACCAGCCCCAGAATCTGGATGACCTGGGATCAAATTTGGGCTCAGACACTTAGCACCCACCCAGAAACACCTGGCCGTGTTACCTTGAGCAAGTTACTTAACCCCAATTGCTTTAAAAAAAAACAGAAATACAACTTGGTTCAGGTTTCTGAGCAGCTTCTTTCTACAATGATGATTAGAGGATTGGAGGAAAAGTGGATAAAATACATTTTTTTTCCATCAATGAATTGTGTTTTAAGATAGGAGACATATATGAAACCATTTGTCCACCTAGCTTGCTGCTTTAGAAAGATGTGTGCATATGAGATGAGGTGAAATGAGATGCAGAGGAGTAGACCCCACTCCTTTATATGTGTTTCTAGTCATATTATACAAACATGGTATAAAGGACTTCTTAGTAAAAGACCTGGGGGATTTAATGGACTTCAAACTCAATATACATAAATTGCATGATAAGATATCCCCCAAAGCAAAACAACAACAACAACAACAAAAACAAACAACAATCATTTTTTTATTCTACTTTAAGATTTATGAAGTACTTTATATCTCTTATCTACATTTCAGGAAGATTCTAAGGATAGAGTGATTTTAAAAGTGTAAAGTGCTTTTCAAAATTCAAACTGCTATGGAAATGCTAGCTACTACCACTAGCTTGTAAGACAGGTGATATTGTTCCATATTTTATATATGTGGAAACTGAACCTGAATGAAATTAGGTGACTTGACCAGGATCACAGGGCTAACACAGGGTTAATCCCAGGCAGGATTTGAATGTGAGTAGGGCACAGCTGCAATAATGGCAGAACAAAGGAAATTGCAACTACTGAACTAGTCATGATAGGACAAAAGATTCAGGTTCTTGGGGACTGGAGAAGGAAAATTAGCCAAGGGAAATAGTGCTCCTGGAAAGGGAATTGAACCACACAGTGTTATAGACAAATATAGGACACTATAGTGAAGTATAAGACTGTCTATTGCCCTGGAGGAGTAATGCCTTTTTGTGTGACTTGAAAAAAAACCCTTTTTGCCATATGTTTGTTATTGCCCTGGCAACATGTTCCATATATGTATTGATTTTAATAATCTGGATCAAGTGATTTAACTAACTCCTTTTCAAACCCTAAAATTTGTTTTCACTTAGGCTGGTTTTTCTTGAATTATCTATTTCTGTCCATCCTTTTGTAGGAAAGAATAGCCCAATAATCAATATCAAATAGAAAAGTGGAGGTAGGACATTTTCAAAGGAAGGAAAACATTGAATAAGGCTCATGTCACAATCGAGAGAATGTTCAGATATAAATATAAGAAAAACTGCCTGTCATGATTGCATATAAAATTTGATGTCTCCAGCCAGAATCTTTTTACAAAGTTGAGATTTCTGGCTTCTGCCACTGCTGCTAAAAGGGAAGAATTGTGATGATGTAGCATTTCCTGCCATCTGTTCCCTCAAAGAGTTGAAATATCTTGCAAGAAAAAGTGCACATATATTAGTATCTATAATTATAATTATTATGAATGGAATGGACTCTAGTTTTTCTGAGAAATGTCTATACCCCCAGAGAGTAAATATTATGGCTCTTTGACTCTATTTCCCTTGAAAATTAATCACATAGGTTCAATATCTCCTTCAAATTGCACAGGCAGATTAACATGCAATTATCTATCCTTGTAAGTGAATTACTCTGATGGCAAACTTCAGATCCCCATTGATTTCCCATCTTCTCTAAATAATAGCCCTTCTGGCCAATCTCAAGGAAATAGCTGCCTTTCGACCTATATACCAATTTTAAAATTAGCTTATTTTGACAGAATTTTGGCATGAGCAAATTTTCTGGCTTTCACAGGCTCTTTTTCTGTGCCCTATCTTCCCTTTCCCCATCAGGCCATTCAAAGATTTAATATTTTTCCCCTTTTCTCCTGATGAAAAAGAATTAAGAACCTACTATGAGACATGCATTGCATCATGTGCAAGGGACAGAGAAGTACACCAGCATTCCTGCCATCGAAAAGCTACTAGCATAAGTATGTATACTTATAAAGTAGGCAGTAATTGAAAGCAGGAACTCAGTTCCCTAAGACCTCTTTATAGCAGTAGTAATGATAAAGTTTGCACAATTGACTTACCCTTAATATAATATTTTTAGAGAGCTGGAGAGCATTTGATCCAAACAGGGGTCTAAAAAGCATTTTTGTCAAAACTGATTGGAATAAGTTTATGTCATCTGTGGAACTTCAGGTTTCCCTAGATCTGAATCTGGCTCTCTAACCATTATGTCCCACTGCTTCTCTTATAGAATATGTGATTGTGAATGTGTGTGTATGTGTGCATGTGTGTATAATCACAACTATATTCTATAAAACATATTTACATACTCTGGAGCTAATCACCTAACTCCCATTTATAGTTGCAGATTGGATTTCCAGAGTGTGGTTGCTTTGTAACCACTTAGAGTTCTAAAGGTATTTTTAATAAATAAATTGCTAAGTACCAATGTGATGGGATTGAAGTACACTGCAAGAAATGACTCCATAAAGACAAGTAATTGAAGATCTCTTTATGGAAATGTTATTGATAAAGTTTACAAAATTCACCCTTAGTCAACACAAGTCTTTTGTTTTTGTTTTACAGATTTGAAAAACATGTGACCCAATGGTGATCTAAACGTTTTTTCTGTTAAAATTGATTGGAATAAGAAATATCCCTTATAAAATCTACTATATATGGAACAGATAGAAATGGAATCAGCTAGATTCAGAAATTCAGATATTATATGAAAAGCAATATAGTAGAAAATACACTTGAAAAGAAATAAAGAAAAATGAGATTTAGCCATTATTGCTAATATGTAACTGAGGCAGCATAGTGAAGGAGAAAATGGATTGCAGAGAATATGATTGGAATCCCAGTTTATTGACAGTGCAACCTTGAAGTAATCACTACTTCTCTAGGCTTTCATGTCCTTACCTGCAAAATGAAGAGTTCAGATTAGGTGATCTCTCAGGCCCCTTGAATCTCTGATATTTTATGTGTGGCATTAAAACTCTGCATCTTCTCTTTGATCAAGGGAGAGAAGGGTGTTTTATGCCTCCAAGAGAACATCTCGAGACAGTGGTTTCTCAGAATTGCTGTGGTCGGAGGACTGTTTATGGCATTCACACCAAACCAATCATCCAGGGAGACAGCCACAGTAATAATTCAATCGTGATCATGTGAAAAGTCTTGGGTTTTGAGTTAATAACGTCCTCTTAGCAAGCCCCTTAAATCTTTTTAAAGAGATGTTCCTGTTGACATCACTACAAAGTTCAATTCATCATCTGTATGTATCTGTACAGCCCAGAATCTGTTGGTTGAATGAATGATTCAAGTTTACCAGTATTATTAGTCACCTTGTTCACCAGGACAGTTCACCATACTATTATACACCTGGAAACTGGTTGAGTCTTGTTCATGTAAGAACAATACAATTGTTGTTATCTAATTAATCCATTACCTAAAAGCATACTGTTAAAACGTTGTCTTTTTATTTCCTCTTGAATTATCCAGGTCGCTCACATAATATGAACTCACTGAAATTCACTTTTCCTTGCTTTTGGCCTCCAATAAAATCTAATATTTCAACAATTTGTTTGTACTTTACTTAAGAAAATATCTTACTTAACTAATTCTATTTAAGGTGGCTATAGGATTTATTTGGGGGGGGGGAGAGGAGTCTTAACTATCTGAATAATTAAGTCAGTACTTAGATGCACACTGTTTATTAATCTGCATTAATTTTCTAATCAGGAGGTTGGTTGAGATCTAGCATTGGTTTTCAAAAAGATGAAGAATATGTCATACAATCTAATTCTATTCTATTTAATTCAGTAAAAATGCAGTTAAATTAAATAAGCATGTGTTAAGCACTCTTCTTGTACAAAACTCTATGAGGAATGCAAGAATATAAAAAATCTCACATTTACTCATAATGTTCTCTTGGCCCTTTCTGAGCAGTCTCTTTTTTAGCTACAATGCCTGGATTCCTTCAAACAATCCTTGCTTGACTTGCATGAACTGAATGATCCTCATTCAATGTTTACATGATGAGCAAATATATATCTGACATGTTCCAATGAGAAGTATAAAGATTTAAGGTAAAGACTAGATAGGAGGTTTACTGACAAGCCAAAGAAAAATATAATGATGACCTTAAACAGAATGGCAGCAATAAGAGTGAGCACGAGGTAGGAAAGCCTGTGGAAAATAAGAAAAATAATAAAGACAAAAAAATTAAAAATAATAAAACAAAATTTAAAGAAGAAAATAAGGAAAATACATTTCCCATACATATATATGAGATAAAATGACTGAATGGATTTGGTAATTGAGGAATAAGAGAAGAGTGATAGTTGAGTCTGATGTCATTGCCTAAGTGAATATGAAAATAACATTCCTACTAAATGAGTAGGAAAATCAGGTTCATGCTTTGTGGAAGAAGGTTATGAATTTATACCTGTACAATATTAGATATTGTTGAATATAAGTACCCAGAGGTATAGTCAGTTGAAGCAGGCAGTAGGTAGCAAGAAGATAGATGAAAATGAACATCTGGAGTCTAAAAAAGATCAAGGTAGAAGCTGTATGTTTGGGAATCATATAGATGGATATGGTAATTGAAGGTCTGAGAGTACATAAGAGTGCAATGGAGAGAGCAAATTTATACAGAGACACTGAGAGGACAAGGCAAAGTGAGGCAGGATGAGGCATAAAAACAAACTTGAAATTACAGAATGTAAAGAAACACATTGTCTGCAATCTCAATGATACAAAAAAAGGTCATAAAAGATAGGAACTAAAAAAGAGCCCTTAGATTTGGTAAAGGAGTCCTTGGTGAACTTTTACTATCAGAGTAATTAAAGAAGGTAGATTGCAGGCAATAAGTGAGTAAGTGATGAAGTAAGTGGAAGATGCAATGAGTATAGACTTTGTCAGTAAGAGGGAAGTTAAAGATGGGATGATAGCTTGATTGGATGGCAGGATTAAAGAAATAATTTTCTTTCTTCTTCCCTCTTTCCTTCCTTCCTTCCTTCCTTCCTTCCTTCCTTCCTTCCTTCCTTCCTTCCTTCCTTCCTTCCTTCCTTCCTTCCTTCCTTCCTTCCTTCCTTCCTTCTTTCCTTCCTTCCTCCTTGGGAAAAAGAAAAGAGGAAAGTATCTGTGAGGAAGTTAGAGAACAATTTTGTAATTTGGAGGAGAGAAGCTGTGAGAGCTCATGTGTCAGATAAAGTAGGAGGCAATGTCATCTACAGAGAATGAGGACTTTGAAATGGGATATTGCAGGAAAAAAAGGAGTTTCCAGCTGCTTTTGAGAAGGCAATAGGGAACATATAAAATATAAATAAAGAGACTGCTGAACAGCAATGATAGCTCAGTCACCCTTTTATATATGAATGTTTATTGGATCTAATCTCCATAGTTTGATTGCTTTCTTTTTAATTTTTTTCTTATAATGTTATTTTTTCTCATTCTTTCCAAATATACCACTCTCTCCCTTACCCTTTTCAGGGAGCCATCTCTTCAAATAAGAGGGTGAAAAATGAAAAGAAAAATTATACAACATAATATAGCATTTAACATATAATAGTGTATACAATATGTCACATTCTTATATTCACACCACTGCAAGGAAAGGAGGAAAGTGATATTTTTTCAAGTCCTCTCTAGCATAAAGGTTGGTAATCATAACCATATTTCAGTCAATTTTTTATTATTCTTTATATTTTGTGTATATTGCTGTCTTGCTTCAACTTATTTCATTCTGTGTCAGTTCAAGTAAGTCTTCCTAGCACACACACACACACACACACACACACACACACACACACACACACACACACACACACATGCTCACAAGTCTATTGCTAGATCCAAGAAGTCTAAGGTACTCACCTTCTCCTCTCCCCTAAGGGGACCCTCTCAGCTACATATCTATTCAAAGGAATAGTGTTCAGTCTTAGGGCAGCCTTGCCTCCAGAAAAAGGCTATATTCTTTCTCCCATTCTCTAGCTATTTTCTATTTCACCTGAGTCAATGGGAAAATTACATAAGATTTAGGTTTGGGTAATGAGTAGGATCTCTCCAAAACAGAGGAGAAAATTTAACTTCATTCCCACCAAATGCCAGTTACACAAAATCCAGTACAGTAGTGAACAAACCCCCCTTAATGCAAGCTGATAAGAAACAAATCAGAGTGGTTATAGAAATCACAATATGGCAGACAGTATACCTCCACATATTGATATCATTATATCTCCTACTGAGTGCAAGATATTTCATCTTTAGAAATATGATGTCCTTGATCTTACCCAAGGAGTAATTCTCTGAAATTTTCTGTGTAAAAAAACACAAAATAGGGACATGCTCAAGATTTCTGATTCTCCACATGCCATCTTCTTCCCAACCTATATTTCTCCCGAGAGGGACCTCTCCCTGAAAAAAGTCTGAATCTGATATATCCTTTTTTATAGATAGAAGCCTTTAGAATTATTTCTTTTCTCTCATGTTCCCACAAATTCCACCTCTCATGGAGGCAAAGAATATTAAGTAATCATTCCCTCTACTCATGAGGAGAGTGTTATGTACTTACGCTTGAGACTGAGGTTGCATTCATTCATTCATTCATTTAGCTACTGATATATTATCTATCCATCCATCCTTATATTAGCTGTTTCTCTACTAATAAGAATAATAGCTAGCATTTACATTGTGCTTTATAGCTTGCAAAATACTTTACAAATGTTATCTCATTTTATTCTCACAATATCCTTGTAAAGTAGGTACTATTATCATCCTTATTTTATAGATGTGTAAATGAAAGTGGAAAGGGATTAAATTATTCACCTTGGACCACATGGCTATTAAGTAGCCAAAGTATAATATGGAACTAAATCTTCCTGATTCCATGTCCAAAATTCTATCCACTGCACTGTATAACTGTCTGTAGTAATAACAAATTAATTTTTAAGGTACAAGTATAAATTTCCTTCTACTTTGCTAAATTTTCAAGATAACTGCCCAAAATATCCATTTTGCATTAGACATGAAGAGATAGTCTTTTCACTGTTGCTATATTTACTTTATTCAGTAAACTATATGATAATAGAAAATATTTTTCCAGTTATGTGGTTGAAGTGTAGTCTATGAGATTCCTACTATTTTCCAATAATTTGACTCCAAATTATGCTCAACTCAGCAAAATTTTCCTTCCTGCCCAGATATCTGAAACAACAAGGCTTGGCAGGGCAGGCAGATGGTATATACATATTAGATATGATTTTCTAGGGCTCCCTATATAACACAACCTATCTGATGCAATGTAAATGCTTATGACTGGGTTTTATTCATAGACTATATTTTTCATCTGGTTCTATCAGCATTCTCTCTGAAAGGGCTCATTGGGTGCGTTTTTGGGTGACCTCTGAGAGATCACATTTTTTAATTGTTATTAAATGTTTATTTCATTTTCCCTTTACATTGGTTTACAAGCTGTTTCTCTCCCTCCCTTTCAACCTTGAACTGGAGAAGGCTGACATTTGACAGGGCTATGTATATGAAACTATACAATACATAGTTTCATATATCAGTTCTTTCCCTGGAGGTAGATAGCATCTTCTTTCATAGGTCCTGTGTAGTTGATTTGAATATTCATATAACTAAGAATTAATTTAAATTTACTCTTTGATCAATATTGCTGTTACTATAAATGACATTCTCCTGATTCTGCTCATTTTACTCATGAAGATACAGTCTTAGTTCTTGAAAGAATGCCATGATTAACATCTGACCAGTTTGGGAGTGGAAAACTTGCCCAGCTAAAACTGAATAATATATCCCACTTATTGCCTCCTCTCTCATAAGTGAGGCCAGAGGAAATGTTGGCTCTGAAACACTCCTGAAGTCTTCTCAGTTAATTTTCAAGATGAAAGATTGTAGATTTTTGCAAATAGCTCTGTAGTCTCTTAAGACATTAATGCCAAATCTTCTACCAACTTCTGACTGCCCCTGGTAAGCAATACATTATAAGTTTCTTTATAATACTGATATAAAGGCAAATTTTGTTTGTCTTGCTGATGCTGAAAAGCCTTTTAGTGCTTCCAATATCTACCACAAGACACATTATAATAGATAACTTAAATTACAAAGAATTTCGCAGGAAGGGAGGATATTCAAAAATCTTTGGCAGTGATGGGAGAATTGGATTAATCATCACATTGGACTGATTATTGTTTATATAATGGTGGTAAACAGAATTGTTACTGTGTCATTTTCTCACTAAGTTTTCCTTTCTAATCTCTGAGATCAACTGAGCTCCCTTGTTTGTGTTGGAACGCATAGTGGTTGGAGGGGAAGGGAGAGCAGTGTGATTCAGAAGTGGGACTAAGTAATTAGACATAACTTGTATTATAGAAATTCAGATAGGTTGTTTTATAGATCGACTAGCTTCTTAATATATTTAACAAATACTTATAGGAATGTTTTAAATAGACATTTAAATAGTTTTAAATTTTAAAATAGGGGGTGGAGCCAAGATGGCAGAACAGAAGCAGTAAATTTTCTAAGCTCCTCTTTGAATCCCATCATTAAACTTTAAAAAGTGAATCTTAATGGATTTTGGAGTGATAGAATCCACTGAGAGATGAAGCATGGCAGAATCCAGCACAGCAAAGTGCCCATGTGCAGAGTGGAGTATGGGGGCCTGCACCAGCAGGGACTAGAGAGCAGACCACAGCAGGGTGAGAAAGAGCCCCAGCCGGCAGATTCACCCACCCCAAGTGCGATGCCCAGCCTTCTCAACAGCATCACACCATGGGATCGGACAAGAGGATCTGTCAGAGGTGGGTAAGAGAAAGCACAGGGCCCACAGCAAAGACAGCAGCTTTTCTTGGTGCTATCAGCCCAAAGCCTGGAAGATTAAAAATCACCTACCTGATTTTCCAGAGGCCAAGATGGCTAAGTAAACTCTAGCTGCTCCAATTCCCCCTCCCTGATCTAGAAAACCCAAAGATAAAGGTCCCAGTCACAGTAAAATCCTGAAATAGCAGGAAATAGCCTCAGACTTAGGAGCCACTGAGAAAGGGTGTAACTGAGGCAGTAAGGAGACTGAAATGAAGGGCCAGAGGGGTCCCAAAAAGCCCCACCTCACCTGACCAGCAAGAATCTGCCTGAGCTGTAGCAGTGGCATAGAGGCAAAAATCTGAAGTGGCCAGACCACCCTCCCCCCACTCTGTGAGCCTCGGGGTAACTCATGGGAAACACTGAGAGTCCTGGCCTTGGCCTCAATCTATACACCCAGAGGCTGAAGCACACAAAACCAACAACCAGGCACCTAGCTCCCAGCCTGAGGAGATTGGGTCAGAGTCCTCTATACCACAGGAGCAGAAATACACTTTAAAGGACAAAAAATAGGCAATTACAAAAGGCCAGAAGCAACTTGCAAAGGCAAGACCTAAGACAATAGAATCCTATTATTCTGAAGAAGAAGAATCACTTTCAGGAGACACAATAGACTCTGAATCCACACCTGAGACCACAGAAGGAAATATGAACTGGTCTCAAGCTCAAAAACTATTCTTGGAGGAGTCCAAGAAAGATTTTAAAAGCCAAATTAAAGAAGTAGAAGATAAATTTAAATCTACCAAATTGGACAAAATTGGGGAAAAAAAAGTCTCACTGAAGAAAACAAATCCTTAAAAAGTAAAATTTGTAATCTAACTGGAGAAAATTCCTCCCTTAAAAAGGACTTTCAAAAAATAAGGGAAGAAAATAATTCACAAAAATAAAAATTAAAAACAGTCATATTAAACCTCAGGACCCTATGATGCACCAAGAATCATTCAAACAAAACATGAAGATTGAAATATTAGAAGAAAGTGTAAAATATCTCACTGGAAAAACAACTGACCTGGAGAAGAGATGCAGGAGAGATAACTTTTAAGAATTATTGTTCTGGCCCCGCCCCACCTGCTGGAGATGAAGGGATGGGCTCCGGCGTGCAACTGTCCCGCCGCTGGACTTCATCGTGGAGAACGTGGAGAAGGCCCTTCACCAGCTCTACTATGACCCCATCATTGAGAACAAGCACTTAGCCCAGAAGTGTCTGATGCAGGCCCAGGTCACCCCACAGGCCTGGCACTTCAGCTGTCAGCTGCCGCAGCCCGAAAAGGTGCCTGAAATCCAGTACTTTGGGGCCAGTGACCTGCATGTCAAGATTTCCTACTACTGGAGCGACATCCCCGCTGACCAGTATGATAATCTGAAGGCCCAGCTCCTGGCGCACATTGGACGCTTTTCCAGCAGCTCCAAGATTGTGCTGATGTAAAAAGCTGTGCATGGCGCTGGCCTCGCTGGCCCTCAGCATGATGCCTGAGGCCTGGCCCTGTGCCGTGGAGGACATGGTGCGCCTGTTTCAGGCAGAGGGCACCCCTGGTGACTGGCAGGGCCCCTGACTGGCACTGCTGGAGCTCTTGACTGTGCTGCCCGAGGAATTCCAGACCAGCCTGTTGCCCCAGTACTGCAGGAGCCAGGTGCATGCCCTACTGGCGCAAGAGTGCAGGGCCATCTTCCCCCTGCTGGAACAGCTGCTGCAGCAGCCCAGCCTGCCCAGTGCCATCAAGCAGAAGGCGCTCAAGTGCTTCTCCAGTTGGGTGCCCCTGGAGGTGCCCCTGCTGGACTGTGAGAGGCTGATCCAGGTGGCCTTCAGTGCCCTGTGGGACCCTGAGCTCTTCTACAGCAACATGGAGGCCATGGTCAATGACATCTCACAGCCGGATGCCCAGAGGTATGTGAACACTCTGCTCAAGCTGATCCCCCTGATGCTGGGGCTGCAGGAGCAGCTTCGGCAGGTGGTGCAGAATGGGGACATGGAGACGTCTCATGGGATTTGCCTATTTGCTGTGGCTTTGGGAGAGAATCATTCCAGGGCGCTGCTGGGCCAGGTGGAGCACTGGCAAAGCTTCTTGGCTTTGGTCAACATGATCATGTTCTTCACGGGCATCCCTGGCCACTACCCAGTCAATGAGACCACCAGCTCCTTGATCCTCACTTTCTGGTACACTCTGCAGGACGACATCTTGTCTTTGGAGGCAGAGAGGTAGGCTGTGTACCAGCAGCTGTACCGCCCTGTCTACTTCCACCTGGGGGACATGCTCCTACACAAAGCTCAGTTTCCCGCGGTTCAAGAGTACAGCTTCTGGTCTTCTGATGAGAAGCAACAGTTCCAAATCTACAGGGTGGACATTTCAGACATGCTCATGTACGTCTAGGAGATGCTGGGGGCGGAGCTGCTGAGTAACCTCTATGACAAGCTGAGCTGCCTGCTCACCAGCTCTGAGCAGCCTTGCTCTTGGCAACTGAGGTTCTTCCCTACGGCTTCCAGTCTATCGTGGAAAACATTGATGTCAATTACTCCGATGTGGTTCCAGGGCTCATTTGCTTCATCCCCCGCATAAGCATCAGCAATGTGCAGCTGGCAGACACCGTTATGTTCAGCTGTCAGAGTGGCTGGCAGACCACCCAGTCATGATTAACAATGTCCTGCCCCTGGTTCTTCACTCCCTGGGCAACCCTGAGCTCTCCATGTCCTCTGTCTCTACCCTAAAGAAGATCTGCTGGGAGTGCAAGTATGACCTCCCCCCCCCCCCCTATGCAGCCAACATTGTGGCTGTGTTTCCCAGGACATGCTGATGAAGCAGATTCACAAGACAAGCCAGTGTATGTGGCTGATGTAGGCCCTGGGCTTCCTGCTCTCAGCTTTGCAAGTAGAAGAGATTCTGAAAAACCTTCACTCCCTCATCACCCCCTACATCCAGCAGCTGGAGAAGCTGGCTGAGGAGATGCCCAATCCTTCTAACAAGCTGGCTATTGTCCACATCCTGGGGCTCCTCTTCAACCTCTTCACTACATTGGACATCAGTCACCATGAGGACCAGTGCGAGCATGAAGGCCCTGAGCTCAAGAAGGTGCCCATACCACAGGGACCCAACCCAGTGGTGGTTGTGCTACAGCAAGTTTTCCGGCTCATCCAGAAGTTGGTGAGCAAGTGGTTAAATGATGCCCAGGTGATATAGGTGGTGTGCGCCATCTTTGAGAAGTCCGTTAAGACCTTGCTCGATGACTTTGCACCCATGGTCCCCCAGCTGTGTGAGATGCTGGGACAATATACAGCACAATTCCCCAAGCCTCTGCCCTCAACCTCACTCGCCAGCTGGTACACATCTTTGCTCATGAACTTACCCACTTTCCCCCCATCAAGGCCCTCTTCCTATTTGTCACCTCCGTCACACTCACCCTCTTCCAGTAAGGGCCCAGGAATCATCCTTATATTGTTGATTCATTTATGCAACTTCTGGCACAGGCCCTGAAGAGGAAGACAGACTTGTTCCTGTCTGAAAGCTTGGATGTCAAGGCTGTGTTCCAGTGTGGTGTACTAGCACTCAAGTTCCCTGAGGCCCCAACTGTCAAGGCCTCCTGCAGCTTCTTTACAAAGTTGCTGCCCCAATGTGGGGAGATCCCACCTATCAGGCAGGTGGTCCAGAAGGATGGCAAAGTGCTGCTGCAGGCTGTGTTACAGGCCATCAACAGCCAGGCCTCCTGCAGCCTCATGGATTCCTTTGCGGATGTCCTCTTTGCCCTCAACAAGCACTGCTTTAGTTGCCTCAGCATGTGGATCAAGTAAGTGAGGCAGACGCCAGGCTTCCCCTCGCCCCGGCTCAGTGCTGAACAGAAGTACACCTTCAGCCAGCAGGTCCTCAGAGAGCGGGTGAACAAGTGTCGTGTGAAGGAGAAGGTGAAGGAGTTCACACTGCTGTGCCAGGGTCTCCATGGTACCAACTACACTGCTGACTACTGAGGGCTGGCTGAGGCTGAGTTTCTATAAAATAAACCCCAAACCTCCTCAAAAAAAAAAAAGAATTATTGTTCTACTGGAAAGTGATGATGAAAAAAGCAGCCTAGAAAAGAGATTGTCAAAGAAAACTGACCTGGAGTCCTAGAATTAGAAGGTAAAATAAATATCAAAAGAATTCACTTGACTCCTCCTGAAAGAGATCCCAAGTTAAAAACTCCAAGAAATATAGTAGCCAAATTCAAGAATTACAATGTTAAGAAGAAAATACTACAAGCAGCCAAAACGATACAACTCAAATATTGTGGAACTATAGCCAGGATTACAGAGGACCTAGAAGCTTCTACATTAAAATATGGGAGGGATTGGAATCTGATATTTTGTAAATCAAAAGAGCTAAGACTACAACCAAGGATTAACTATCCAGTAAAACTGAACAGTATCTTTCAGGCAAGGAGATGGTCATTTAATGAAATAAGGAACTTCCAGACTTTCCTGATGAAAAAGCCAGACGTCAATGGAAAATTTGATTTCCAATTACAAGACTCAAGAAAGACATAAAAGATAAACAAGGAAAACACAAATTCACACGTATACACATGCATACATGCACACATGCACACATGCACATAACTCAGAATGCAATAAGAACAAACTACATTCCTATGTGAGAAGATAACTGTCAATATTGAAATTTATATGATTATCATGACTTTTAAAAAGTGTATACAGAGATAGAGGGTGTGGGTATAAATGAAATAATCTGATGATTAAAAAAAGGGGGGGTTCAAAGGGACTGTAATGGGATAAAAGGAAAGGATGAGGCAGAAAAAGGTAAATAATGCCATACTAAGAGGCATAAAGAGACACTATAGTAGAGGAGAATGGAAGAGGGAGACGAATATCATTTGAACTATTCTTACTGGTTCTGGTTCAAAGAGGGATCAACATAAACAGTTAAGTTTAAGATTCTAACGTGAAAAGACACAAAAACTCATTAAATAGAGGGAAAGGAGTGAGGGAGGGGAAAACTCTATGAAATATAGTCTCACTGGCTTGGGGGCAAAGGGGGAATAACATACTCTGATAAGTATAAAAATATATTGTCTTCTATAGGCTGTAGAAGGGTAAGGGGGGATAAAAAGGGGAGGGGGATGAAAAGAGAGGGAAATAGTAGTAAAGGGAAAGGGTAGGTAAAAAAGGAGGGAGTGTAATGGAAATGTAATTTTGAAGATCTTCCCTGCCCCTAGGCTAAAGTGCACCTGGAGCCTGGTGTGGGAGGCTTGTTTTTCAGTAGATACTTCTTGATTGGCCAGTGAGTCAATAAGGTTGTTACATTCTCTGAGCCAGGAGAAGGCTATATAAGCCCTGATGTGTAGCTTTGTGT
>NW_027187335.1:7409560-7422651 GCF_028583685.1 Petaurus breviceps papuanus | reverse complement strand
GATTGGCCAGTGAGTCAATAAGGTTGTTACATTCTCTGAGCCAGGAGAAGGCTATATAAGCCCTGATGTGTAGCTTTGTTTTGGGGCTCACTTTGAAAAGTGTTCTGTGATTTGATCTGGATTCTGGGAAGCCATTATTCAGAGCCCCCCGGCTTTGAAAAACCCAGATGTTGATTTGGTATGGATGTAATGGTTGGACAGTTTGGAAAGCTGTCTACTTGATCTGTTTCTGTCTTGATAATTCTGCCTGTATACTTTGAAGTCCAGGATGCTGACCTATTTCCCCTGAACTAGGTAAACGATATATGTTTGACTGATTAAAGTAAGCTTGTTAACCCATTTTGAGTTACTTTGCTTTATCAAAGCAGATCCAAGAACCTGTGTTCCAGTAAACCCTGGGGACACTTGGGGTGCTTGCTGCTACAAAATGGCATCACGAACAGGATCTGCAGAGTAAATGGAAAGTATGGGGACTGGGATAATTGTTTGTTTCCCAGTTGTGGTAGCTGTGACTCTGTGGAGCCATAGAGCAGGAGAGAAGAATGGCCTGCATGCAGACTTCGCTGAGCTGAGAGCAGGAATGGTGAGCTGCCTGCATCGGGACCTGGGCAGAAGCCAGGAGTGGCTGCCCCTGCGGGAGGAGAAGGAACCCAGGAGTTTGGAATTCAGACACAGGAAAAGATAAGAACTGAGCAGCAAAGCAGGGGCACTGAGTGTATTTCCTGGCTGCATCCCACAGTTTGGGACCCAAGGGGAAGATGGACTTGTGACTATGGTGGGTGGGATGAAGTGCCTTGGACCCCCAAGGACCCCACCTTGTTGGTTTTGTTGCCCAGCCCCCTCTCTGTACTTGGAAGCAGGGGCTTGAGCTGTGTGAGGGGAAGGACACGCCCCCCTCCTCCCACGAGAACTTTATTTGCACTCTTGTTTTGAATTGAAGTGGTAATGCAATGTACTTTGTGTTTGTTTAAGGCCCAGTGGCCACTTTGCTAGTGGACACCCTTGTTTCACCCCTGGTGGTTTCTGCTCATTTTATTGTTGATATGATCAATTATACTGATGGTTTTCCTAATATTAAACCATTCTTACATTCCTGGAATAAATCCCACCAGATCAAAGTGTATTATTCTTTTTTTAATGAGCAATCGGGGTTAAGTAACTTGCTCAAAGTCCACTAGCACCCCTCTTATTTAATCTGGTACTAGAAATGTTAGCAGTTGCAATTAGAGAAGAAAAAGAAGTTAAAGGAATCAAATTAGGCAAAAAAAAATAAACAAAACTGTCACTCTTTGTGAATGATATGATGATATACTTGGAGAATTCTAGAGAATCAAGTAAAAAACTACTTGAGAAAATAAGTGAATTTGGCAAAGTTGCAGGATATAAAATAAACCCATATAAATCCTAAGCATTCCTGTATATTTCTAATGAAATCAAACAGGAAGACATAGAAATAGAAATCCCATTTAAAGTTACTATAGACATTATAAAATATTTGGGAATCTAACTGCCAAAACAAACCCAAGATCTATATGAACACAACTAAAAAAACACTTTTCACACAAATAAAGTCAGATCAGCTAATTGGAAAAAATATTATTTGATTGTGGCTGCTTTGGGCTAATATAATAAAAAATGACAATTTTACCTAAATTAAGTTTCATATTTCATGCCATACCAGTCAATTTACAAAAAAAAAAAAAACCTACTTTATAGAGCCAGAAAAAATAGTAACAAAATTTTTTTTGAAGAATAAAAGGTCCAGAATATCAAGGGAATTAATGAAAAGAAATTAAAGGCAATGTAGGCTAGCTATATTATATTTTAATCTGTATTATAAAGCAGCAGTCATCAAAACTACGTGGTACTAGCTGAGGAATAGAGTATTGGATCAATGGAATAGATTGGGTGCAAGATACTCAGCAGTCAATGACTATAGTAATCTATTGTTTGATAAACCCAAAGACACCTGTTTTTTGGATAAGAACTCTCTATTTGACAAAAACTGCTGGGAAAAACTGGAATATAGAAGAGCAGAAACAAGGTATGGACCATTATCTAACACCATATACCACAGTCAATTCCAAATGGGTGCATGACCTAGGTATGAAGGCTGATACTGTAAACAATCTTGGAAAGCAAGGATTAGTTTATCTGTCAGATTTGTTGAGAGGGGAAGACTTTATGACCAAATAAGAATTAGAGAGCATTATGAAATGCAAAATGGATAATTTTGATTACATTAAATTGAAAAACTTCTGTACAAACAAATCCAATGTAACCAAGAATAGGGGGGAAGTGGAAAATTGGGAAAGAATTTTTACAACCAATGTCTGTGATAAAGGACTCATTTCTAAAATATACAGAGAATTGAGTCAAATGTATAAGAATACAAGTAATTTCCCAATTAATAAATGGTCAAAGGTTATGAACAGGCAGTTTTCAGAGGAAGAAATTAAAGATATCTATTAGCCCATAAAAAAATGCTCTAAATTACCATTGATTAGAGAAATACAAATTAAAACAACTCTGAGGTTCCACATCTCACCAGTCAGAATGACTAAGGTGACAAAATAGGAAAATGATAAACGCTGGAGAGAATGTAGAAAAAATGGAACACTAATGTATTGCTGTTGGAGTTGTGAACTGATCCAACCATTCTGAAGAGCAATCTGTAATTATGCCCAAATGCCTATAAATAATGTCATATATTTGACCCAGCAACATCACTTCTAGGATTGTATGCCAAACAGATCACAAAATCAGGAGGAAAACCCATATGTACAAACATATTTATAGCAGCTCTTTTTGTGGGGGCAAGGAATTGGAAATTAAGGGGTGATCATCAATTGGGCAATGGCTGAACAAGTTGTGGTATATGAATGTAATGGAATAGTATTGTGCTATAAGAAACAGAGAGCAGATGGACTTCATATTTACCTGGAGAAACTTATACAAACTGATGCTGAGTGAGAAGAGCAGATCCAGGAGAAATTTTTACACAATTATAGACACAACATATATGTGACGACCAATTTTCATAGACTGGAGTCTTCTCATCAATGCAGAATTATAAGCGAGCCCAAAAAGACTCATGATGGAGAGAGATGTCTACATTCAGAGAAGGAACTAAAAAGAACAGAGTTTGAATTCAGTTTGAAGCAAACTACCTGCTCTTTTTCTTGTTTTGTTTTGTTTCTTCTTTTCCATCATTCATTCCATCTGACACAATCCTTCTTTAAAAACTGACTAATGTCTAATGTGAAAGTATTTGCAGATCCTTTACTTGATTGTATGCTGCCATTGGTGGGAGGAGGGAGGGATGGATAGAAAATTTGAAACCAAAGGAATTGTGGAAATGAATCTTGTAAACTAAAAGTAAACAAACAAATTAATGAAGACCCCAAAATTAAAAAAAATAGACAATCTTAAAACTACACAGAAATGAAAAAGAAAAACTGGGAAAGCACAGGATGAGAAGACATATGTTGATATATTCCAGTAAATGTAGGTTTGCATCATTGGGTACTGTGGGTTACCATTTACTAGATGGTAGAGGTCACATTTCCATGGACCACTGCATATAATAGCTTCCCAGGTGGGACCTTAGCAAACAATATCTGAAGTAAATGTTATTCATACAAGATACTTTGTGTATCATCAGAAAAAAAAAATCCATCAACCTTAACTCGACCACTTAATCCTTCCCAATTCCAGTGTCCTTATTGGTAAAGTAGATATAATAACTACTTCCTTGTCTACCTTACAGGAATTCTGTGAAAAGCAATGAGAAAATGAAATTGAAAAGATTTCTAAAATCATATTTAATATTTTATTTTTTCCAATTACATATAGAATAAATTTTAATTTTTTTTTCAGATTTTGATTTCCAAATACTCCCCCTCTCTCTTTCCACCCTCATTGAAAAGGCAAGCAATTTGACATAGGTTAGACATGTGTGGTGATGGAAAACATATTTCTACATAGGTAATTCTGTGGAATAAAACAGACAAAAATTAGAAAAAATAAAGAAAGAAAATGTATCTTTGATCTGAATTCAGGCTCTCCCAGTTTTCTCTCTACAGATGGATAGCACCTGTCATCACAAGTTTTGGTTCTGCTCATTTTAAATTTTATAAGTTCATGTAAATCTTCTGAGGTTTTTTGGAGAGCATCCTGCTGATAATTTCTTTTTTAAAATTAATTCATTAATTAATTTTTAGTTTTCAACATTCACTTCCACAAGATTTTGAGTTCTAAAATTTCTTTCCAGTCTTCCATACTTCCTTCCTAAGACAATGTGCAATCTAATGCAGGTACTACAGGTAGATTCATGTTAAACATATTTTCACATTAGTAATGTTGTAAAGAAGAATTAGAACCAATGGGAGGAACCACAAGAAAGAAGAAACAAAATAAAAAGAGAGAAAAATAATGTACTTCCATCTGCATTCAAATTCCATTGCTTTTTTTTTTATTTTTCTGGATATGGGTAACACTTTCCATTATGGACTTTTGAAATTGTCTTAGATCCTTGCATTTCTGAAAAGAACTAAGTCTATCAAAGTTAGTCATCACACAATGTTGCTATTGCTATATACAATGTTCACTTGGTCCTTTTCACTTCATTCAGCATCAATTCATGTAAGTCTTTCCAGGTTTTTCTGAAGTCAGCCTGCTTATCATTTCTCATGAATAATAATATTTCATTATATTCATATATCCACACTTGTTCAGCCATTTCAAAATTGAAACCTATCTCCTCAGATTCCAATGCTTAGCCAGCACAAAAAAGTGCTATAAATATTTTTGTACACATGAGTCCTTCCATTTTTATGATCTCTTTGGGATATAGACCTAGAAGTGGTATTGCTGGGTTAAAAGGTATATACACTTTTATAGACCTTTAGACATAGTTCTAAATTTTTCTTCAGAATGGTTCATTCAATTCACAACTTTACCAACAATACAGTAGTGTTCCAATTTTCCCACATTTTCTCCAACATTTATCATTTTCCTGTTTTCTCATGCTAGCCAGTCTCATAGGTATGTTGTAATATCTCAGAGTTGTGTTGATTTGCATTTCTCTAACTGATAGTGATTTAGCTGCTCATCATTTCTTAAAGCACTATAAGTATTCCATCACAATTATATACAATTTAGGGGTGGCCAGGTAGCACAACGAATAAGAGCACTGGCTCCAGTGTTGAGAAGACCTGTTGTTCGAATCCCAGGCTCAGACACTTAGCACCCACCCAGAAACACCTGGCCATGTAACCTTGAGCAAGTTACTTAACCCTAACTGCTTGGGGGTGGCCAGGTGGCTCAGCGAGTAAGAGCACTGGCTCCAGTGTTGGGATGACCTGGATCAAATCCGGTCTCAGATACTCAGCACCACACCCAGAAATGACTGGCTGTGTAACCTTGAGCAAGTTACTTAACCCCGACTGCTTTAAAAAAAAAAAAACAATTATATACGATTTGTTCAGTCATTTCCCAACTGATGGACATCCTCTCAATTTTCAATTCTTTTTCACAACTGACAGTGTGCTATAAAAATTTTTGTGCACAATTCCTTTTCCTTTTTGCTTCTTATCTCTGTGATACAGAGTTAGTAGGGGCACTGCTTGGTCAAAAGTTATACATGGTTTTATAGTCCTTTGGACACAGTACCAAAATGTTCTCCAGAATGGTTGAAACAGCATACAACTTTACCATTAGTGTATTAATTTTCCCACATCCCTTCCAACATTTGTCATTCTCCTTTTCTGTCATACTAAACAATCTGACAGGTGTGACATAGTAGCTCAGTTCTTTTAATTTGCATTTCTCTCATCAATAATGATTTAGAACATTTTTCATATGATTATAGTTTTCATAATTTTGTTTTAAAACTTCCTATTCATAACCTCTGACCATTTATTAGTTAAGGAATGGCTCATATTTCTATAAATTTGACTTAGTTTTCTATATGTTTGAGAAATGAAACGGTTATTAGAGAAACTCACTGTACATTTTTTGCCCTCCCTTCTATCAGCTGCTGCCCTCTCCATTCTGTTATCCACTTCCCTTCCTACTTTCCTGTAGGGTAAGATAGATTTCAATATCCAAATGAATGTGTATATTATTCTGTCTTTGAGCCAATTCCAATGAGAGTAAGGTTCATGTGCTCTGCTCCATGCTTTCCCCATTTTCCCCTCCAGTATAGAATCTCTGTAAGGCCTCTTTTATGTGAGAATATTTCTTTTATTCTACCTCTCCCTATATCCTTCTCCCAGGGTATTCTTTCTAATTCCTTAATTTTATTTTTTTTAATTATCATACCATCACAATCAACTCACACCTCTGCTTTCTGTCTATGTATATTCTTTCTAACTGCCCAAATAATAAGAAAGACTTTAGGAGTTTTAAATATCATTGTCCCATGTAGGAATATAAAAAGTTGAACCATACCAAATACCTTATTATATCTTTTTCTGATGGCTTTTTAATGATTCATCTGCATCTTGTATTCGAAAGTCAAATGTTCTATTCAGCTCTGGTATTTTCATCAGGAATGCTTGAAAGTCCTCTATTTCATCGAATATTGAGTTTTTCCCTGAAGAATTACACTGTTTGGCTATTGGTGTGTGAGTGACTATGGTATATGATATGACTATGGTAGGTGATTCTTGGTTGTAATCCTAGATCTTTTGCCTGAAAGAATATCATATTTTAAGCCCTGTGATCCTTTAATCTAGAAGCTTCTAAATCATGTGTTATCCTGGCTATGACTCCATAATAGTTGAATTGTTTCTTTTTCGTCATTTGAAGTATTTTCTCTTGATCTGGGAGACCTGGAATTTTTCTATAATAATCCTGAGAGTTTTCTTTTGGGGATCTCTTTCAGAAGGTGATTTTTAGTTTCTTTTCATGCCTATTTTGCCCCCTGGTTCTATAACATCAGGGCAGTTTTCTCTGAAAATTTCTTGAAAGATTATATCTAAGCTGTTTTTATGATCATGGCTTTCACGTAGTTGAATAATTCTTAAACTCTCTCTCTCTTGGATGTAGTTTCCAGGTCAGTTGTTTTTACACTGAGATATTTCACATTTTTTCTATGTTTTCATTCTTTTGATTTTGTTTGATTGTTCCTTGATTTGTCATAATGTCATTAGTTACCACTTGGCCAATTCTAACTTTTACAGAATTATTTTCTTTGGTGAGCTTTTGTATTTCCTTTTCCATCTGGCCAATTTGAATTTTTAAGAAGTTCTCTTCAGTGAATTTTCTCTATATCTTTTTGATTTGCCCAATTCTGCTTTTCAAGCATTCTTTTGTCACATTGGATTTTTGTATCTCTTTTTACCATTTGACCTAGTATGTTTTTATTAATTGATAAAGCATATTAATTGTAATTTTTTATATAGACCACAAAATCTGACAATGAGCATTTGGAACTTTTTTTTAGGTTATACATGTGCATTCATGCAAAACATTTCCATAGTAGTCATAGTCAAAACCCTTCAATCCCTTAATGTAGAAGCTGCTAGATCTTGTGTTATCCTGATTGTATTTCCACAACACTCAAATTGTTTTTTTTTTCTGACTGCTTGTAATATTTTCTCGACCTGGCAACTCTGGAATTTGGCTATAACATTCCTAGGAGTTTTTATTTTGGTATCTTTTTCAAGAGGTGATAGGTGACTTCTTTGAATTTCTATTGTACCCTCTGTTTCCAGAATATCAAGACAGTTTTTCTTGATAATTTCTTGAAAGATGATGCCTACGTTATTTTTTTGATCATGGCTTTCAGTAGCCCAATAATTTTTAATTGTCTGCCCATTGGTTTTTCCAATGAGATATTTTATAGGGGTTTCTATTTTTTTATTCTTTTGGATCTGTTTTATAATATCTTTTTTTTGTTTGTTTGTTCATTCTAGAAATTTAATTACAGCCATTTAATTTTTACTCCTGCATTTTCTCAACAGTTTCTTCCTTATATTTGCCCTTTTCCTTTCCTACTTGGCGAGATTTGACTTTTTGCTCAAGGATCTTTTTGCGATCTTTGTCCAGCTTTAGCCTTGTGATAACCACCTTGCTGGGATGAATGCCCACATGGACAGTTGTACCATTAGCCTTCTCCCGCTGCACACGCTCAGTGTAGATCACATATTTCTTCCTGTAAACCTGGACTACCTTGCCAATCTGCTGACCTTTGTAGTGTCCTCGAACAACCTGGACTTCATCATCTTTTCGAATGGGCATGGAGCGGACATTGTACTTCTGTCTCAGCTCCTTAGAAAGAGGAGAAGACATAATTTTCCTCCATATGTGGGAAGGGGCTTTGAAATGCCTCTTGCAGTTCTTGCTTCGGTCAGAGGTCACAAAGGGATTGAACTTCATTTTGACTACATCGGAGCCACCGCGGAAGAGAAGAGGCTGAGGACCTACTTCCCTGCTTTATAATATCTTGATTTCTCACAAAGTCATTAGCTTCCATTTGCTCCATTCTAATTTTGAAGGATTGATTTTCTTCAGTGAGTTTTTGGATTTCCTTTTCCATTAAGTCAATATTTCTTTTTAAGGCATTCTTCTCTTCATTGACTTTTTGGACCTTCTTGCCATTTGGGTGAGTCTATTTTTAAGGTGTTATTTTCTTCATTATTTTGGGGGTCTTATTTAGCAAGCCATTGACCCATTTTCCATGATTTTCTTACATCACCCTCATTTCTCTACCAAAGTTTTCCTCTACTTCTCTTGCTTGATTTTCAAAATCCTTTTTGAGGTCCTTTATGACCTGCAACCATTTCATACTTTTCTTGGAGGTTTTTGATGCAGGAGTTTTGACTTTGTTATGTTCTTCTGGTTCTATGTTTTGATCTTCTTTTTCACCAAAGAAAGATTCTATAGCCTGATCTCTTTTCCTCTGTTTCTCATTTTCCCCAAACAATTACTTGACTTTTGAGCTCTTTGCCAAAGTAGATCTCTGCTTCCAGAGTGAAAAGTGCTCTGGCTGAAATTTCTGGGGTTTTGCACAGCTGTTGTCAGAGCTACTTCTTAGCACTTGCCTTACAACTGTGAGGAAGTCTCCCTCTTCACAGCTGCCACAAGCTCTGCCACACCAATGCTCCTCCTCACCTCATAATGGCCACCCAAGACTGTGACTCACATCAAAGCAGGACAAAGCAAGAGAATCCTGCCTCAGCACCAGCAAAAGATTCCTGCAATTGCCCTCTGATCAGTTGCTTAGTCCCCCCACCATCTATGGGTCTGGAGCTCTGGAAGCAACACTGATGTTGCTGCCATTTCTGTCACCACACCCACCTCCACCACCCTGGAGGCTATAGCCAGACCATTCTTTTCTCTCATCCAGCTCCAACAGAATTTCCTTACTGACATTTTACTTTCATATTTGGCATTCATGGCTTGCGAATTCTGGAAATCACCACAACTGCCAGTGATTCAGTCTCTTGAAGTATCCTCCAGCTCTGTCTGTGCCAGTAGGATCTATGTAGGTCTGATTTCCACTCCCATTCTGGCATGATAAAATATTCTTGTTGGCATGCCAGGTTTTCTTCAGCTGGAGATGCATTTCACTTTTTCATTTTGTGGGTTCTGTAGCTCTAAAATTAGGTTAGCATCGTTTTTTTTTTTTTTACAAGTATTGAAGATGATTGGGAAATGAGCTTAAGGAAGTTCCTGCTTTTACTCTGCCATCCTGGCTCCTCCCCCAATTCTCTTCTTTAAGGTCTTATTTTTTTCAGAATTTTTTGTTCCTCCTTTACCAAACTGTTAACTCAACTTTTATGATTTTATTTCATTACTCTAATTTCTCCTCCCAATTTTCCTCTACCTCTCTTACGTGATTTTTAAAATCCTTTTTGAGATCTTCCATGTCCTGAGACTAATTCATATTTTTCTTTCAAGCTTTGGATCCAAGGATTTTGGCTATTTTCTCTTCTAAGTATGTGTTTTTGTCTTCCTTGTCACAATAGTCACTTTCTATGGTCAGGTTTTTTTTTCTATTGTTTACTCCTTGTCCAGTCTGCTTCTTGACTTTTACTCTATGCTAAAGTAGGGCTTTGCTTTTCAGATGAAAGGGACACTGCTCAAGCCTCATGTATATTATGCAGCTATTTTCAGAGGTAATTCTGGGGACATGTAGTTTTTTGTCTCTTCCAAGGTGGTATGATCTATGTAGATATGTGCTTACTCCTCTCCTATATTATGCACTGCTTTGTGAGTGACCACAAGTGCTCTTTTGAACCCTGGAACTAGGAACAGGGGCTGTACTCCCTTGGGCCAACAAGCTCTGTTGTGCTAGTGCTCCTCCTCCCACTGGGCCTAAGGCACAGGACTGTGATCCAGATCCAAGTATAGGCAATGAAAGAGAGTCCTGCCCCTAGTGCCCACAAAGGGACCCCTGTAAACTCCTTCTGACTCATTGTACTATCCCTTTATTGCCTGTGGGCTAAGAGGTCTAGAAACTGTCAGTACTTCCACTGATTCAGTGGTTCCCAAGACCTTCTCCTGGTTTGCTCTGGCTGGGTCTGTACTAACACAAGTCTGCACTGGTTGATACTCCTCTCTCACCTTGGTGCAACAGACATTTTCTGCCAATCTTCTAAGTTGTCTTGGGCTGGAAATTTTTTTCACCCTGACTTTTTGTAGGTTTTTCTGCTCTAGGATTTGTTTAGAATCATTATTTAAAGGTATTTGAAAGGGTTTGGGAGAGATCTCAGGCAAGTCCATGTCCTTACTCCACCATCTTGGCTCCTCCTACTCTAAAAGGACTTTTGTAATCAAGTAAATGTTATTCAATCGAAGAGCATAATTTTAGTAGGCCTATTGATATTTTATTAAAACATTCAAAAATATGGTGTTTCATCTAATTCTTAATCCTAATAATATATTAATAATTTTATAACATTTTTCATGGGAGGATATGTCTGCTTTGCTTAGTACATAAAGGCCTATTCAGTACAGAAAGTAACAGACCAAAAAATAAACATAAGTGCTTTATTATATAGAATTTTGAGAGTAGACTTAATAGATTTTGCTTCTGCATTCACAGATACTTCTGTCTCCCACATAAAATGTGAAACTCTCATCAGATGGGACTTGCAATAAAGTCAGATATTTTATTTTTTTCCTACCCATTTTAATTGATGCTTTTTTGTTTTTAAATCATGGTCATTTCCATTTACCATCATCCCCTTTCCTACTCAGTGAGACTCTTTAGTAAGAAGGATTCAAAAATGAAAAAAAAAGAATTAATAAATAAAAGCAAACAACACATCAGATATATTTGATATTGTATGTGTTATTCCATCCCCTCTGAGGCTTACCCTCTTCAAGAAATGAAAAGGAAAGGGCGTATTTTATCAACTCTTCTCTGACAAAAAGCTTGGTCATTATAAAAAGAAAAAATTTATTTTATTTTGCCAGTTTTGTTCTTTCCATGTACATTGTTGTAGTTATGCATATTATATTCTTGGTTCTGCTTACTTCATTTTTAAGCAGTACATACAAGACTTTACTTGCTTCTCTGAATCCTTCATATGTGTTGTTATTTTTAACACTGCAGTGATATCCCATTAAATTCAGGTTCCACCATTATCCCATTAAATTCATGTTCTACAATTTTTTAGCTATCCTCCAATTGATGGACACCTATGTTGTTTCCAATATTTTGCTATCATAAAAACTGGTGATATGGAACCTTTGTTTCTGACTTTCATATCCTTGGGATATCCACATAGCAGTGTTATCTCTGGGTCATAGGATATTGCCATTTTAGTCACTTTTTAGCATAATTCAAAATACTTTCTCAGAATGTTTGGATCTATTTAGACTTTCATTTTCAATGTAATGTCTGTCTTGGGGCAGCTAGGTGGAGCAGTGTATAGAGCACTGGCCCTGAAGTCAGAAGGCCTGAGTTCAAATCTGTTCTCAGACACTCAAGTGTCTTACTAGCTGTGTAATCCTGGACAAATCATTTAACCAGGATTGACTCACCAAAATAAAAATTGTACTTGTCATTCTGTGGCTCCTCTATGATTAATTGTTCCTATCTTTTGTTTAGGGTAGATGGTTGGCACAGTGTGTAAAATACTCCTGAGTTCAAATCTGGCCTCAGACATTAACTAGTTTTGTGACCTTGGGCAAGTCACTCAACCTTGTTTGCCTCACTTTCTTCAGCTGAAAAATGAGCTGGAAAAGGAAATGACAAACCACTCCAATATTTTTGCCAAGAAAAGTACTAATGGAATCATGAAGAGTCAGACATGACGGAACAAAAATTTTACTTTCACAATGTGATTGATGTGGAAAATGTCAGATTTGCTTTAATTTTCATTACTCCTATAACTATTTATTTGGAACAATCTTTCTCAAAGTTGATGGATTATATATTTTTTTCTTTTGAGAAATGTTTCATCATAGACTTTAAGCATTTATGTCTTAGGGAATGACTTTTGTCACAGATACATTAATTTTTCATATGTCTGACGTATCAGAAGGAAAGTGGTATTTGATGCTAAGATTTTCCCCAATCATGTTTCTCATTTTATGCTAGCTTATTTGATTTTTAGTGAGAAAGCCTTTTCTGTTCATGGAACTGAAATTAATGTATTTTATTTTTTTTTATTATTTTCTCTAACCTTTGCTGAGTGAAATCAACAATAATTTATTAAGTACTTGCTATAACCCAGGAACTATGCTGCTATCTGGAGATCACAAACACAATAAAAAATGCCTCAGTGAACTTAGTTGTAATGGAGAAAAATAACATATAAAAGGGAACTCAAATGGAGAAAAGAACGGAGTTGGGAGAATGGAGAATGATTTCTCTGTACCCTTCCTCTACATGGAGTTTCTGGGGGAAAAAATTCTCATTGGTAGAAGAAGATGCCAAGGGTGGGGAAAGAAGGCAGCTAAGTGAAAATGAAGTCTAGATAATGAAAGGCTATTAAACCCTTCTTTAGTTAAGAATTCCCCTCCTCCTCACCCCAACCAAGGGTATCAAATATATCTTCATCAATTTTTCTATATTGTAAACTTTTATTTATTTTTAGTTTTCAACACTCATTTCCACAAGATTTTGAGTT
>NW_027187335.1:7359213-7409460 GCF_028583685.1 Petaurus breviceps papuanus | reverse complement strand
CCCCCCCCCCCCCCGGGAAGACAAGCAATTCAATATAAGTTGTATATGTGCAGTTACACAAAACACTTCCGTATTGTGAAAGACTAACTATATTTCCCTCTATCCTATTCTGCCCCACCATTTATTGTTTTCTACTTTGAGCCTGACCCTTTCCAAATGTGTTTGCTTCTATCTACCCTCTCCCCTAATCTGCCCTTCATTCTATCAACCCTCCTCTTATCCCCTTTTCCCCTACTTTCCTGTAGAGTAAGACACTCAATTTAGTGTGTATATTATTCCCTCCTTAAGTCAA
The DNA here is from genome assembly GCF_028583685.1 of Petaurus breviceps papuanus. Classification (NCBI taxonomy): domain Eukaryota; kingdom Metazoa; phylum Chordata; class Mammalia; order Diprotodontia; family Petauridae; genus Petaurus; species Petaurus breviceps. The sequence goes on along the minus strand of NW_027187335.1, from coordinate 7,409,168 downwards.
ATTCAATGAGAGTAAGGTTGGATCATTCCCTTTCACCTTCCTGATGTTCCCTGCCCCCATTTTAACAGTTTGCTCTCCCCTCTTTTATATGAGATAATTTACCCTATTCTATCTCTCCCTTTCTTCTTCTCCCATTATATTTCTCTCTCACCTCTTAATTTTATTTTTTAGATATCATCCCTTCCTATTCAACTGATCCTGTGTCCTCTGTCTATGTATACATGTACATACATATATGCACTCACTTATGTATTTATACACACATACACCCTCCTATACATACATATCTATGTATATATTTACACATATATTCCCATCAACTATCCTAATACTGAGAAAAGTCTCATGAGTTACAATTATCATTTTTCCGTGTAGTAATGTAAATAGTTACACTTTAATAAGTCCCTTATGAATTCTTTTTCCTGCTTACCCTCTCATGCTCTCTTGCTTCTTGTATTTGAAAGTCAAAATTTCTGTTCAACTCTGTTTTTTTCTTTTCTTTTCTTTTTGGAGGGGAAGGTAGGGCAAACGGGGTTAAGTGACTTGCCCAAGGTCACAAGGCTAGTTTTGTGTTAAGTGTCTGAGGCCAGATTTGAACTCAGGTCCTTCTGACTTTAGAGCCGGTGCTCTATTCACTGCACCACCTAGCTGCCCCCAAGCTCTGTTTTTTTTTTTCATCAAGAATATTTGAAAGTTCTCTCTTTAATGCAATAACCCTATTTTCCCCTGGAGCATTATGCTAAGTTTTGTTGGGTAGGTGATTCAATCCTTGGTTTTAATCCTAGCTCCTTTGACCTCCAGAATATCATATTCCAAGCCCTTTAATACCTTAACATAGAAGCTGCTAGATTTTGTGTCATCATGATTGTGTTTCCACAATACTCAAATTGTTACTTCCTGACAGATTGTAATATTTTCTCCTTTTCCTGGGAAGAATGGAATTTGTCTATGACATTCCTAAGAGTTTTCTTTTGGGGATCTTTTTCTAGAGGTGATTGGTGAATTCTTTCAATTCCTATTTTCCTCTCTGCTTCTAGAATATTAGGGCAATTTTTTCTTGAAAGTTTCTTGAAAGATGATTTCTAGGCTCTTTTTTTGATCATGGCTTTCTGGTAGTCCAATAATTTTAAAAATCTCTCTCCTGGATCTATTTTCTCGGCCAGTGGTTTTTCCAATGAGATATTTCACATTACCTTCAATTTTATTCATTTGTTTGGATCTGTTTTATAGTATATTGATTTCTCCTAAAGTCTTGGCTTCCATTTGCTCCAATCTAATTTTGAAGGAATTGTTTTCTCCAGTGAGTTTTTTGAAATTCCTTTTCCATTTGTGCAATTCGACTTTTTAAGGCATTCTTCTCCTAACTGGCTTTTTGGACCTGTTTTGCCATTTGAGTTACCTTATTTCTTAAAGTGTATTTCCTTCGGTATTTTTTGGGGTCTCCTTTAACAGGCTGTTGACTCACTTTTCATGATTTTCTTGCATCATTCTCATTTCCCTTCCCAATTTTTCCTCCACTTCTCTTACTTGATTTTCAAAATCCTTCTTTCCCCCATGGTCTGTAATCAGTTCATATATTTCTTGGAAGCTTTTGATTCAGGAGTTTTGATTTTTTTGTCTTCTTCTGGTTCCATGTTTTGATCATTTTGTACCCCCAAAAAGGATTCTGTTGCCTATTTGTACTTCCTCTGCTTCATCATATTTCCAGCCAATCATCTACCTTTTTAGCTCTTTGCCATGGTAAAACTCTCCTTCCAGAGTGGAGAGAGCTGTGTCCCAAAGTGCTGGAGTTTTCACAAATGCTGTCAGAACTATGAGGAAGGCACCCTCTCTATAGCTACCACAAGCTCTGGCACATTTGTTTTCCTCAACCTAGCACTACCACCTAAGACTGTGACCCAGATCCAAACAGGACAAAGCAAGAGCAATTAACCTCTGAATGGTTGATTTGTTCCCTTAAGATCTACAGGTAAAGAGCTCTGAGGCAGCCACATGGCTGCAGTTGCAGGCACTTTGCCTCCATGTTGCTGCCATCTCTTGCCCTGGGGGTAGGAGCTGGACCCTGCTCTTCCATTACCTGCTTCCCACAGAGTTCCCCACTGACCTTATGCTTTCTCTTTAGCATTTATGGTTTTAGAAGTCTGGAAACCACCACAACTGCCAGTGATTCACTCTCCTGAAGTGTGCTCTATTCAATCTGTCCTGCTGGTTGGGACTGACCTGGGTCTGGGCCCATGCAGCTCATGAGGGATTGAACTTGGTTTCTAGCCCCGTGCAATAGACCATTCCTTTTGGCCTGCCAGGCTGCCTGCAGCAGGAGATTTGTTTCTCTTGGTCACTTTGTGGGTTCTGAAGTTCTAAAATTTGTTTAGAGGCATATTTTATAGGTGTTGGAGGTGGTTGGTATGGGACCTTAAGCAGGTTCCTGCTTTTACTCTGCCATCCCAGATCCAATCATTATTCTTTTTTTGGGGGGGGAAGGTAACGCATTTGGGTTTAAGTGACTTGCCCAAGATTACATGACTATTTTGTGTTAAATATCTGAGGCTATATTTGAAGTGATGTCCTCCAGACTCCAGGGTCAATGATCTATTCACTGCCCCACCTAACCACAGCTCCACCCATTTTTTCTATATTTTAATAGTATTACCTTTTATGTTTAAGCTTAGGATCCATTTAAAATTTACTGTATCATATATTTTTACTGTGAGGTTGTTTTGTTATTGTTTATTTGTTTTTTATTGTTTTGTTTTATTTTACATTTTCCCAGGGGTGAGCAGTGTCAAACTAACTTCCAGTTTTCTTAGGAGCTTCTAGAACTAGCATTCTGTAGTAGAAAGACTGACTTTGGAGTTCAAGGATGTAGGTTAAAATCCTACCTCTGACAATTTCCACTTCTTTGGCCTTGGGCAAATCACTTGGCTTCAGTTTTCTTGTAGATATAATGATGGCATTAGAACCTGAGGTTTCTAACTCAAAACTGATCCTTTCATCTATAGAGAAGGGAACCAATATACTGAGCAGGAACACAACTTGACCAAGATCAAACAGCTGAGTTCTATAGCCAGAGAGAACCCATGCCTTTTTCCTCTAGGTCCAAGGTACTTTCCACCAAGATATGATACTTTTCTTGATGTTTAAATCTTTGAAGGCTAAATATAAGCTTAGGGAATATGTAGGCTTTTCTGATGTTAATCTTCTACCAAAGGAAAGAGATTGGGGAATATAATCACAGGGGGCTAATTAGAGTACCCTTGGAATTTTTATATACCTTCTTAGTCTTTGAAGCTGCCTTACCTGAATACTGTACTTTGTAAGATTCTAAAGAGGGAAGATGATTCAAGCAAACCAGTTTAATTTCATGGTGTCAATTTGGAAATTGCTGTAAAATTCCATTTTGATTTTTTCTGCAGTAATATTCTAACAGGCCAGATCATGTGTTCCTACTGACTTCCATAAACTGGTATCTGCTTTCCCCTATGAAGTCAATGCAAAAATGGGTCTTGGAAGGGGCATCTGAATAAAAAGGTAGCTTTGCATACTACCAAAGAAAATTGCTTTTCTGTTTTCATAACACTAGAATCATAATAGAGAGAAAAAATGGTAGAAAAATAGCCAATTATCTCACCTAAAACATTATTATTTGAAATCATGAATAAAAAGTTAATTGATAAGGCATTAAATAATGAAAAGATTTATGATTCATGTTTTAGACATTAGGTTATAAAGAAGGATTGTATCAGACGGGATGAACAATGGGAGAGAGGAAACAAAATCAAACAAGAGAAAAACAGAGAGCAGGTAGTTTGCTTCAATCTGCATTCAAACTCTGTTCTTTCTAGTTCTTTCTCTGAATGTAGACATCTCTCTCCATCATGAGTATTTTGGAGTTGACTTATAAGCCTGCATTTCTGAGAAGAGTCCAGTCTATCAAAGTTGGTCATCACACATACGCTGTGTCTATAATTGTGTAAAAATTTCTCCTGGTTGTGCTCTGCTCACTCAGCATCAATTTGTATAAGCCTCTCCAGGTAAATATGAAGTCCATCTGCCATTACTTTCATGTACCACAGCTTGTTTAGCCATTACCCAATTGATGGGCATCGCCTTAAATTCTATTTCTTTGCAACCACAAAATGAGCTGCTATAAATATTTTTGTACATATACGTCTTTCTCCCACTTCTATGATCTCTATGGGATACAAACTTAGAAGTGGTATTGCTTGGTCAAAGGGTATGAAATTACTTCTAACCCTTTGGGAATACTTCCAGATTGCTCTCTAACATGGTTGAATCAGTTCACAACTCCACCAACAATGCATTAGTGTTCCAAATTGTAATTTTCCTGTTTTGTCATCTTAGCCAATCTGACTGGTGAGATGTCGTACCTTAGAATTGTTTTGATTTTCATTTTTCTAATCAATAGTGATTTAAACCTTTTTCATATGCTTATAGATATCTTTAATTTCTTCCTCTGAAAGCTGCCTGTACATATCTTTGACCATTAATCAATTGGGGAATGATTGTATTCTTACAGATTTGACTCAGTTCTCTGTATATTTAAGAAATGGGGCCTTTATCAGAGACATTGATTGAAAAAAAATCCTTTCCCAATTTTCCACTTCCCTCTTAATCTTGGTTAAATTGGATTTGTTTGAACAGAAGCTTTTCAATTTAAGGTAATTAAAGGTATCCATTTTGTGTTTTCTAATACTGATTCTTGTTAGGTCATAAAGTCTTCCTCTCTCCATAAATCTGACAGGTAAACTATTCCTTGCTTTCCCAGATTGCTTACAGTATCAGCCTTGATACCTAGGTCATGCATCCATTTAGACTTGATTTTGGTAAATGATGTTAGATAATGGTCTATGCCCAGTCTCTGTCATTCTCTATTCCAGTTTTCCCAGCAGTTTTTGCAAAACTGGGGTCTTGGGGTGTATCAAAGAGTAGATTACAATAATCATTGACTGAGTCTCATGTTCCCAGTCTATTCCATTGATGTAGTGCTCTATTCCTCATCCAGTACCAAGTAGTTTTGACGACTGCTGCTTTATAATACAGATTAAAATCCGGTATAGCAATGCCACTTTCCATAGCATTTCTTTTCATTAATCCCCCTCATACTCTAGACATTTTGTTCTTCTAAGTGAATTTTATAACTAATTTTTCTAGTTCTATAAAATATTTTTTTAATAAATTGATTGGTATGGCAGAAAATATATAATCTAATTTAGGTAAAATTGTCGTTTTTTTTTTTTTATTATGTTACCTCCACCAAGCCATGAGCAATGGGTGGTTTTCCAATTTGTTTGATCTGAATTTATTTGTGTGAAAAATGTTTTGTGGTTGTGTTCATACAGGTCTTGGGTTTGTTTTGGCAGGTAGATTCCCAAATACTTTGTAATGTCTAAAGTAATTTTAAATGGAATTTCTCTTTCTATCTCTTGATGTTGGATTTCATTAGAAATATACAGGAATGCTAAGGATTTATAAGAGTTTATTTTATACCCTTCAACTTTGTCAAATTTTTTTATTGCCTCAAGTACTTTTTTTAATTTATTGCCTAGGATTCTCTATGTGTATCATCATATCATCCAGAAATAGTGACAGCTTCATTTCTTTGTGGCCTACTTTGATTCTTTTGATTTTTTCTTCTTCTCTAATTGCTACTGTTAACATTTCTAGTACCAAATTGAATAAGAGGGGTGATAATGGACACCCTTGTTTCACCCCTGGTCTTATTGGAAATGCTTCTAGCTTATCCCCATTACATATAATACTTGCTGATGGCTTTAAATAGATGATACTTACTATTTTAAGGAAGGCTCCATTTATCCCTATACTTTCTAGTCTTTTTAATAGGAATGGATATTGTATTTTGTCAAAAGCCTTTTCTGCATCTATTGAGATAATCATGTGGTTTCTGATAGTTTTATTTTTGATATGATCGATTATACTGATGGTTTTCTAATATTAAACCAGCCTTCCATTGCTGGAATAAATCTTACCAGATAAAAGTGTATTATTCTTTTGATGAGTTGCTGTAGTCTTTTGGTTAATATTTTCTTTAAAAATTTTGCAGCTTTTTTCATCAGGGACATTGGCGTATAATTTTCTTTCTCTGTTTTATCTCTTCCTGATTGGCATCACTACCACATTTGTGTCATAAAAAGAATTTGGTAAGACTCCTTCTTCACTAATTTTCCCAAATAGTTTGTAGAATATCGGAATCAATTGTTCTTTGAATGTTTGATAGAATTCGCTAGTAAATCCATCTGACACTGGAGATATTTTCCTAGGGAGTTCACCGATGGTTTGTTTAATTTCTTTTTCTGAGATGGGGTTATTAAGTAATTTACTTCCTCTTCAGTTAATCTGGGCAACTTATATTTTTGTAAATATTTGTCCATTTCACTAAGATTGTTAAATTTATGTCCATACAACTGGGCAAAATAATTCCTAGTTATTGTTTTAATTTCCTCTTCATTTGAAGTAGATTCACCCTTTTCATTTTTGATACTCATAATTTGGTTTTCTTCTTTCTTTTTTTATCATATTGACTAAGGCTTTTTTTCATTGTTATTGTTTTTTCATAAAAAGCAGCTCTTAGTTTTATTCATTAATTCAATAGTTTCCTTAATTTCAATTTTATTACTTTCTCATTTGGTTTTCATTATTTCTAATTTATTATTTAATTGGGGTTTTCAATTTTTTTCCCTAGCTTTTACATTTTCATGCCCAATTATTTTTACTCATTTGTTCATATATGCACTTAGAGATATAAAACTTCCCCTAAGAATTGCCTTTGCTGCATCTCACAAATTTTGGTATTTTGTCTCATTATTGTCCATTTTCTTAAATGAAGTTACTGATTTTTCTATAATTTCTTTTTTGACCCACTCATTCTTAAGGATTAAATTGTTTAGTTTCTAATTAGTTTTTAATCTATCTTCCCATGGTCCTTTATTGCATACGATTTTTATTGCATCATGATCTGAGAATGATGTATTTAATATTTCTGCCTTTGTGCACTGAATTGTGAGGTTTTTATGCCCTAGTATATGGTCAATTTTTGTGTATGTGCCATGAACTGTTGAGAAGAAGGTATATTCCTTTTTAACACCATTCAGTTTTCTCCAGAGATCTGTCGTATCTAGCCTCTCTAAAAATTCTATTCACCTCCTTAACTTCTTTCTTGTTTATTTTTTGGTTAAACTTATCAAGTTCTGAGAGGAGCATATTAAGGTCCCCCACTAGTATAGTTTTGGTATCTATTTCTTCCTCTAATTCCCTTATCATTTCCTTTAGGAATTTGTATGCTATACCACTTGGTGCATATATGTTAAGTAATGATATTGCTTCATTTTTGATGGTACCTTTTAGCAGGATGTAGTTTCCTTCTTTATCTCTTTTAATTAGATCAATTTTTGCTTTTGATTTATCTGAGATAAGGATTTCAACCCCTGCTTTTTTTTGTTGTTTTACTTTATGTGAAGCATAATATATTCTAATCCAGCCTTTCACCTTTACCCTGTGCATATCCCCTTCTTTCAAATGTGTTTCTTGTAGATAGCATATTGTAAGATTATAGTTTTTAATCTATTCTGTTATCCATCCTTTTATGGGAGAGTTCATTAAATTCACATTTGCAGTAATGATTAGTCTGTCTCTTTCCCTTCATCCCATTCCCTCCCCTGTTTATGTTTTTGTTTCTTCCTTCTCCCTTCCCCTCCTTAAGGGTTTTCCTTTGGACCACCACCTCCATCAGTATTTCCACCCTGTGACCCACCTTCTTTACCTAACCTGTCTCCTTACTACTATTTCCATCCCTTCTAATACCCCCTTTCTTAACTACCCTTTATCCTTCCTACTGCCTATAGGGCACAATGGATTTTTATTCTTATCAGAGTATGTTATATCCTCTTTGACCACAAACCAATGACAACGAATTTCATACAGTGCTCCTTTCCCTCCCTCCTTTTCCTCTCTTATATTGAGTTTTTGTGTCTTTTCACATTAAAGTCTTAAACTTAATTGACTATGTTGATCCCTCTTTGAACCAGAACCAATGAGAATAATGTTCAGTTGATGCTCATCTCCCTCTCTCCTTCCCCTCTACTATGTCATTATGCCTCATTATATAGCATTATTTACCTTTTTCTGCCTCATCATTTCCTTTTATCCTATTACAGTCTCTTTGTACCCCTTAATAATTTTTTTAATCATCAGATTAGTCTATTTATAACCACACCCTCTATGTATATTCATTTTAAAAGTCATGATAATCATATAAATTTCAATATAAACTGTTATCATTTTCTCATATAGGGAAGTAAATGGTTTGTTCTTATTGCATTCCAAGTTTTGTGCATGTGTGCATGAGTGTGTATGTGTGCATGTGTGTGTGTGTGTGAGTGTGGTTTTCCTTGTTTGCCTTTTTATGTCTTTCTTGAGTCTTGTAATTGGAGATCAAATTTTCCGTTGAGTTCTGGCTTTTTCATCAGGAAAGTTTTTAGTCCCTTATTTCATTAAATGACTATCTCCTTGCCTAAAAGATTATGCTCAGTTTTGCCAGGTAGTTGATCCTTTGTTGCAGTCCTAGATGTTTTGCCTCATGAAATATCAAATTACAATCCCTCCAGACTTTTAATGTAGAAGTTTCTATGTCCTGCGAATCGTGACTGTAATTTCATTATATTTGAATTGTTTTTCGCTGCTTGCAGTATTTTCTCCTTGACCCTGTAATTTTGGAATTTGGCTGCTATATTTCTTGGAGTTTTCAATTTGGGGTCTCTTTCAGGAGGAGTCCGGTGAATTCTTTCAATAACAATTTTACCTTATGATTCTTGGACTTCAGGACATTTTTCTTTGACAGTCTCTTGGAGGATGTTTCCCAGGCTGCTTTGTTTTATCATGGCTTTCTGGTAGACCAATAATTCTTAGCTTATCTCTCCTGTATCTGTTCTCCAGGTCAGTTGTTTTGCCAGTGAGATATTTTACACTTTCTTCTAATTTTTCAGTCTTCATGTTTTGTTTGATTGACTCTTGGTGCATCATAGAGTCCTGAGCTTCGATTTGACTGATTCTAATTTTTAGTGAATTATTTTCTTCAGTTAGTTTTTGAAGGTTTTTTTTAGAGAGGTATTTTCTCCACTTAGGTCACAAATTTTACTTTCTAAGGATTTGTTTTCTTCACTGAGACTTTTTTCCAATTTAGTAACTGCAGATTTAAATTTATCTTCTACCTCTCTAATTTGGGTTTTTTAATCTTTCTTGACCTCCTCCAAGAATGCTTTGTGGACCTGAGATCAGTTCATATTTCCTTCTGTGGTCCCAGGTGTGAGTATAGAGTCCATTTTTCCTCTGTATTTAGTTGTTCTTGCTCACTATAATAAGCTCTGATTGATTTTCTTGCCTTCTTCTTCTTCTTCTCAGCTTCCTTCCTTCCCATTATAATTTCCTGTTTCTTAATTTCTGAGGCTGGGAGCTAAGGACCTGGTCATTGACTTTGTGTGCTGTAGCCTGTGGGTATCTAGACTGATGCCAAGGCCAGAATTCTCAGTTTTTCCCCTGAGTTACCCTGAGGCTCACAAAGTAACCTGTGGGGCAGGGGTGGTCTCAAAGCTTCAGATTTCTGCCTCTATTTCCCTGGGCTACAGCTCAGGCTGTCTCAGCAGGTGGAGGCTGGCAGCCCTGGTGTCTTCAGATTTCCCTGGTAGTGCTGAGGTCCACCTGGGCTTCTGTTCTGGATCCAACCCCTGGGCTCTGGGAGCTCTTGCTGGTAAGGTGAGGTGGGGATTCTTGAGACCCCTCCAGCCCTTCACTCCAGATTCCTTACTGACTGAGTTACACCCTTTCTCAGTGACTCCTAAGCCTGAGTCTATTTCTGCTATTTCAGGATTTTACTCTGGGTGGGACATTTATCTCTGGGTTTTCTAGGTCAGGGAGGAGAAATTGGAGCAGCTAGTGTTTACTTTGCCCTTCTGGCCCCTAGAAAATCAGGCAGGTGATTTTTAAACTTCTAGGCTGTGGGTTGATAGCCCCAGGAGAAGCTGCTGTGTCTGCTGTGAGCCCTGGACTTTCTCTTACCCAGCTCAGATGGATCCTCCCATCTGGTGGTGAGATGCTGGTGAGATGACTGTGAATCACCCTTGGGGTGGGAGTGCCTGCTGGCTGGGGCGCCTTCTCTCTTCCCTAGTAGTCCACTCTCTAGTGCACCCCCTGCCCAGACGCAAGTGGGCACTTTCCTGGGCTAGATTCTGCCACTCTCCATCTCCCAGTGGATTCTGACATGCTAAAATCCATTCAGATTCACTTTTTAAAGTTTAGTGACAGGATTTACGGAGGAGCTAAGAAAGGTTACTGTTTCTATTCCACCATCTTGGCTCCACCCTGTTCAATCATTTTCAGTTGTGTTCAACTCTTTGTAATCCCATTTGGGAGTTTTCTTGGCAACAATACTACAGTGGTTTGGCATTTCCTTCTCCAGGTCATTTTATAGTTGAGGAAACTAAAAGAAACAGTGTGTTAAGTGACTTGTTCAAGGTCACATAGCTAGTACGTTTCTCAGTATGGCTTTGAACTCAGCTATTCTTGACTCCAGGGCCAGTGAACTCTCTATTGTGCTACCTAGATGCCTATAGATCTTGAAGTACCCAGCTGTCCTAAAACTCACATAGTTTACAACTGGCACAGGGGGGCAATATAGAGTTTAAAGGATTCCTTCTACCCACACTTTCCCACTACTCTGCAAATATGAAATCTTATCTTCATGTAAATATGGTAAAGGTGTGGAGAAATATATAAACATTTCAATTATTGTATTTGATCCCCTTCCATATCTTCCTGTTTCAAGTGACACTGATTTTTCTCAGTGCTTGAAAATGTTTACTCCATACCCTTTCGTAGTCTAACTTTTAGTTAAAAAATAAATGTATGAATTTTGACTGTGGAAGCTGTCCAACTTGATCTGCTGCCTATATTTCATTCTTTTTTAGGACTGGAGTTGGAGTCAGGGAATCCCTTTATAACAAGAATGCTCTGGCCCCCTCTCTCTATGGATAGAGCAGTGGGCCTAGAGTCATGTAGATCTAAGGTCAAATTTAAGCTTAGATACTTAGTAGCTATATGACCATGGGAAAGTCACGTAACCTCTTTCTACCTTAGTTTCCTCAACTTTAAAATGGAGATAATACCACACACCTCATAAAGTTGTCATGAGAATAGAATAAGATATTTGATGAATTTGATGATTTTATAATTTTGTGAAATTATAATGAAATTAGCATAGTGATAAGAACATTGTTATTGATCCTTGAATCATATCTCACTCTTTGTGACCCTGTAGACCATACCACAATTGTATTTTTCAGAGTTTTTTTTTTTTGCTTTTAAGAGGGCAATTGGGGTTAAGTAACTTGCCCAAAGTTACACTGCTAGTTTTTTTTTTTCTGTGTGTGTTGGGGGGGTGGGTGGGTGGGTGGGTGGGTGTGTGGGTGTTAAGTATCTGAGGCCAGAACTGAACTCAGGTCCTCCTGACTCTGGGGCTGGCGCTTTACTCACTGCGCCACCTTGTCGCCCCTTTCAGGGATTTCTTGGAAAAAATACTAAAGTGGTTCTCCTGTTTCCTTCTCCAGTGGCCTGAAGCAGAGGTTAAGTGACTTGCCCAGGGTTATATAAGTGTCTAGGGTCAGATTTGAACTCAGGTTTTCCTGACTACAGGCATAGTACTCTATCCACTGAGTTGCCTCCATCCATCTAACCATAGTAGACACTTAAGAAATGTTTATTACATTCTGATTCCCTTTCCCTCCTCATTATCCTAGACTCATGCTTTTACATCTCCTCCTCAGGGTCCTAGGAGATAGCCTGAGGGGTTTAGGAAATTTCTTCTCTAATGCTTTTATCTATAACTCTTATTAATGGTGTTTTCCCCACTATTAGCTACCAGTGAGAAATTAGCACCCTGGTTCCACTTAGCATCAATTTGTCCTTGAAGTAACAATTACTTAGAAAATTAGTTTAAAAAATAAATGCAAATACCCTCTCATCCCCTGCCATTCCACCTACTCACAAACCTTAGGGGATATATTGTCTCTATCCCACCTTGGGAGGTGGGCTAAGAATTATCTTAGCATAGCATTGATCACACTAAGTATATGTTTAAATGTGGGATCAATATTGCTTGAGTCCTTTTACAGCTACATCTGGATAGGCTCTACTCCTCTTAGCATTAAGGCTGAACTAACTACAAAACCTGACATTAATTTAAATCTAGTACTCCTGAACTCCTTAAGGCTAGCTCTCCTAAACTTTTGAAATTCACCAGGTCGGAGGCTTCAGATTAATCCCATTGACCTAATATAAAAGAACAAAGGTTGAGGCCCAGATGCATAATTGTGGAGGCAAACAAAGTTAAACCAAGAGTAGAGAGGCAGTGGAGGACTAAGGCCAACTAATAATTTTTGAATGAGACCTTCATTCTGATTCTGCTACTGCAGTCAAATATTTGAATGTACACCATATTGTTAAGAGAGAAAAGCTGGATCTCTACTCATCCTCCAAATTCTCTCCAAAGAACTATCATGTTACATCATCATGACTTTACCTTAAGCAGGTTCCCTGGGTTCTTACATGAGAGGAATTGCATCAGAGGCTCTCTGTACATGTGACATTCCCCTGTCAGTTGGTCAGTTGTTATAACGAATCCTGCTAAAGCAGCTCCCTTGCTTTGGACTTAGTACTGGAAGACCAAAAGGTCATCTTATCTAACTCATTATACATGAGGACACAGGGGCCCCCAAAAGTGAAATATTTCACCTAAAATTCAAACGTGAATTAATGACAGAGCCAGAACTAAAATTGAGGTACCCTAACTTTTTTTAGGACTCAACAAAAGACTCAACTATCCTCCAAATATCTTCACAACTGACTAAGGCATAGTCTCTAAAATTTTCAATATCAATATAATCCCTCAAAAGCTTTAAATTCAGTTTCACTAAAGTAGGGCCCTGTTACCTAGTAGTAGATACAGAAAACTTCTTAGGTCATTTCCTTTATGAACCCATTATTTTCTTCCTGTCACAGATCAGAAAAACAGAAATTAGAAGGATTAGGTAATGGGCCAAATAAGTTTTGATGAGACCAGGAAATCCCCTGCATGCATGGATCATAGGCCTGAATTTCAAAGGGACAGCATGAAGATACCAGGAGACTGAACACTTTGGAATGATGCCAAAAGGCTATAACTTGTTTCTGAAAGGAGATGTGGGTAGGGATGGGGGAATGAAAACAAAAATATCAATGCCTTCTGTCACCACCTACACCATTTTCTTTTCATGTCATGCTTCACCTGGGGTTTTGCCAACCTATTTCTATTTCTGATTAGTTCTTTACACATACATAGAAATCAAACTATGTATAAGGCCTTTTTTTCCAAAAGTGGATAGAGAAGACTTCTCTGATTAGGACTTGGAGGACTGGGCAGTAAGGAGCATAGTTAAGTCACTCTCCCCCTTTATAGTGTTCATGAACACAAATGTACAGCTGATTCAAATGTGTTTTTAATATACCCCCAGAAAATTGGTTGATCATTATTAAAATTTCATTTGCAAAGGAGCAAATGGCTGATAAGAGCTCATATGTGCCATGTTTTTTAAGCCATTATAATGAATGATATATTTTTGCAATCTTTAAGTTTGTGATATTGGATAACCATCATTAAGAATGGATATATTTCACTAAAGGGGGAAAATATTGTCTTAAATATGACTTCGTGATTTTATTAGCTTACTATGTCCCATCATGTACCTCTCTGGTAAATATAATCACTCAAAAAAATATAAAAAGGAGCCTAATAAGGGAGAACCCTTATCTATTTGACTAATCCCCAGGGAAACATTCTGATTAAATCATAGGGTAAGTTCCTTTATATCAGCATCTGAAATATACCAATACTTTCCTAACTTGATACCTCGCTAACTTGGTATCAGAAAAACAGCTGTCTCCTGGTGAGTGTTTAACAAAGTCTCAGGAGGATAGATTCTTGCTACACCTTCTGTTGTCTAGGAGACACAGTTGTGAAATGGTTCATCCCTTTCCATTTTCCTTTTTCTTGATTTCTTCCCCTTGGTCTTCCAGAGTAAAGACAGCAAAGGGGGGAGAAAAGCAGGGTTTTCTCTTTCCACTCATACCACAATATAAATCATGACATGAAACATAAATTCATGACATAAATATAAAATCATGACTTGTGGGTAAGGATGAATGATTGTCATATGATCAAATTATTCCCATTCTTTTTACATGAACTGTGCTCTGATACTTTTATCACATGAAATAAATATTTTGGTGAATCAATTAGAGGTATGAACAAGGACAAAGAATCTCCTTTCAACTACACTATTTCAGCTATTTGAATAACTTGAGAAAATGTTCATGCCCTTCCAACTTTTATTAAACCAGGAGTCTATTTGTAATAACAGATTCAAGTGTCTAGAAACCTAGTGGTAGAAGCCTTTAACATGATTCTGAGAAGGAATTTTTCAAAGAGGGGAGTAGAAAAGTTCTGCATCTGAGACCAAAGAAGGATTTCATGAAAATTAGAAGGGCAAAGGATTTGGATTTATCACCACAGTCCTAGCTGTAGTCCCAGACAATATTATCTTCATCTTGATTGAAGGATAGATTAGATATCATGAGGAAAGGCAAATTTAAGACCCTAAAAGTATCCTACCAACAAAGCTACTTCATACCTAAGGGAAATATGTTAATGACCCATGAAAGAGAAAAGAACTTTTTTTTTTGCTTTTTGGAGGGCAATTGGGGTTAAGTGACTTGCTGAAGGTCACATGCCTAGGTTGTGTGTGTGGTGTGTGTGTGTGTGTGTGTGTGTGTGTGTGTGTGTGTGTGTGCGTGTTTGTTAAGTGTCTGAGGCCACATTTGATCTCAGGTCCTCCTGACTCCAGAACCAGTGCTCTATTCACAGATCCACCTAGCTACCCCAAGAAGAGAACTTCTAACAGTTAGAAGCTATGAATTTCTCCTTTGCCACATATATTATCTAACCTTGAAACTTTTTTCTTCTCAACTCTTTACCTATTTGTGGAAGAGCATGTCACTGATTTGGGGGAGTATGTTTTGTATCAAATATTTTTACTTTCTTAATAAATTTTAACCTCTTAAAAGCTAATTAAATCTAGTTAGCTAATTTATATCAATTTATAATTAAGGGGAAAAATATACAGGTATGAAGCTTATGAGTTATCTACAGAAAAGATGCACTTAGACACTTAGACACTAAAGAAGCCCAGAAGGGAGATGTTGCAAGTGTGTTCAGGGAACCTAACCTAGCAGTGCTAGTGGGAATTGGCATGGCAAGTCTCAAACATTTGCTGTATGAGGTAAGTCATTTTCTCGCTCTCCATTTTCTTGCTACTGGTCCTAAATTTTATGTGATGCTGATTTTGAGAGTTGCCAAATTCTAGAATTGCAAAGACATTGAGATTTCCCCAGCTTGAGTGTATGTACACATATCTCCCAAGGAGAAAATTTTTCTTTAACAGCATATTCCTTTTTATTTTATTTTAATATACTTTCCCAAATTATGTAAAAACAATTTTAACATTCCTCTTAAATTTTTCAATTCCAAATTATCTCTTTCCCTCCCTCACCTCCCCCCTCATTGAGAAGGGAATTAATTTAATATAGCTTATACATGTGCAGTCATCCAAAGCATATTTTCATGTTAGTCATGTTGTGAAAGAAAATACAAACAATAACAAAAAAAGAAAAATAAAGTAAAGAAAAAAAGGACACTCTGATCTTCATTGAGTCTCCATCAATTCTTTCTCTAGAGACAAATAGCATTTTTTATCAGAAATATATGTAGAAACCTATGTAATTAGCAGCTGATCATATAATATTATTGTTACTGTATGCAATGTTCTTCTGGTTCTGGTAATTTCACTTTACATCAGTTTATGTTAGTATTTCCTGATTTTTCTGAGAGTGTTTTGCTTATCATATTTTTTCCCCACAAAATAATATTTTATTTTTTGAAATTACATGCAAAGATAGTTTTCAATATTAACTTTTCAAAATTTTGAGTTTCATTTTTTTCCTTCTTCCCTTCCTACCCCCTACTTAAGATGATATGCAGTCTGATATAAGATAAACACATACAATCATATTAAACATACTTTAACATTAGTCATGTTGTGAAAAAAGGAATCAGAACAAAAGGGAAAAATGACAAGAAAGAAAAAAATAATAAAAGGACAAAATAGTTTGCTTAGATCTGCATTCAGACTCCATTGTTTTATATCATTGCATTGCTGAGAGGAGCCAGGTCTATCACTGCACAATGTTGCTGTTACTGTGGACCATGTTCTCCTGGTTCTACTCACTTAGCATCAGTTCATTCAAGTTTTTACAGGTTTTTTTCTTAATCCTCTGACTCATCATTTCTTTCATTTTTTTTGGAGGGGGGAAGGCAGGGCAATTGGGGTTAAGTGACTTGCAGAAGGTCACATGGCTAGTAAGAGTTAAGTGTCTGGGTCTGGATTTGAACTCAGGTCCTCCCAACTCCAGGGCCAGTGCTCTATTCACTGTGCCACGTCTCTGCCCCTTACTCATCATTTCTTATGGAACAATAGTATTCCATTACATTTATGTACCACAACTTGTTCAGCTATTCCCCAATTGATGGGCATCCCCTCAAATTTTCAGTTCTTTGCTACCACAAAAAGAGCTTCTAGAAATATGTTTGTACATATGCATCTTTTTCCATTTTTTATGATCTCTTTGGGATACAGACCTAATAATGGCCTTGTTTGGTCGAAGAGTATAGATGTTTTTTTTTTCTCTTTGGTCATAAATTGCTCTGTAAAATAATTGAATGAGGATACCACTTCACAAATAGTGTATCAGAGTTTTAATTTTCCCAAATCTCCTTCAACATTTGTCACTTTCTTTTTCTGTCATATAAGCCAATATAATAGGTATGAAATAGTAGCTTAGAACTTTTTTAATTTGAATTTCTCAGATCCAATAGAGATTTAAAATATTTTATTAAAATATGATTATAGATACCTTTGATTACTCCTTCTGAACATTGCCTGGTAATATTTGTGGACTATTTATCAATTGCAGAATAATTTATTTTTGTACAAATTTGGCTCAGTTCACTATATATTTGAGGAATGAGTTCTTTATCAGAGAAATTTGCCATTTTTTTTAACAATTATGATTACTATGTCTTTTATTCCATCCTATTTTCCATCTGTTTATCATATTCTCTCTCTCCTTTCATCCTGTCCCTCTTCAAAAGTGTTTGCTTCTGAATTTTACTTCTCCCAACTTGCCTTCCCTTCTATCAGTCCTACCTCCTTCTCTTATTCCCTTACCTTCTTTCTTTCCTATATGGTAAGATAGATTTCTTATACACAAATGAGTGTGCACATTATTCAGTTGTTTAACCAATTCCAAGTAGAGTGAGATTCATGCTATCTTCCCTACCTCCCTTGTCTTCCCTTCCACTATGAAATCTCTTTCATTCCTCTTTTATATCAGATAATTTACCCCATTCTACATCTCCTTTTCCCCTTCTCTCAGTGCATTCCTCTTTCTCATCTTTTAATTTTATTTTTTTTCAGATAATTATTCCTTCATATTCAGTTCATACATTTGACCTCTGTCAATATGTACTCCTAACTTCCCTGATAACAAGAAAGTCTTTAGGAGTTACAAGCATCATTTTAACATGTAGGAAGATAAACAGTTTAACCTTATCAAGCCTCTCATTATTTCTCTTTCCTGTTTACCTTTTTATGATCTTTTTGCATTTTGTATTTGAAAGTCATTTTTTTTTTTACTTAGCTCTGGTCTTTTCATCAGGAAAGCTTGAAAGTCCTCTATTTCATTGAGTATCCATTTACCCCCCTAAAGGATTATACTCACTTTTGCCAGGAGAGTGATACTTAATGGTAATACTAATTCCTTTGACCTCCAGTATGTCATATCCCAAACCCTTTGAACCCTTAATATAGAAGCTGCATTAGAAGATTTATCTTCTAATACTCTGACTGTTGCTCCACAATATTTGAATTGTTTCTTTTGGATTACTTGCAATTTTTTTTCCTTGACCTGAGAGCTCTGCAATTTGGCTTTAATGTTCTTGGCAGTTTCCATTTGGATATCTCTTTAAGGATGTGATCAGTGCGTTCTTTTGATTTCTAGTTTACTCCCTGGTTCTAGAAATCAGGACAGTTTTCCTTGATTATTTCTCAAAAGATGATTGCTAGGCTCTTTTTTTAAAAATCATGGCTTTCCAATTGTTTAGTAATTCTTAAATTATCTCTCATGGATTTATTTTCCAGGTCAGTTATTTTTACAATGAGATATTTCACATCATTTTATTTTTTTATTCTTTTTATTTTGTTTTATAGTTTTTTTGATGTCTCATAAAGTCATTCGCTTCCACTTACCCAATCTAATTCTATATTCTATAATTTTATAATATAATATATTCTGTAGTATAATATGTTCTAATATAATATATTCTGTAGTATAGTATATTCTATAACTAATTCTGTAATTAATAATAATAATTCTTAGAAATTATTTTCTCCACTGAGCTTCTGTACTTCTCTTTTCATTTGACTAATTCTACTTTTTAAGGAGTTCATCTATTTAGTGAATTTTTATATATCTTTTTTTCATTTGACCAATTCTGCTTTTCAAGGCATTCTCTTAATTGGAGGTGCCTCTTTCACCATTTGACTTATTCTATTATATAAGATATTGTTTTCTTCAGTATTTTTTGTGCCTCCCTCTCCAAATTAACTCTTTTTTTTCTATGATTTTCTTACATCACTCATTTCTCTTTCCATTTTTCCTCTTCCTCTCTGATTTGATTTTTAAAATCCTTTTTGAGTTCCTCCATGCTGTGAGACCAATTCGTATTTTTTTGTTGAGCCTTTGGATGCAACAGTTTTTATTTTCTTTTCTTCTTCATTTGTGTTTTGAACTTCCAAGTCACCATATTAGTTTTCTATAGTCAGGATCTTTTTCTGCTGTTTGATCATTTTCCTGGTCTATATCTGGCCTCTTAACTCTATGCCAAAGTGGTACCCTACTTCTGGAGTGGAGGCAGTACTGTCCTAAGCTTCAGGTTTGTTTGGGTTTTGTTTTGTTTCATTTTTTGTTCATTTGCTTGTTTTTGGTGCCTGTGTGTATGTGGCTTCTTCAGAAATAATTTTGGGCACCTGTAAGTTCTTGATTCTTGCAAGATGATATAATGTAGAGCAAGGTGTGTTTATGACAATCCTATACTGTTCTTGTCTATGAGTGGCCACAAGCACTCTTTTCAACCCTGAAACTGACCAGAATCCCAGCTCCCCTGCAACCACAAACTATGATATGCTAGTGCGCCTTCTCACCCTGGGACTGGGATCCAGATCCAAATGTGGGCAATTCAACAGTATTGCTTCTAGTGCCAGTAAAGAGACCCTTGTAAATCTCCTGGCCAATTGTCTGATCCCCTTACCATCTGTGGAATGAGAGGTTTAGAAACCACCACTTTTGCCACTGATTCAGTGGTTCCCAAGGTTTACTGTTACTTTACAGGAGTGTGGCCTGAGCTAGACAGCACTTCACTCTCATCTCTAATCAATAGACCTTTCCAGCCAACCTTCTAAGTGGTCTTGGGTTAGAAAATTGTTTCACCCCATCGTTTTTGTGGATTCTGACATTCTAGAATTTGTTTTGAAGACATTACTTAAAGTTTTTTGCAGGGGTTTGAGGGAGAGCTCAGGAGAGTCTCTGCCCTTTCTTTGCCATCTTGGCACTACCCCAGCATATCTTTTATTAAAAAAAAATAGATCCTTGAGAAGGGCTCCTCATATAACTAAAGGCCTAGACCTAAGATTTGTCCCTTGCCAAGATACTTCTGGAACAGCTAGGTGACCCACTGGATAGAATGCCAGGTCTGCAAACAGGAAGACCTGAGCTCAAATCTGCTGACACTTACTAAGTATGTGACACTGAGCAAGTCAATTAGCCCTGTTTGTCTCAGTTTCCTCATCTGTAAAATGAACTGGGGAAGGAAATAGCAAACCACTCTGGTATCTCTGCCAAAAAAGCCTTAAATGTGGTCATAAAAATTTGGACATGATTAAAACACATCAACAACAACAACAATATGATACTACTGAGACTTTCTTTTCTGGTTCAGTTTTCAAGTGAATGGAGAGAAACTACTAAGCAATACTATAAGGAAATTTTACCTTTTAGGATATGGACTTTTAACTTTGGGTCCATAGATCCCTTAAGGTAACTGTAGACAAATTTCAAGGGGCACTTGATCTTGTATAGGTAATAAAATCTGTATTTTGGTAAATTATATTTATTAATTTATTATATTTATGTGTATATATTTAATAATAATTATATTGTAATATATCTATTAATATTAATTATTATATATTATATTTATATTCTAAGAATTTTGTTTTATGTATTTTAAAATATTATTCTGAGAATGGGACCATATGCTTCACCAGACTGCCAAAGAGTTCCATGTAAATAGAAAAAAATTAAGAGCCTCTTTTGTAGAGAGTCTAATTGGCTGTTTAAGTAATGCAGTTTCAATTTTAGTTCATAGATACTCTATTGTGAAACCAGAATTTTCTGTGGTGGAGGGAATTACTCAATATCTGGTTTTATATGCTGTTTATAACAAAATTGAGTACCTGTGGGAATTAGAGATCCTGACCCCTTTTTTGGAAAAATGAATATTAAAAACCACATATAAGCTTTATTTGGATTTCCCAAAAAATTTAGTACAGGGTGAAAGCAACTGTACAATTGAACTGCAACAATTTGAAAACCAGGATTCTTCATTGGTGTCCTTGAGTGTCATTAGAATTGGAAGTAAATCCCCAGCACTTCAGGGATTCTCATTGTGGTAATCCTATTTGAAGACATGAGTAAGATTTGTAAATACTGAGTTAGCAAAGAGAAGTTGCAATCTAGTTTTTTTTTTTTTATATACCCACAACAGTGAGATCACAGATGTATTGGATCATTAGATTACTTTAAGTAAGAAAATAATGACCACAGTCATCAATATGCCTACATGGTTTTCCATGACTATTCTTTTAAGTACTGACTCCAGTGGAGGTCCTTAACCTTGAAGGTCTGATGGATCAGAACCTTAAATCTCATTTAGGCCAGCCCCAACATCAATCACTTTGAATAATAGGCATTGGACTGAAAGTGGATACATTTACTCTCCATCCTGGTGTGGAAGTCTTGGAAACATTTAATACTTTAAAGTGAAACTAATTACTAGAAAAAGTGTTTAATCTCTCCTATTTGACTAGATCCTGCCACTCTCAAATTAAGGGGTTGTTTAATTGATTACCCATTTAAGGACTGAAGTGGCTGTTTATAGCAATTCAAGTGATGTGATACCATTTAGTGCTGCAGACCTTGGGGCTCCATCTCAATGTTCCATTTCCCCAAGTTTAAGGATTAGTATTACTGTAACACAAGAGCTCTCACCACCTTTCTACTTAGCTCTACCATTGATTTGTTTTTTTTTCTTTTTTTTTTTTCCCTTCCTTAGACTCCTGCCCTACTTGTGGTAGGTACTTTTGGAGTTGGGTCTTGCTGTGTTTACTGCTTACCTTCATGTCTAAATAAAGATTCCATTTAACTTTCACCTGACACTGACTGTATTTTCCTTTGACCATTTACAGTTACTGTTTTGAGAAAAAGCATAATCAACAACAATGAAAAGAAAAGAATCCTAAATATGACTTGGTAGCTACATTAAAACTAGAGGCAATGAAAGAGTTGGTTTTTTTAATGTAAGTTTCCGTCCTGCCCACCAAACATTAAAATAAGTATTTTTAAATATGTGGATGTGAAAAGTCCACCAGGTAAATACATACAATGAACATGTATACAGCTAATGAATCTAGGCATCAGAGGAAACATAATTAGAATTTTTTGTGCCTTGGGCAAGCAACATAAAAAGTGTCCCCAAATCAATTTTATGGAAGCCTCAGGACACAGGGCTGCAAGGAGGCAAGTAGAGGAATGAATTGGACAGGGCTAGGTAGTGAGGAGGCTAACAGGGCACAGATGCAATGAAAGAAAGTGCCATCTGTCCAGTTACTATGTTAAATAATTATTCTTGCTAATTAGGTAAGCTTAGATTTTTTAATGCCTACTGAAGGAGTATAAGTGTCAACACCATGTAAAATTTAGCGCACTGAGGGAAAGCCCTGATTTCCATATCCTCCTTAAAAGTCTTGTGACTTCTCTTTCCCAAGTAATGTTTCCTTCATGGAGTAAGAATATCAGTATCTTTTCATCCTGGTAGTGTGAAAGGAGATGGGAAAAGGCCATTGCTGAAATCTAAGAACTTGTGGGGGTTTTGTTTGCTTGTATTTGGATAATTATGTTTTAATACAATTGGTTCATTTTGTAATATTAGATATTTCATTTTATACATTTGAAAACACTCTTCTGGGATGAGTTCCATAGGCTAAACTGAGAAAAAAGGTCTGTGAAATACAAAAAAACCAATTAGGAATTCATTGTCCAATACAACTCAGTCTTTTTACAGATGAAGAAAATGAAACAGAGAGATTAAGTAATTAAGAAAGATTAAGATTAAAATCATAAAGATACTAAGGTGTTCCCTGGTTCCTGGACTGTAAATCCAATGCTCTTTTGCCTGTTCTGTCTAGTCACTAATATTTCTTTTGCATATTCTATGTATGCCAGTGGTATAGAAAGCCTTAAGTCATTCTATTACCATTGTTACCTATTACCATTCACTCCTTCTTCTATCCCCCACAAATATCTAATGTCAAAAGATTTACTTACTCTAGTTCATGAAATTTACTGAAATTTAGATTGCTCAATTACAGTAAATAGCTTCCTCAAAAGGTTCTAGACTCAGGTGAAAAAAAATCAGAAACTAAAATTAAATAAATAAATATTTCTAAGAAACAGGAAATTAACCTAACTCAAATCAATCATATTATCTTCTGACGTGTAGAGTTGGCTTTTCCCAGAAACTCTCAAAGACCTATCTTGGCTATAACAAGAGAAGAAGAAATCCAAATACATGTGCACACACACACATACACACACACACACACACACAAGCAAAAGGAAAAATAAAACTATGTATACATTAATCTATGCCAGGTGATACTGGCAAAGATTACTAACCTTCTTCTGTAAAGTGGGTCTAACAAAATGAGAATATTTTCCCAAAGTTTGAAAACTTGAATTGGTAAATGAAAAGAATATTAAATCTAGGCTATCAGAAACCAATGGGATAATGACTTCTTACAATAACAATATTTTAGATAGGGCTTTACAGTTTCCAAAGTGTTTTCTAAATGTTACCTCATTTGATCATCAGAATAATTTTGGGAGATAGATTCAATTTTCATCCCCTATTTTAGAGATGAAGCAAATGAGGCATTGTAATGTAATACCAACCAAAGGCAACTTCCCAAGGTTCAGAATACCAGCATAGGTGCTCTCCATTTTATTCAGTGACAAATTAAGAACAGAGGGAATCAAAATATGACATCATTCAAAAAACAGCATTTATTAAGTGTGATTCAATAATCTCCAAGTACTACCCCACCCCAGGACATTACATTCATTTAATCAATTATAAAGTCCCTGTTCTAAATACTACTCCACCCTTAGGCTGTACCTTCATTTAGTCCATCAGAAAGCCCCTCTTCTCAAATGGAAATTAGTTTCCAATCAAAAGTACATTCATTTGTTCAATCATAGAACACAAAAAGTCAAAAGTTCACAATTGAATCTACCCCAGAATTACAACAAGTTTAAGCACAGCACTTAATACCCAAATGGAGGTCTTTCTTCATCTTGACAGAGGGCAAGTTCTCAGCAATCTTTGTTCCTGGGGAGACAAAGCTTACCAAGGCCACAAGATACATTGCCAGTTTCTTCATTAATTCATTCTCTGTCTTCAGAACAGTCCTACGACCCCTGAAAACATTAGCAAAACCCTCTTCCAGGATTTCTGTAAACATACAAAAAGAAAATCCTTCTTCAGGGCTTCTGAACCAACAGCACAGTTCCAAAACTTCTGCAACAACAGTACTGTCCTTCACCAGTGGACAGTATTCACTCTCTGTCTGCAGAGCAGTCTCTGAAGCTCTGAACCCACAGCAAGGTTCCAAGACCTCTGCAACAACAGCACTGTCCTTCACTAGTGGACAGTATTCACTTTCTGTCTGCAGAACAGTCTCTGGAGCTCTGAACCCACAGCAAGGTTCCAAGGCTTCTGCAACAAGAGGACTGTCTTTCACCAGTGGACAAATCTGACAAAACAACATCAAAACAGACAGACAAATTACGAGCATAACAGCCATGTCTCCTCAGTCCTTGGCAGATCTGGGTGGCAGCTCTCAAAAGTCCTGGGCAACTCAAAGTGGCCCTCAGCAATCCTCTCAGTCTCTCTCTGCCTCCACAAGGTGCTGCTTCCAAAAAGTTCTTCTGCCTCTCTCTCGTGTCTCTCCAAATCTACGTCACCAGCCCCTCCCAGTTCAGCACTCACTTTTCACATCAACAAGTCCATCCCACAAGTGGGATTAGCAAGCTCTGGGTTTTAACACAATCAAAATAAAACCAAGCCAATACAGGGGAATCTTTAAATGCCATTACTATTACAGGCAGTCAGAGGTAACCTGACTTATCCATACTTGTTTGTCCTCTGTTCTCAAAGAGGACCATGACATCCCTCAGGAAGGTTATATCATGACCTGCAAGTGAATTAAATTTAAGTGAGGCAAGGTTGTGCAACATCATCAGCCTTAGTTTCTCCTCTGGAGCCAATCTATATCCAGTGGCAAGACAAAGATCAGGAAGACTGTCAAAGTCATGTGCCTGGATGCAGTGGGAAATCTTGGTCTTTTTAATCAAAAGCCTTTTCCAAGTCTCAGTTTGTCTGAGGCAATGTCTATTCGGTGATTAAGGGTAGGTAAAAAGTGAAGAAAAAAAAAATCATTTGTTTTACCTAATCACACAGCTAATAAGTATTGAAGGCAGGATTTGACTTCAGATTTAGCACTATATCCATTTCTCTACCTATTTTCCTTATTAAGAGATAAATTAACAACAAGTCTAATTTTGCCCCTCCTCCCCAGATATATAAATGAGATTAGCTACCTTTACTTCTAAAGGAATTATTTGAACATGCCAATGTCTATTTCATAAAGCCTCCTGTTTGAAATAAGTATCTATTCGTGAGCATTGGTAGAAATCTGAGAGTCTCATCAAGGGCTAAATATTAAGGACATGCTAAAAATGAAAGCCATCATAATTTGTTTTGTCTCAGATCTTGCCTAACAAAAGATAGAAGTTGACAGAGAGATGCCAGCCCATCTCTTGTACAGTAAAATTGCCATAATTGGTAATACAGCCTTGACAGTAAAGCAATAATCCCTATTATCAGGAAGTCAGTGGAGCTAGATGGCATTCCATTTATGCTGAAATAGTGTTTAAACCAATAAACAAGTTAGCAATAATTGAAATGTGATCTTGTGCCACACTGGAGAGAAAAAGGTGAACACAGAAAAGAGGTGAACACTGAATAGTAGAATGAATTTGGAGGGCTGGTGTAGCAGCAAGCACCCCAAGCATCCTCAGGGTGTGCTGCAACCACAGGTTCTTGGATCTGCTTTGATAAATGAAAGCAACTCAAAATGGGTTAACAAGCTTACTTTAATCAGTCAAATATGTATCGTTTACCTAGTTCAGGGGAAAAAGGTAAGCACCTCGAACTTCAGAATACACAGACAGAATTATCAAGACAGAGAAATGGATCAAGTAGACAGATTTCCAAACTGTCCAACCATTACATCCATACCCAATCAACATCTGGGTTTTTCAAAGCCGGGGGGCTCTGAACAATGGCTTCCCATAATCCATATCAAATCACAGAACACTTCTCAAAGTGAGCCCCAAAACAAAGCTACACATCAGGGCTTATAAAAACTTCTCCTGGCTCAGAGAATGTAACAACCTTATTGACTCACTGGCCAATCAAAAACTATCTATTGAAAAACAAGCCTCCCACCCCAGGCTTCAGGTGCACTTTAGCCTAGGGGCAGGGAAGATCTTCCAAATTCATATTCCCATTACAGCTGGAGATAAGGGCTGAAGGGCAGAGGAGACTGCTTCCCTTCAGAAAGCATGTAATGAAATTGGTGAGCTGCAGGAAGGGACAGAAATATTTTACTTTTTCTCCCTGTCTCTCTGTCACTGTCTCTTTCTACAATCTATAGCCTCTCTTTTCCCTCCCCTACTTTTTCTCTCCTTTCCCCTATTTTTCTCTTCCTTGCCCCCTCCCCCTCATAATCCAAACTACCCAAAGTACAAGCAAATTCATTTCCTGGGGAGAATAAATGAAATAGGAAAATAGTTGAGCTACATCTCTACAACCGAAAGGAAAAAAAAAAAAGTTGTGCCAAAGGTGCATATTTCTTACATATTCTTCTCTGATTTCCAAGTTCTAAATGGTTCACCTGGAAGTGTTGTCTTCCACTTCATGTTTTAGTGAATTTTCTAACCTCTTTAATGACCTCATCTTCTCTATATTAAAAAAGACATCAGCAGCAGCCAGGAAGTTTCACTTCTGATGTAACCATGAAGAATAACCTTTCCCACCTTCACTGTTGTCCTGGAGTCATTTGTCCAACAACTGCAGATTGCCATCAAGGGTACCATGTTGGGTGTTTGGATTGATGCTACTAGGCTTGGTGGGTATTGCCAAATGCCACCTGTTCCAGAATCCTCTCCAACAGCAAGAACAACCATGAATGCTTTGTGAAGCCCAGACGGTGGACACAGCTGCAAAGTTAGTGAGGACAGGTATTGCAGCCAAGGCTAATAGCAATGACAATGTGAGGTCCTGATGCTACAGATGGTTTCAATAGATGATGGCTGTTCCCTGGCTAATTCTCCATATCCCATTGGGTGATGTAGGAGCTGGCAATGTGCATTGAAGGTCTCATCACTTGATATTGTAATAACACCCTGGTGTTAACTTATGACATAAGCCATATGTTTTGCTTTTATTCTGCCTATTACGTTGGGCCAGCTGTCAACCTAAGTTGCAAAACTCTTTCCAACATTATGCTAAAGGCAAAGCTATGTTTTCTATCCCAACATAATAGGATCCACTAACAAGGCTGTGGTGACTTTGGACTTTAAGGCACACTTTGGCTCAATCACTCTCATCATTTTTAGAAAATAAGACCTTCTAAGAGACATGTTTACATTAGCGATTTAAAGGTATACAGATTTGTTCTAGGCTTTCTGGAATTAAACTCAGGATTAGACACTATGCTTGCCCTCAGGTCATTTCCAAATCTGAGGACAGTGATAGAGACTAGAACTGTTATATCACTGGAATTCTCAGTTACTGCTATGAGAAAATTTGCTCTATTATTTTAAGAAGTCAATTTCTTTGCAATTTATAACCTTAAAGTATTTTCTAGACCATTTACAGGTCATTCAGTTTGCCTAGGATCACACAGTTAACAAATTTTATAATCAGGTATTGAGCTCATATTTTCATGGGAACAAGGCTGATGTTCCTCTATCCACTACACTATGGCTACCTCTAATACTTAGAAGTTAATGGAGAAAGAATACTATCTAATATCTATAACTACATGCATATCTATGTTATATCCATATCCATATATCATCTATAGCTCTATAATCATTTACTCCTAACTACAGTATAATTACTAGTTTTGGATTTAATAATTCCAATAAGTACATAATTCCAAACCTCTGTCAATCATACCAATTGACTACTCTCCTATAATTTATAATGATTAAGCATTGTCTAGGGGCATTAAGGCATCAGATGACTTGCCAGGGTAATACAGGTATTATGTGTTAGAGACAAGACTTGAAACTCATTGTTCCAGACTCTGTATTTTTACTTCAGTGTCCTGAAAGAGAAAGTTATTATTATCCCAATTTTGCAGAGGGTAATAGTTTTAAAGAGGTTAAGTGAATTAACCAAGTTCACAGGCTGCTAAACAGAGGATATCATCAAAAAAATTAATGTTTTTATTTCATACATTTTAAAATGTTAACTTTCTCTTTCAGGACACTGAAGTATCCTTCACCCCTCTATCAGGAGGTGTATAATATTACATCATCAGTCCTCTGGAATTTTGGTTGATCACTACATTCATAAAGATTTCCACACAGGGGGTGGCCAGGTAGTACAGATAGGAAGAGCACCGGACCCAGAGTCAGGATGACCTGGGATTGAATCCAGGCTCAGACGCTTAGTACCCACCCAGAAACCTGGCTGTGTAACCTTGAGCAAGTTACTTAACCTCAGTTGCTTAGGGGTGGCCAGGAAGCGGCAGTGAATAAGAGCACTGGCCATAACCTTGAGCAAGTTACTTAACCCCAATTATTTAAAAAAAAAAAGATTTTAGCACAGGGGATGGAGCCAAGATGGTGGAATCAAGCGGTAACTTTTCTAAGGTCCTCCATGAATCCCCTCACTAAACTTTAAAAAGTGAATGTGAATGGATTTTCGAGTATCAGAATCCACTGGGAGATAGAGAGTGGCAGAATCCAGCCCAGGAAAGTGCCCACATGGGTCCAGGTAGGAGGAGTGCAGAAGATGTGGGGGCTGCAGCAGCTTGGATGAGAGAGCAGACTACTGCAGAGAGAGAAGGAGCCCCATTCCACAGACTAACCCACCCCAAGGGCAATTCACAGCCATCTCACCAACATCTCACCAAGGGTCAGGAGGATCCACTGGAGCCAGGTAAGAGAGGGCTTGGGGCCCCCAGCAGAGACAGCAGCTTCTTCTGGGGATATCAGCCCCCAGCCTGGAAGTTTCGAAACTGCTTGCCTGACTTTCCAGAGCCTAAGATCACAAAATGAACTCTGGCTGCTCCAATTCCCCCTCTCTGATCTAGATAACCCAGATAAGTGTCCCCCCCCCCCCCAGAGTGATATCCTGAGACAGTGGAAATAGCCTCGGGCTTGGGAGTCATTGAGAAGGGGTATAACTGAGGCAGCAAGGAGTCCGAAGAGGAGAGGGAGAGGGGTCCCAACAAGTCCTACCTCACCTGACCAGCAAAATCCTGCCTGAGTGGTAGCCCAGGGGCATAGAGGCAGAAAATTGGAGTGGCCAGACCACTCCTCCTCCACAGAGTACTCTGTGAGGATCAGCATAACTTAATGGAAACATTGAGAGCCCTTGCCTTGGCCTCAATCTACACACCCCGTGGCTACAGAACACAAAGCCAAAAAACAGGCACCTAGCTCCCAGCCTGAGAAATTAGGAAATAGGAAGTTACAATGGGAAGGAAGGAAGCTGAGAAGGAGAAAGGGAAGACAAGTAAATTGGTTAGAGCTTATTATAACAACAAAGAACAACCAAATACAGAGGACAACATGGACTCTAATACTCTCACCTGAGACAACAGAATGAAATATGAACTGGTCTCAGTCCCAAAAAAGCACTCTTGGAGGAGCTCAATAAAGACTTTAAAGGCCTTATTAGGGAGGCAGAAGACAAATTTAAATCTACAGTGCCCAAATTGGAAAAAAAATTTCACTGAAGAAAACAAATCCTTAAAAAGTAAAATTAGTGAGATGCAGGCCTGGAAGGCAAGGCGTGGTGCAGCAGACGCAGGCCAGGAAGGGGCCTGATCAACTCAGAGGGCAAGTCTTCCCACCAACCACAAGGCCCACTACCAGGCCTATCACCAAAGCGCTGGGACTGGAAAGAGCAAGGTAAGAAGCAAATACAGGGGCCCCTGGCCTGGACAGCAAACACTCCTGGGGCTACCACTTCATAGCCCAGAATTTTTTTTAAAAGCCCCTTTCAGGACCTCTAAAGACTAGGATGACAGAGTGAATCCCACTTGCTCCAAACCCCCCCTCTGACTCTGAAAACATAGTAACTCTTGCCCAGGGCAAAACCCTCTATAGTAAAGGCTTGGGATTCTAGAGGAAGGGTGTGGCTAGGACCCTGCCTCAAAATGGGTAGAAAGGAGACTACAAAGACAAAGACTCTGGAGTCCTACTATCCTCAGAGGGAGGAGCCAACCTCAGAGGGAGACAATGTGGACTCCACACCCAAAGCTGAAACTTCACCAGGGAATGGGTCCCAAGCACAGAAGGCGCTCCTAGATGAGATCAAAAGGAACTTTGAAAACAAAATGAGATAGAAGGCAAAATGAATTAATTCTCTAAAAACCAAAATAGCAGAATTAGAAAAACATTATAATGAGGAAAACATCTCTCTAAAAAGAAAAGTGTATGATATGGAAAAGGAGCTTCAAAAATTAATCAAGGAAAATGATTTGCTAAAAACCAGAATTAACCAAATGGAAACAAATAACTCTATGAGGCACCAAGAATAAGCCAAGCAAAACAACAAGAATGAAAAATTAGAAAAAGAGGTAAAATACCTCAAAGAAAAAATAACTGACCTGGAAAACAGATCCAGGGGAGATAATCTGAGAATCATAGGCCTACCAGAAAATTATGATGAAAAAATGAGCCTGGACAACATTCTCCAAGAGCTCATTAAAGAAAACTGCCCTGAGATACTAGAACCTGAGGGCAAAATAGAAATCGAGAGAATCCACCGGACACCTGCTGAAAGAGATCCCAAACTGAAAAATCCTCGAAATGTTTTGGCCAAACTCTAGAACTACTAGATAAAAGAGAAAATACTTCAAGCGGCCAGAAAGAAACAATTCAAATATCGAGGGTCTACAGTGAGGATTGCACAGGATTTGTCAGCCTCTACACTGAAAGATCGGAGGCAGTGGAATACAATTTTCCAGAAGGCAAAAGAACTCGGGTTACAACCAAGGATCACATACCCAGTGAGACTGAGCATATTCTTCCAGGCAAAGAGATGGACATTCAATGATATAACAGAGTTCCAGACCTTCTTGATAAAAAAGCCAGAACTCAATGGAAAATTCAACCTCCAATTATGAGATGCAACAGTGACTTAGAAAGGTAAAAAAGGAGAACACACACACACCCTGCTATTTGATAAGGGCAAACTGGTTGTAGACAAGTAGAGGGTATGACTATAAAATACACAAAATGACGATTTTTTAAAAATCTTGTTAAGGGCTACAAAGGGACTGCAATAGAAGAAAGGGGATGGTTGAAGAGGAAAAGTGTAAATTATGTCACTCATAGAGGCATAAAAACTGTATAGCAGAGGAAAAAAAGGGAGGGAGTTGGGAAGCATATGAGCTTTTCCCTCATTGGTTCTGGTACAAAGAGGGAATAATAACCAGTTAAGCATAGGACTCTATGGAGAAGAAGCGCAAAAAGTATCATTTTAGAGGGATAGAGGGGAGGGAGAGGAGCTTCGCATGAGATTTGTTCCTGTCACTCTTTATGCGAAGAAGAAATAGCATACTTCATTAAGTATAACAATATCCTACAGGCAGTAGGAGAGGGAAAGGGTTACGAAAGGGGATTGGGAGTGGTTTGTAGGGAGGGAAGTAGTAAGAAAAAAGGGGAGGAAAAGGGAGGGGGCCCAAAAAAGGAACACTGAGGGAGGTGGGGGTCAAAAAGTAAACTATTAAGGGGGGGAAGGGAGAAGGGAAGGAAAATATGAACATTAACAGGGGCAGGAATAGGATGGGGGGAAAGAAACAGATAAAAATCATAACTGTAAATGTGCATGGAATGAACTCTCCCATTAAATGGAGATGGATAGCAGAATGGATTAGAAATCATAATCCTACAATATGCTGTTTACAAGAAACACATCTGAAACAGAGGGATACACACAAGGTAAAGGTAAAAGGTTGGAATAAAATATATCATGCCTCAGCTAAAGTAAAAAAAAGCAGGGGTAGCAATCCTTATCTCAGATAAAGAAAATGCAAAAATTGACCTAATTAAAAGAGATAAGGAAGGAAACTATATCCTGTTAAAAGGCACCATCGAGAATGAAGCAATATCACTACTTAACATATATGCACCAAGTGGTGTAGCATCCAAATTCCTAGAGATGAAGGTGAAGTAATTAGAGGAAGAAATAGATAGCAAAACTACACTAGTGGGAGACCTTAATCTCCCCCTATCTGAACTTGATAAATCCAACCTCAAAATAAACAAGAAAGAAGTTAAGGAGGTGAACAGGATTTTAGAGAGGATAGGTATGATAGATTTCTGGACAAAACTGAATGGGGATAAAAAGGAATATACTTTCTTCTCAGCGGTTCATGGCACATACTCAAAAATTGACCATGTTCTAGGGCATAAAAACCTCACAATTCTATGCAGTAAGGCAGAAATATTAAATGCATCCTTCTCAGATCATGATGCAATAAAAATTATATGCAATAAAGGGCCAGGGAAAGACAGACTAAAAACTAATTGGAAATTAAACAATTTAATCCTAAAGTATGAGTAGGTCAAACAAGAAATTATAGAAACAGTCATTAATTTCACTCAAGAGAATGATAATAATGACACAACATACCAAAATCTCTGGGATGCATTAAAAGCAGTTCTTAGGGGCAGTTTTATATCCCTGAGAGCATACGTGATTAAATTAGAGAAAAAGGAGCTCAACGAACTGGGCATGCAATTAAAAACCCTAGAAAAAGAACAAATTCAAAATCCCCAATTAAATACTTAATTAGAAATATTTAAGACAAAAGGAGAGATTAATAAAATTGAAATTAAGAAAACTATTGAACTAATAAATAAAACCAAGAGCTGGTTTTATGAAAAAACCAACAAAATTGGTAGACCCTTAGTTAATATGGTAAAAAAAAAAAAAAAGAAAGAAAACCAAACTATGAGTATCAAAAATGAAAAGGGTGAATTTACCTCCAATGAAGAGGAAATCAAAACAATAATTAGGAATTATTTTTCCCAATTGTGTGCACATAAATTTGACAATCTTAGGGAAATGGATGAATATTTACAAACATACAACTTGCCCAGATTAACTGAAGAGGAAGTAAATTACATGGTACTCATACCTAAATCAGATAGAGATAAAACAGAGAAAGAAAATTATAGACCAATCTCCCTCATGAATATAGATGCAAAAATTCTAATTAAAATACTAGCAAAAAGACTACAGCAACTTAACTCAAGAATAATACACTTTGATCAGGTAGGATTTATTTCAGGAATGCAAGGATGGTTTAATATTAGGAAAACCATCAGTATAATTGATCATATCAACAATAAAACTAGCAGAAACCACATGATCATCTCAATAGATGCAGAAAAGGCTTTTGACAAAATGCAATATCCATTCCTATTAAAAACATTAGAAAGTATAGGAAAAAATGGAGTCTTCCTTAAAATAATAGGTAGCATCCATTTAAAGCCATCAGCAAGTATTATATGTAATGGGGAGAAGATAGAAGCATTTCCCATAAGACCAGGGGTGAAACAAAGGTGTCCACTATCACCCCTCTTATTCAATCTGGTACTAGAAATGTTAGCAGAAGCAATTAGAGAAGAAAAAGAAATCAAAGGAATCAAGTTAGACAAAGAAGAGACCAAGCTATCACTCTTTGCAGATGATATGATGATATACTTAGAGAATCCTAGAGAATCAAGTAAAAAACTGCTTGAGACAATAAATAAATTTGGCAAAGGTGCAGGATAAAAAATAAACCCACATAAATCCTCGGCATGCCTATATATTCCCAATGAAATTCAACAGCAAGAAATAGAAAGAGAAATCCCATTTAAAGTTACTGCAGACATTATAAAATATTTGGGAATCTACCTGACAAAACAAACCCAAGACCTGTATGATCATAACTACAAAACACTTTTCACACAAATAAAGTCAGATCTAACTAATTGGAAAAATATCAATTGCTCATGGCTGGGTGGAGCTAATATAATAAAAATGACAATTTTACCTAAATTAAATTATATATTTAATGCCATACCAATTAATTTACCAAAAAACTACTTTATAGAGCTAGAAAAAATAGTAACAAAATTCATTTAGAAGAATAAACGATCCAGAATATCAAGGGAATTAATGAAAAGAAATGCTAGGGAAGGTGGACTATCTTTACCAGATTTCAATCTGTACTATAAAGCAGCAGTCATCAACACTACTTGGTACTGCCTGAGGAATAGAGGAGTGGATCGATGGAATAGATTAGGCACACGAGATTCAGAAGCCAATGACTACAGTACTGTATTGTTTGATAAACCTCCAGATCCTGGTTTTTGGGATAAGAACTCACTAATTGACAAAGACTGCTGGGAAAACTGGAATATAGTATGGCAGAAACTGGGCATAGACCATTATCTAACATCATATACCAAAATCAAGTCTAAATGGGTCAGGATCTAGGTATAAAGGTTGATAGGTTGATACTGTAAGCAGTCTCCTAAAACAAGGAATAGTTTACCTATCAGACTTGTGGACAGGGAAAGACTTTATGACTAAACAAGAATTAGAGAACATTATAAAATGTAAAATGGATACTTTTGACTACATGAAATTGAAAAATTTCTGTACAAACAAAACCAATGTAACCAAGATTAAGAGGGAGGTGGGAAATTGGGAAAGAATCTTTACAACCTATGTCTCTGACAAAGGACTCATTTATAAAATATACAGAAAATTGAGTCAAATTTATAAGAATACAAGTCATTCCCCAATTGATAAATGATCAAAGGATATGAACAGGCAGTTTTCAGAGAAAGAAATTAAAGCTATCTATAAGCACATGAAGAAATGCTCTAATTCACTATTGATTAGAGAAATGCAAATCAAAACAACTCTGAGGTACCACATCTCACCAGTCAGATTTGCCAAGATGACAAAAAAGGAAAATGACAAATGCTGGAGAGGATGTGGGCAAACTGGAACACTAATGCATTGTTGGTGGAGTTGTGAACTGATCCAGTCTTTCTGGAGAGCAATCTGGAATTATGCCCAAAGTGCTATAAATACTTTCATACCTTTTGATCCAGCAATACCACTCCTAGGGTTATATCCCAAAGAGATCATAGAAGTGTGAGAAAGACCCATATGTACAAAAATGTTTATAGCAGCTCTTTTTGTTGTGGCAAAGAATTGGAAATTAAGGGGTGCCCATCAATTGGGGTATGGCTGAACAAGTTGTGGTATATGCATGTTATGGAATACTATTGTGCTATAAGAAATGAGGAGCAGATGGTCTTCATATTTACCTGGAGAGGATTAAAAGAACTGATCCTGTGTGAGAAGAGTAGAACCAGGAGAAATTTGTACACAATTACAGACACAACGTATGTGTAATGACCAACTTCGATAGACTGGACTCTTCTCAGCAATGCAGTGATATAAGTCAATCCCAAAAGATGCATGATGGAGAGAAAAATGTGCCTCCAGAGAAAGAACTAGAAAGAACTAAGTTTATATCCAGGTGGAAGCAAAATACGTGATCTTTTTCATTCTCTTATTTGGTTTTATGTCCTCTTTACCATTTCTCATTCCAGCTGGTACAATCCATCCTTATAACCTGACCAATGTATAATGTGAAAGTACTTACAGATACTATACTTGACTATAAGCCGCCATGGTGGGGGGGAGGATAGGGAGGGGAACAAAAAACACTAGTGGGGGACCTTAATCTTCCCCTCTCTGAACTTGATAAATCTAACCTCATAATAAAAAAGAAAGAAGTTAAGGAGGTGAACAGAATTTTAGAGAGGCTAAATATGATAGATCTCTGGAGAAAATTGAAAGGGGATATAAGGAAATATACTTTCTACTTAGTGGTTGATGGCACATACTTAAAAATCGACCATATTCCAGGGCATAAAAACCTCACAATTCTGTGCAGTAAGGCAGAAACACTAAATGCATCCTTCTCAGACCATGACACAATAAAAATTACATGCAATAAAGGGTCATGGAAAGACAGACTAAAAACTAATTGGAAATTAAACTATTGAATCCTAAAGAATGATTGGGTCAAACAAGAAATTATAGAAACTATCAGTAATTTCATTCAAGAGAATGATAATAATGAGACAACATGCTAAAATTTGTGGGATGCATTAAAGGCAGTTCTAAGGGGAAGTTTTATATCCCTGAGTGCATACGTGATTAAATTAGAAAAAAGGGAGTTCAACAAATTGGGCATGAAATTGAAAAACCTAGAAAAAGAACAAATTCGAAATCCCCAATTAAATTCTCAGTTATAAATATTGAAAATCAAAGGAGAGATTAATAAAATTGAAATTAAGAAAACTATTGAATAAATAAACAATATAAGAACTGGTTTTATGAAAAAAAGTAAAATTGATAGACCCTTTTTCAATGTGATAAAAAAGAAGGAAACCAAATTATGAGTATCAAAAATGAAAAGCATGAATCCACCTCCAATGAAGAGGAAATAAAAACAATAATTAGGAATTATTGTTCTCAATTGTATGCACATAAATTTGACAATCTTAGGGAAATGGATGAATATTTACAAAAATACAAGTTTCCCAAATTAACTGAAGAGGAAGTAAATTATTTAAATAACCCCATCTCAGAAAAAGAAATTGAGCAAGCCATCAGTCAACTCCCTAGGAAAAAATCTCCAGGGCCAGATGGATCTACTAGTGAATTCTATCAAGCATTTAGAGAATGTTTGTTTCCAATACTCTACAAACTATTTGGGAAAATTAGTAAAGAAGGAGACCTACCAAATTATTTTTTATGACACAAATATGACAGTGATACCTAAATCAGGAAGAGATAAAACAGAGAAAGAAAATTATACACCGATCTCCCTCATGAGTATAGATGCAAAAATTTTTAATAAAATATTAGCAAAAAACTACAGCAACTTATCTCAAGAATAATACACTTTGAATAGGTAAAATTTATTCTAGGAATGCAAGGATGGTTTAATATTAGGAAAACCATCTGTATAATTCATCATATCAACAATAAAACTAGGAGAAAGCACATGATTATCTCAATAGATACAGAAAAGGCTTTGGACAAAATACAACATCCATTCCTGTTTAAAAAAAAACACTAGAAAATAGAGGAATAAATGGAGCTTTCCTTAAAATGATGTGTAGCTTCTATTTAAAACCATCAGCAAATATTATGTGTAATGGGGATAAGCCAGAAGCATTTCCAATAAGATCAAGGGTGAAACAAGGCTGTCCACTATCACCCCTCTTATTCAATCTGGTACTAGAAATGTTAGCAGTAGCAATTAGAGAAGAAAAAGAAATGAAAGGAATCAAATTAGGCAAAGAGGAGACCAAGCTATCCCTCTTTTCATATAATGTGATAACATACTTAGAGAATCCTGGAGAATCAAGTAAAAAAACTACTGGAGACAATAAAAATATTTGCAGGATATAAAATAAACCCGCATAAATCCTCAGCATTCCCATATATTTCTAATAAA
The DNA here is from genome assembly GCF_028583685.1 of Petaurus breviceps papuanus. Taxonomy (NCBI): domain Eukaryota; kingdom Metazoa; phylum Chordata; class Mammalia; order Diprotodontia; family Petauridae; genus Petaurus; species Petaurus breviceps. The sequence goes on along the minus strand of NW_027187335.1, from coordinate 7,371,678 downwards.
ATTCAACAGCAAGAGATAGAAAGAGAAATGCCATTTAAATTTACTGTAGACATTATAAAATATTTTGGAATCTATGGGCCAAAACAAACCCAGGACCTATATGATCACAAGTACGAAACACTTTTCACACAAATAATGTCAGATATGACTAATTGGAAAAATATAAATTGCTCATGGCTTCATTGAGCTAATATGATAAAAAATAAAAATTTTACATAACTTAAATTATTTATTTAGTGCCATACCAATCAATTTACCCCCAAAAAACTACTTTATAGAGCTATAAAAATCAGTAACAAAATTCATTTGGAAGAACAAAAGGTTCAGAATATCAAGGAAATTAATGAAAAGAAATGCTAGGGAAGGTAGACTAGTTATACCAGATTTCAATCTGTATTATAAAGCAGCAGTCATCAAAACTACTTGGTACTGGCTGGGGACTAAAGTAGTGGATCAATGGAATAGATTAGGCACATGAGATTCAGCAGTCAATGACTATAGTAGTCTACTGTTTGATAACCCCAAAGACCCCAGTTTTTGGGAGAAGGACTCATTATTGGAGAAAACCTGCTGGGAAAACTGGAATATAGTAAGGCAGAAACTGGGCATTGACCATTATCTAACACCATACACCAGAATCAAGTCTAAATGGGTGCATGATCTAGGTATAAAGGTTGATACTGTAAGCAGTCTCAAAAACAAGGTATAGTTTACCTGTCAGATTTGTGACAAGGGAGAGACTTTATGACTAAACAAGAATTAGAGAGCATTATAAAATGCAAAATGAATAATTTTGATTACATTAAATTGAAAAGCTTCTGTACAAAGAGATCTAATGTAACCAAGATTAAGAGGGAGGTGGGAAATTGGGAAAGAATTTTTACAACCTATGTTTCTGATAAACGACTCATTTCTAAAATATACAGAGAACTGAGCCAAATCTATAAGAATACAATTAAATCCCCAATTGATAAATGGTCAAAGGATATGAACAGGCAGTTTTCAGACAAAGAAATTAAAGATATCTATAAGCACATGAATAAATGCTCTAAATCACTATTGATTAGAGAAATGCAAATCAAAACAACTGAGGTACCACATCTCACCAGTGAGATTGGCTAAGATGACAAAACAGGAAAATGACAAATGCTGGAGAGGATGTGGGAAAATTGGAACACTAATGCATTGCTGGTGGAATTGTGAACTGATACAACCTTTCTGGAGAGCAATTTGGAATTATGCCCAAAGGGCTGTAAATAATTTCATACCCTTTGACCCAGCCATACCACTTCTAGGGTTATATTCCAAAGAGATCATAGACTTGAGAGAAAGACCTATATGTACAAAAATATTTATAGCAGCTCCTTTTGTGATAGAAAATAATTGGAAATTAAGGGGGTGTCCATCAATTGGGGAATGGTTGAATAAACTGTGGCATGTGCATGTCATGGAATATTATTGTGCCATAAGAAACGAGGAGCAAATGGACTGCATATTTACCTGGATAGGCTTATACAAACTGATGCTGAGTGAGGAGAGTAGAACCAGGAGAAATTTGTACACAATAACAAACACAACATATGTGTGATGACTAAATTTGATAGGCTGGACTCTTCTCAGCAATGCAGTGATATAAGTCAATCCCAAGAGACTCATGATGGAAAGAGATATCTACATGCAGAGAAAGAACTGAGTTTGAATCCATATTGAAGCAAACTACCTGATCTTTTTCTTTTTCTTGTTTGGTTGTATTTCCTCTTTACCATTTTTCATTCCATCTGATACAATCTGTCTTTACCACCTGACTAATGTCTAATGTGAAAGTATTTACAGATCCTATACTTGATTGTATGCCAGCATGGGGGAGGGGAAAAGAATGTGAAACTCAAGGAATTGTGTAATTGAATCTTGTAAATTAAAAGTAAACAAACAAGTTAATAAAAAAAATTCAGCACAATTGTATTTCATTATATTTATATACCATAACTTCTTATACAGTCTTCAATCTATAGCCACCCCCTCAGATTTACACTTTATCACCCTAAACAAGAAGTATAAATATTCATATACATCCTTAGAATTTGTTTTCTTAGAACTAATCCCTCCCTTACTGTACTTATATCTAATTCCCCTTCTTTACTTCTCCTCTTTCCTTACTGTTTTCTTGAGTAAAATATATTTCTGTACCCAACTCTAAATGTATATTCTTTTTTTTTGTACCTATGTAATTGAGACTGTCATCTAGGTGTCTATCACTCTATACCCATAGCCACATCCTGTCCTACCTGTTTGTACAGATATTTTCTTGTCCATCTTGATTATGTAAGATTCTTTCACCTGTCCTTGCTTTTTAATCCACTTCGGTGTATTCTTTTCCCCAGCTCTTTCTGTTCTTATGATCATCAAGACATAACAAAACCACTGTCAGGTCTTGTTTAACTGGACTCTCTCTATGATCCATAATAATGCTGCAGTTTAGAGAGGACACATATATCATCTCTCCAAATTTGATGTAAGCAATTCGTCCTTATTTAGTCCTTTATCATTATTTATTCCTATTTACCTTTTTATGTTTCTCTTCACTTCTGTGATTGAACTTCAAATTTTCTGTGCAGCTTTTTTTTTTTTCAACAGGAAAGTTTGGAAGTCTTTTATTTCATTTAGGACCTAATTTTTATTGTCATGTTATATTTAGTTTTCCTAGGTAAAGTTCTTCTTAGTTGTAACCCTTCTGAAATATTGTATTCCAAGTTCTCTACTGCTTTATAATTTTAACTGCCAAATCATGCATGATCGTTACTGTGGCTACTTAGTACTTAAATTCTTTCTTTTTAATTGTTTGCAGTATTTTTTATTTGACCTGGAAATTTTGGATTTTTACTGTGATGGTCCTGGGTGTTTTCATTTGGGAATTTTTTCAGTAGATGACCAGTAGATTCTCTGTTGTTCTATGTTGCCCTCTAGTTTTAAGAGGTTTGGGAAATTTTCTTTAAAGAATTATAAAAACAGAATATGTAATCTCTTTTTTCGTCATGCAATTCAAATAGTCCAATGATTCTTTTTTTTTAATGATTTATTAACTTCTGATTTACATCATTCACTTCTGACAGATTTAGAGTTACAGATTTTCTCCCCGTTTTTCCCCTACCCAGTCCTCCAAAATAGCAGTCCCACACGATATCCCCTCCTCCAATCTGCTCTCTCCCATATTTTCTCCCATACCCCTTTCTACTTTTCCAGTGGATTTCTATGCCTTGGTGTCTGTAGATCTTATTTCCCAATTACATGTAAGATGGTATCAATAATAGTATATGTATATATATATATATATATACATACACACATATATACATACACATACACACACACACACACACACACACACACATATATATATATATATATATATATATATATATATATTTGAATATTTGATTTTAAAATTTTCAATTCCAGATTCATTCCCTTCCTTCCTTGTTACACACCCTTACTGGGAAGATACACAGTTCAGTATAGGTTGTACATGTGTAGCTAATGCAAAACAATAACATAGTAGATGTATTGTAAAAGACTGATTATATTTCCCTCTTTCTTATCCCACCTCCCACTTGTTCTATCCTCTACTTTGATCCCATATATTTTCAAAAGTGAGTGCTTCCAACTTCCTTCCCCCCAGCCTACCCTCCCTTCTATCACCCCCCCCCTCTCATCCCCTTCCCCCCTATTCTCCTGGAGGGTGAGATACCCTATTTAGTGTGTATTTCACTCCCTCCTCAAGCCAAATTCAATGGGAATAAGGTTGACCCATTACCTTTTACACTCCTATTCTTCCCCTCCATTATAACCATTTTCCCTTGCCTCTTCTGTATGAGATAGTTTATCCTGATCTGTCTCTCCCCATCACCTCTCATTATATTCCTCTCACCTCTTAATTTCACCTTTTAAGTATCATTCCTTCCTGTTAAATTGGTCCTGTGCCTCTATCTATGTGTACTTGTAAACATATATACACACATTCACATATGTATTCATATGCCCATGTACCCTCATATATAGACAAATATATATTTCTAATCCCTCCAACAACTGAGAAAAGTTTCATAAGTTACAATTATTGGTTTTCCATGTAGGAATGTTAATATTTCAATTTTGATAAGTTCCTTGTGATTCCTTTTCCCTCTTTATCTTCTCATGCTTCTTTTACTTCTTGTATCTGAATGTCAAATTTTCTATTCAACTCTGGTTTTTTCAGCATGAATGCTTGAAAGTCCTCTATTCCACTTAATGACCATATTTTCCCCTGAAACATGATACTCAGTTTTGCTGGGTATGTTACTCTTGGTTTTAATCCCATCTCCTTTGCCCTCCGGAATATCATATTCCAAGCCCTTCGATCCCTCAGTGTAGAAGCTGCCAGATCCTGGGTTATCCTGATTGTGTTTCCACAATATTCAAATTGTTTCTTCCTGGCTGCTTGTAATATTCTCTACTTAATCTGGGAATTCTGGAACCTGGCTATAATATTCCTAGGAGTTTTCTTTTTGGGATCTTTTTCAGGAGTTGATCGGTGGATTCTTTAAACCTCTATTTTGCCCTCTGGTACTAAAACATCAGGGCAGTTTTCTTTGAGAACTTCCTGGAAGATGATTTCTAGGTTCTTACTTTGGTCGTGGCTTTCAGGCAGTCCAATAATTTTAAAATTATCTCTCCTGGATCTATTTTCCAGGTCAGTGGTTTTTCCCATGAGATATTTCATATTGTCTTCTATTCTTTCATTTGTTTGGATCTGTTTAACAGCATCTTGATTTCACTTAAAGTCATTAGGTTCCATTTGCTCCAATCTAATTCTGAATCAATGAATCTCCTCATTGAGCTTTTGAGATTCTTTTTCCATCTGGCAAATTTGACTTTTTAAGGCCTTCTCCTCCTCATTGCCTTCTTGGGCCTCCTTTGCCATTTGAGTCAGTCTGTTTTTTAATATATTATTTTCCTCAGTCAGGCTGTTGACTCTCATGTCATAATTTTCTTGCATTTATTCTCATTTCTCTTCCCAATTTTTCCTCCACTTCCCTTATTTGGTTTTCAAAATCTTTCTTAAGGTCCTCTATGGCCTGTAACCAGCTTGTATTTTCCTTTGAAGCTTTTGTGCAGGAGTTCTGACTTCACTGTTTTCCTCCTGTTCCATGCTTTGCTCCTCTTTGTCCCCAAAATAGGAGTGTATTGTTGGAATCTTATGTCTGCTTTGTTTCCTTTGACTGCTCATTTTGCCACTCAATTACTTGACTTTTGGGCTTTTTACCACAGTAGGACTCTGCCACCAGACAGGGGAGCTTTCGTCCCAAACGCTGGGGTTTTCTCAGCTGCTGGAGGTATTAGATGGCAAGCTGGACACACACGGCAGAACCTCCACCCTAGACTGCAATCCAGATCCAAGCACGTTAAAGCAAGAGCGATTACCCCCCAGACTGGTGCTTGGTCCCCCTAAACTCTGCAGACCAAGAGCTGAAACCGCCACATGGCGCTGGCAGCGGCTTTTCGCCCTGGGTTTAAAAGCCATGCACTTCCACTTACTGGTCCCAAAGTCCAGACTGTACTGACCTCTCACTTTGTCCTTTGTGTCTATGTGTTGATAAATCTGGAAATGGCCACCGCTGCTGCTGATCTGGAGTCCCTCTGGCCAAAGGCTGGTCAGGCCCGCCCTGGGGCTAAAGCCTTTGCGTGGAGCTGGGCTCATTTCCCAGAGTGCTGTGCTGGATTCCTGCTGGCCTCCTGGGTTGTCCTCAGTGAGAGGTTAGCTTCTCTGTGTCATTTTGTGGGTTCTGCAGCTCCAAAGTTTTTTAGAGTCCCCTTTTTACATGGATTGAGCATGGTGGAAGCCAGAGCCACGGGAAAGTCGTGCTTCTACTCCGCCATCTTGACTCCGCCCCCATAGTCCAATGATTCTTAACAATTGTTTTTCTTCTTGATCTATTTTCTAGTCCATTTTTTTTCCCTATCAGCTTAGACATTCCCCCTGTTTAAAATTCTTTTGATTTTGTTTTAGTGTTTTTGTTATTTCATGGAGTCTTTGTCTTCTTTTTGGTTAATTCTAATTTTTAGGGAGTTTATTGATCAGATAAATTAAACCAAAAGTTTTGATGGCTCTTGAAATAAGCTGTGAATTACCTTTCCTAAACTTTATTTCATATCTCTCATTATTTTTCCATTATTTTTACTCAATAACTATTATTCTAAATGCGTGTGTTATAAACATTTTAAACTCCTTTTTAAATTCTTGCTTTATCTCTACTAGGAATTCTTGGTGAGTTTGTGCCCAAGCTATGCTCTTCTTGGAGAATTTGCTTGTAGATATTTTGGAATAATTCTTTTCTTTGGGTTCATTTCTTGAGCTTGCTTGCCCCATAATAGCTCTTTTTTTGTTTATTTTTTTTGGGGGGGAAGGCAGGGCAATTGGGGTTAAGTGACATGCCCCAGGTCATCTGACTAGTGTTAAGTGTCTGAGGCCTGATTTGAACTCAGTTTCTCCTGACTCCAGGGCCAGTACTCTGCCCTCCCCCCCATCTACCTCCATAATAGCTCTTTTTGGTGAGGTCTTTGTCACCCCCACACCCATTCTTCCTGCCTATTTTTTCTTGACATAGGACTTGAAGTTAGGTATGGGTTCTACAGCATGTCTGGAAAGAAGTTCTTGGGATGGTCTTGTTACTTTCTTGGGGTATTGAATATGTGTTATTCCAGAATCTCAGTGACAGGCTGAGAATTTCCAAACTTTTAGTGATGCCAGAGTAGTCTGATCCAGGTAAAAGTCTGATTGCTTAACCCCTAGTTTTGAACTCTGCAAATTCCTGACCTGGTTTTAGGTCTGAAGAAGAGCAGACTTGCCCTTGAGCTCTGCCCCTATCAGCCAGCTAGAAAGTTCTACTGGTTCAGAGTGGCAGAGTTGCAGGCTCCCCTTTGGACTTCAATGCTTGCCCTAGTTATTCCTCTGGAAGCTGTCCTAGGTGTTAAACATGAGACCTTGCTATGCACCATGTATCTGAGCCACAATACAACTTCTGGTGGATTCTGAACTTCCTTCTTTCTCAGTGTACCATCCAAGGTGTCCCCTACCTGGGAATGACACCCCCTAAGCAGAAGTTCTCAGTCTTCCTTCATCTGTGACCCAGAAGCAGATAGTGTGTGGCAAAGCCACCATGTAATACCTCCCCATTTTTAGTACCTCAGTATCAATCTGGTGAAACCTCATCATGGTCTGAGTCTTCCTTTTACACTAGTGAACAACCTCTCCCTTTGCATTAGAGTAGCTTCTCTTGCAATAAGTCCCCAGCCTGACCCATTGCCAGTCTCTGCAGATCTCATTTTCTGCCTTCCTAGTCTGAGCTGAGTGAGACTAATGAGATATTGTGACTCTTCCTGGATTTTTCCATTAGGATTCAGTATGTCACATTTTCTAGATCTATTTGGAGGAAGTTTTTGGAAAGGGAGTTTGCTGAACTGTCTTTTTGTTAGTTTTTTACCACTCTCATCTTGGTTCAACCTCCCTGCCCCCACTCCCTGCCAATAATTTTGAATGAACTGTCCAAGTATTTACTCCAGCTTACCTCATCATCTTGTTAGTATTGACACATGTATAGACTAGGAAAGTAAATGTTTGGTCTCTAACTCCTTGAGTGAAAACAGTCAGTTATGTTAAAGCTATGTGAAAACAGCACCTGCAACAAACAAAACTGAGCTACAACTTGCCGACTTTATCTCTATGGAGCAGATCCAAATAAGCCATCCTATAAAAATAGAGAGTAGGTGCTTAGCTTGTTTTTACTCTCCCAAATTGGATCTAGAATTAATTCTCATACCCTTCTTAACATTTAAAGATACTTCTAAATTTGAAAGTATTCCTCCTCTACAGGAATGAAAGCCATCACAGGTCTTGCTGGTTCAGCATTATGACTTTTTTTTTCTTCCTTCTATTTTTGAGAGTTTGCCTATATGTATAAAATATTAGATTTTCCACTTACTGTGTGAGTGGGTAGGAATACAAGAGGTAGGGAGAAAGGTACAAGAGTCAAAAGATTTAATAGAAATCTCTCTGAAGGGATCATGCACTTATATTTTAATGATAGTTATTGTCTTATGTGTTCTAAATTCATGGATTAGAATTAGAGCAACTGAGAGCCCTGGACTCTGTTCAGAGAGTGAATTTTCACACATTTTCTAACAGGCTTGCTGCCTTTTTAGAAAATATGTTCCCTGCAATGTACAATTTGAATCTTTCTCTAAGTCCTGAATAGGAAACTCCCTTCCATGTGTTTCTGAGAATTTTAACTACTATTATCGTGATTTATTTACAAACCCCCAAAGGCTTATTGGGGGGAAAATTGACGTTTTGGACTTAGAGGTAAAAGGAACTTTAAATACCATGTAGTTCTTCATCCCATATCACTCTGAACAGCTGAGAAAGGGGAAGCAACATCTTAATAAGTAACAGATTTTTGTTTTTAACCTGAATCTTAGACTCCAGATCCAGTTCCCTTTTCTCTTTACCACTCCAACATACCTATGAATGGGACATCTCCCTGATATGAGGGATTCCCTCCAATGATGCAGCACACCATTAATCTATGCCTTTCCATCATATGTGACTATTATGAACATTGTCCAGTATGAGTGTCAAAGGAGATACAACCAATGTGTTGGGGGATCTTTGTTGAGTTCTCTTAAAATGCCTATACTACCAATAAAGCATGTGCACATTTCACTGGATTTCCCTTTTTATAACTGCATAGGTAGCCCATCTTTTTTTTTCTTCCAGTTTTACGTTTATTTCAGGGCATCCATTATGCTTCTGTAGCTTTTCTTGTTTGAAACATGTTGCAAAATTCTTGTGCCTACTCTTTTTCTTATTGGATAATCAACTTTTATTCTTTGTAGCTCATAGTGTTCCATGATTTCTGAACTACAATAATACTTGAAGAATAAAGTAAAAGACTGGGTCTGATTTCACTGGTACAGGAAACTCCTAGGCAAGAAACTTCCTCCAGCACCTTCTAGACAGTCTATAGTCTAGGAAAGCTGTCTAGAGCATTGAGAAGCAAATTCAATTCGAAATAGTCATACAACCAATTTACCAAATCTTTTCAGAAGCAGGCCTTCATATCAGCTATTCCTTATTTGAAGACTGACTCTTCTTCCATTATGTTAAAATAGCAGCCTTTCTGGAAGAAAACATATTTAAAAATAAGTTTTTATTTTCTGGTCATTAAAAGAACTTTGTAATTTTCCAAGTTATACAGACTGTTGTCTTCCTGCTTCTCAATTCTGGGGCCAGTTGATTATTATTTTAGATGACCCATAGCATCACCATCCATTCTACCACCAAGGAAAAATGTCCACCATCACAATCTCCATCACCCATCACCTTAGGTAACTTTCATTTTTTTATTTTCATGTACTACTTCAGTAAAAGTCTGGAGCCACATTTCTCTTCACTCTTGACCCTTCAATCATCTCTTCCTTTATCTATGATACTCTTAGTAGCCTTTTCTCACTTTTCCCCAGTTCTGGAGTTATGAAACCTAATCAGATAAATGATGCCATTGTTCTTGGATGAGATATGTGTATATGACAACCCTTCTCCACATCCCTTGTAACTCTGACAAAAGTCACCCTTCCTGGACACCACTTTTTTTGTGTGTTATCCCTCCCAATTAAATATGAGATTTTCGATGCCAGGGATTTTCTTTTTGTATTTGTATTCCCAGAAATTAGTAGAGTACTCATTATGTAGTAAGTTCTTAATAAGAGTCGTTCCATTATTTATTTTTATTAATGGTTGAATTTCTTAAGTTGTCCATATAATCGCATATTATAGTTTAGTATATAGATATTCTACATCAATTGTGAATAGTTAAGACAAATATTTTTGTAATATTGATGGATCTCCTTTAGAAAGCTCTGCTTCAGTCATCACAATGGCATCCTTAAACCCTAAGAACCTCTTTGATGATATTATTAAAATTTAAGAGTAAGGGATGGACAGAGCCAAGATTGTAGAATACAGGCACCAACAAAGATGAACTTTCTCAACATTCTCCTCCAAACAACTTTAAAATAACTCATCACATTAAATTTTTGAGCAGTGGAACCAACAAGACATCAGAATAAAACATCAAAGGCAAAGTAGTGTGTCAGCAGGAAAGGTCTATGACACCTGGTAAGGGTTCACCTGGAGCATTGCAAGACAGCCTTGACAATGACAGCAATAGTGTAAGATTTGGGAGTTCCCAGCACAGAGTCAATAAGGTAGTCAGAAAACTGTTCAGAAAGAGATTACAAGGAACTCTCTGCTAGCACTGTTTATAGCTACCACTTACTGGCAACTCCATTGTCCATAATGAATTCAGGTTTAGAGTTCCAGAGTGGGGAGGAGTAAATGCGCTTGGTCACAAGAGAACAGTTACAATTCTCCAAGAAGCACCAGAACTTGTGGACATAGGAGTTCTAATAACAAGGGCCAAGAGAAAACTAGTGCTTATTATTGCAGGAAAGTAGCACCTTTCCTGGATAAAGACCAGAGCACAGAGCAGGAAACCACACCTCTTCCTGGAAAACATAACCTGAGAAGTTCCAAAAACTTGAAGACCTAAACGACCTCTGAAAAACGCAACACAAAAGAGCCTGAAATTTGGGAGAGTACCTCCCCACCACAAGGTGAGGCAAATCCAAAGTAACATAAAGTTCAGAGTCAAGAAATAGTATAAGAAAATGAGCAAACAAACAAACAAAAAAAGACTTGCCCATGAAAGCTACTATGGTGGAAGGGAAGACAAACACAAAAAATGCAGAAGAAAAAAATATGTGGAAACAATTGTAAGTAAAGACAAAGAGAAAAATCCTAATCACACAAAAGCCAAACAGGAATTTCTGAAAGAGTTAAAGGAAGAGAAAAGAGCGATATTGAAAAAATTAGGAAAAAGAAATGAAAATGACACAATTAGGAAAAAGAAAATTAACAGCTTTGTAAAAAGAGCAGAAGTAAAAAAAAAAAAAAAACCCAAAAACCATGGAATTGGCCTACTGGTATATGGGAGCAACAAAAATTCACAGAAGAAAAGAACTCTTTTAAAAGAATAATTGGCCAAATGGAAAAAAGAGGTGCAAAAGTCCATTGAAGAAAATAATTTCTTGAAAATTAGAATTGGATAAGTGGAACCTAATGGTTCTATGAGACATCAAGAAACAATAAAATAAAGTAAAAAAAAAAAAATAAAACGGAGAAAATGTAAAATATCTCATTAAAAAATAACACTGATCTGGTAAATAAATTGAAGAGAGATTATTTAAGAATTATTAGGCTGCCTGAAATCCATGATGAAAAAAGAGAGTGGAAATCATATAAAGGAAGACTGACTCGATATCTTAGATCCAAAAGGTAAATTAGAAATTGACAGAATTCACTGATCAGCTTTAGAAAGAGATCTTAAAATGAAAACTCCAGGACTATTATAGTCAAATTTCAGGGCTTCCAGGGAGAAGAAAAAATTCCATAAGCAGTCTGAAAGAATCAATTAAAATATCATGGAGTTACAGTTAGGATCACATAAGATTTAAGAGTTTGCATGTTAAAGGAGCAGAGGACTTGGAATATGATATTTTAAAAAGCAAAGAAACTACTATTAAAACAAAGAATAACATATCAAGGAAAACTGAATTCAATCTTTCAATGGAAAAATGGATATTTAATGAAATAGAGGATTTCAAGAATTCCTGATTAAAAAGAACTGGAAAAAATAACATTCAAACAAAAAATTCAAGAAAATCATAAGAAGGTGAATGTCAAAGGGCAATCATAAAGGACTTAATAAAATTAAACTGTGTTCATTCCTATATGGGAAGAGGATGCTGGTAACTCCTAAAAATATCATCATTATTGCAGCAGTTAGGAATTCCATAGACAGAGGGCATGAATGTAATTCAATTATATTGGAATAAACTCCAAAAAAAGAAAAAAAAACTGAAAGAAAAAAAAAAGGGGGATGCACTGTGAGAAAGGGGAGGTACAATGGGGAAATTTTTTCTCACATAAAAAAGGCACACAAGGAAGATAGTTTTTATATAGGAGGGAAAAATAAAACAGGGTACTGGGAAATGCTTGAACCTCTCATTAGAAACGGTTCAAAGATGGAAGAGTTTCTATCTATCTATGCATCTATCTGTCCATATGTCTATTTATCTATCTCTACACACACACACACAGACATGCCCTTCACCCTCTCACACACACTTTTTGATATAGAAATCTATCTTTTCCGGTAGGGAAAATGGAGGGGAAGAGAAAAAAAAAAACATGAGGTGTAGGAGTTATAAAGAGGGAAGCTGTGGTAAAAAGCAAAACAGACTTTTGAGGAGGGACAGGAGAGAATGAGAGAGAGAGAGAGAGAGAGAGAGAGAGAGAGAGAGAGAGAGAGA
>NW_027187335.1:7293640-7359113 GCF_028583685.1 Petaurus breviceps papuanus | reverse complement strand
AGAGAGAGAGAGAGAGAGAGAGAGAGAGAGAGAGAGAGATTGATAAACAGGAGAAAATAGGACACACATTTAATAATCATAACCATGAATATGGATTGGATAAGTTCACCCATAAAATGAAGGCTAGTAGCAGAATGAATTAGAAACCATAATTGAACACTAAGTTGTTTATAAAGGATGCACTTGAAACAGAAAGACACATATATAGTTGAAATAAAGAACTAGAGCAGAATCTATCATTCTTTAGCTGAAGCAAAAAAGTCAGGAGTAGCAATCATGATCTTATACAAAGCAAAAGAGAAAATAGACCTAATTAAAAGAGATCATTAGGGAAAATACATTTAGCTAAAAGGTACCCTAGACAATAAAGTAATATTAATAAAAATGCAGCAAGTTTCTCTGATAAAGATCTTATTTCTCAAATATATAGGGAACTGAGTATTTTTTAAATAAGAGCCATTCCCCAAATGACAAATGGTCAAAAGAGGGGGAAAAGGTAGTTTTAGGAAGAAGAAACCAAAGCTATCTTTAGTCATTAAAAAAAGTTCTGAATCACGTTCATTGGAGAATTTTTTTTAAGCAATCTGGGTTAAGTAACTTATTCAAGGTTACATGATCAGTTATTTCTGGGTTTGGTGCTAAGTATCTGGGCCCGGATTTGATCCCCATGTCATCCTGACACTGGAGCCAGTGCTCTTACCCCCTGAGCCACCTGGCCGCCCCTAATTGGAGAAATTTAAATGAAAACAATTCAAAGGCACCATCTCACAAGTGAAAAAAGACAAATGTTGGAGGGGAAGAGGGAAAATAGGTACCAATAAAATAATAAAGTACTGGTAGAGTAATGAACTGGTCCAAGAATTCTGGAGAACAATCTGAAACTACACCCAAAGACATAATATAAAACTGTGTATTTCCCCTGACCCAACATTTCCACTTTTAGTTCTGTACCCCAAAGATATCAAAGTAAAAGGAAAAAAAAAGACTTGTGTATAAAAACATTTATAGCAACTCTTTTTGTGGTGGCAAAGTTTTGAAATTAAAGGAATGCTCATCAACTGGGCAATGACTGAACAAGATGTGGCATATGATTGTGATGAAGTACTTTTGTGCTATAAATAATAACAATGGGGGTGATTTCAGGAGACAAAAAATAATAATAAAACAGAAAATCAAAATAAAACAAACAAAAACCATAGCAAGAAAATTCTGGGAGTCAAGATGGTGGAGTAAGCAGTAAATTGCCATAACTTTTCCATATTCACTTCAAAATGACCATAAAATAGTCACTCAAGACAAATCCTGGAATAGCACAAACAACAAAAAGATAGGATGAAATAATATTTGCGTGAAATAAACTTTGAAGTTTGGCAAGAAAAATCTGTCTCACTTGGGTGAAAGGGGAATGAAATTCAGGACTGAAAGCATCAAGAGGAAACACAGAAACATTCCACTGGCCTCAGTGCAACAACAGACATCACCACTGGGACCACAGGTCAGAACCAGGTATGGTGTCAGACTCCTATGGTCTCCAGAAGCACCAGCTAACCCCCCACCCTACACTTCAGTTCAGCACCAAACACTAGGAACCCCTGTGAGCCTCAGGACATCAATGCAGTACCAGATAATAACCAGGTCCTACAACCCCTGGCAAAAGAAAAATTTAAAAGAAAGAAAAAGCAAACAAACAAAAAAGATGAGCAAAAAGCAACAACAAAAAATTATCTCACCATAAAAAGTTATTTTGGTGATAGGGAAGACCAAGACACAAACTCAGAAGAAGATAACAATGTCACAAAAACAATAGGCAAACCCCAAAGGGAAATGGGAAGTAGTCTCAAGTCCAGGAAGAATTCATTGAAGAAATAAAAAAGGAGTTTATATATCAAATAAGAGAGGCAGAAAAAAATTGGAAAGGAATTATAAGGATGTAAGAGTATTATGAAAAAAGAGTTAACAGATTAGGAAAAGAAAATAATTGCTTAAGAAGTAGAATTAGCCAAATGGAAAAGAAAGGACAGAAGCTGACTGAAACTCAAATGGCAAAGACCCTTCCAATGAGGAGAAAAATACCTTAAAAATAATTGGCCAGATTGAAAAGGAATTTCAAAAGCTCACTGAAGAAAACAAATCCTTCAAAATTAGATTGGAGCAAATTGGAAGCTAATGAATCTATAAGAAATCAAGATACTAAAAAACAAATTGAAACAAATGAAAAAATAGATGGCAATGTGAAAAATAACATTGGATAAACCACTGACCTGAAAAATAGATCCAGGAGAGATAATTTAAAAATTATTGGACTACCTGAAAGCCATGATCTAAAAAAAGAGCTTAGACATCATCTTTCAAGAAGTTATCAAGGAAAACTACCCTGATATTCTATAACCAAAGGGCAAAATAAAAATTGAAAGAGTTCATCAATTGCCTCTTGAAAAAGATCCCCCAAAGAAAATTCCTAGGAATATTATAGTCAAATTCCAGAGTTTCCAGGTCAAGAAGAAAATATTACAAAACATTCAGGAAGAAATAATTTGAGAATTGTGAAAACAAAATCAGGATAACACAAGATCTAGCAGCTTCTACATTAAGGGATCAGAGGTCTTAGAATATTATATTCCAGGAGTGAGAGGAACTAGGATTAAAACAAAGAATCACTTACCTAGCAAAACTGAGTATAATACTTCAGGGAGGGGGGGGGGATGGACATTTAATGAAAGAGAGGACTTTCAAGCATTCTTGATGAAAAGACCAGACCTGAACAACACATTTGACTTTCAAATACAATTTTTCTTTGTAGAGAAGCATGGAAAGGTAAACAGGAAAGAGAAATCATAAGGAACTTATTGAAGTTTAACTATATACATTCCTACATGGAAAAAAAAATATTTGAGACTCATGAAACTTTTCTTAGTATGAGGATAGTTGAAGGGATTATATATGTGTATGTGTGTGTATGTATGTATGTATGATGGGTGTATGTATATGTGTGTACATATATACATAGAAGGCACAGTGTGAGTTGAATGTGAAGGGATGATATCAAAAATAAAATTAAGAGGTGAGAAAGGAATACTTTGGGAGAAGGAGAGGGGGAGAGATAGAGTGGGGTGGGTTGTCTCAAATAAAGGAGTTAGGAGAAGGCTGTTACAATGGACGGGAAGAGCAGAAAGATGAAAGGGAATGAGTCAATCTTCCTCACATTGGATTTAGTTTAAGGAGGGAATATCATGTATACCCAATTGAGTATCTTACCATATAGGAAAGTAAAGGGGAAGGGGGGAAGAGGGAGGATGATGGAAGGGAGGGAAAACTGGGTAAAGGGTAGTTAGAAGCAAACACTTTTGAAAAGGGACAGGGTCAAAGGAGAAAACAGAATAAATGAGGGGGCAGGATAGGATGAAGGGAAATACAGTATTTCACAATACATCTACTATGGAAATGTTTTACATTACTATAAATGTATAACCTATATTGAATTGCTTGTCTTCTCAATGAAGGTGGGTGAAGAGGGGATAAGGTAGAGAATCTAAAACTCGAAGTTTTAAAAACAGATGTTAAATTTTTTTTAAAAAATTGTTTTTTGCATGCAACTGGGAAATAAGATAGGTAGGCAATGGTGTATAGAAATCCATATTGTCTTACAATAAAGTAAGGGGAGGGATCCAGGGGGGATATGAGAGGGCAAATTGGGGGAAGGGTATTCAGTATGCTTTCCATCTTGGGGTGGGGAGTAGGGGAGAGATGGGAAGAAAATCTCTAACTCAAAATCTTTGGGAAATAAATGTTGAAAGCTAAAAAGAAATAAAAAAAAAAAAGCTAAACAACAGAGAAAAAAAAAACTCCTTAAAAGTTAGAATTGGGAGAGGGGGGCAGCCAGGTGGTGCAGTAAGAGTGCCAGCCCCAGAGTTGGAAGACCTGGAATTGGTTCTGGCCTCAGATACTTACCATGCACACAAAATAAGTGGCTGTGTAAACTTTAGCAAGTTACTTAACCCCAATTGCTTAAAAAAAGTAAGTTAGAATTGGACAAGTGGAAGCTAATGACTCTATGAAACACAAAGAATCAAACAAATTAAAAAGAATGAAGAAGATGTTAAATACCACATTAGAAAAACAACTGCCTGGAAAAACAGATACAGGAGAGACAATGTCAGAACCTTGGACCACCCGAAAGCCATAATCAAAAGCATGCTTTGGAAAGCAACATGTACCAGATTGAAAATGTAATGGGAAATATTTAACCAAATAAATATTAATAAAATAAAACATAGATAATAATCCTTAAAAACTAAGTTAATATACAGACCATGAGGATATTTATGTATCAATCAGTGACTCCATTTTTATTTGAATTTGATACCACTCAGAGCATTCAGAGCAGAGGTTTGTTTGTTGATTGGACAAACACTGTCTATCAGGTCTGACACCTGAAGCCAAGTTGTTCTGACTTTTAAGACCAGCTCTCTATCTACTAATCCATTTTAGGTTAGCATATAGTAAAAATTTAGTAAATACTTGAAGGGTTGGATTGGATGGAATGCTACAATTGCTTGAATGATCTGGATAGTAGTAGATCCCACTGTGCTTATCAATTGTTCATTAAAAAACAAACAAAACAAGGGATTGAGGGAGCAAAACACTATTTCAAAGAAACTTCTCAATATATGTTACTGATATGACCTTTTTCAATACTCTTTGATTATTAATGTCAAACAAGAAATTAAATAATTTGAATACTCACTCAAATTTGCCTTATTGTCATGGGGGAAAAATGAAACCATCAGTGCAATATATCAAAGATGCATTACCTATGGATAGTGTGGACTCCTATACCATATGAGAAAGAAATTATAATAATAAGAGATACCTAGTTATATACTTTTCTTCTTTAATAGTCACTCAATTCTCCATGATTGGAAATAATAATAATAAAATTCAACAGTTAGCATTTATGTAAGACTTTTAGGTTTGTGAAACACTTTCCAAATGCTATTTCATTTGACTTCCTCAAAAAACCCTTCAATATTTGAGGATACTATCTGGTCCATGATGGGCACTTAATAGCATTTTTCTGGTTGATTGAATTGGTGGATGACTGGATCTCTCCTTGTAGGCTACTTTGTCAAGGACTTTCATGTATCAAGTAGGGGATTTTACTAAATGATCTTTAGGGTCTAAATATTTATGATTCTACTCTTGCAAAAGGAATCCTTGGAGCCCCCATTTGGAAAAATAACTGCATAAACATGTTTTTCAGTGATGTTAATAGACAGTGGAAGAATTTGTGATAGAAAATGGTGTTTATATGAAGGAGATATGTTGAGTCATGAAAGTCCTCAAGGTATCTGTAAGCTTTCTTCATTCTAGACAATCTTACTATCATCCTGTAGTAGCTCAAAATTATTGGTTTTAGCTGAGTGAAGAATTAACATGGCTAGTACTCTGGTATGGAATGATGCTATCTCATGCTAACTCTTTCCATGAAAAAAATCATCACATACCCCCACCTATGTTTCCCTTTCTGCTGTCTTTTCCTTGTTTTCTTCTAAGTAAAGGCTTCCTTCTCCCTTAATTTGAGCCTATGTCTTCCGAGTTGTATTATGTTTTCTTGCTTTCCTGCTTGGATCTGTTACCTTCATGGATTTCTGACTTTTACTTCAGAATTGTTTAGGGGTTTACCACCTTTATCTGTAGAAGGGGCATATGTACTGGGACCAAGCCCTTCTCCTAAGGTAGACTGACCCTCATCTAACTTTTTGATACACTAATTTCCAGGCCTCCCTTCTAACTGATATTGTAGATAACCCTCTACATTCCCAAGGGCATGAAGACATATCTCAGAGGGACTTAAATCTCTATAATTAGCTTATTCAGATGTAATTCCACTTCAGGAAAATTAGTTTATGAGGCATGATCCCTAGTGATATTGATTTGTATTATTTGGTCTTTTTTCCTCTGGTATCAAGCACAGTGATTTACACACTTAAGTGGGTACTTAAAAATGTGTTGGCAATCATGTTTTTTTTTTTTAATTATATTATTCTATGGAAAAGTCTGTTTTATTCCATAAATTAAAAATTAAATAAATAAAAATTAAAACAACAACAAAAGAAAACCATATTAGTGGTGGAAATCATTTATAGAGGAAGCAGTGTGGAACCAGGAATCAGGAGACCTGGATTTTAGTCTTTACTGTGTAAAGTTGTGTGCAAATCATGACCTCTTTGCACCTCTAACTTTTTCTTGGGTAAAACTAGAGCAGTAGAACAGACATTCTCCAAGATCTCTTTTAAATCTATAATTCTCTATCTCTGAATCTAATATTTATCATGAAGGATTCACTTTATTATGGGAACACATTTGGTAATGTAAATTAAAACTGAAGTTTTCATGGTTAATACATGAAATGGGAAATAAGTCCAGGTGCTTCTATCAGCGGGTTCAGGCCTTCTTTTATGCCAGATAATTTTGGAGACAAATGATTCACTCTTACTGTGTTTCTAACTGCCAGCTATACAAAATCTTGCTGGCATATCAGAATCAATATGAGAGGCAATGTGGTATAATGAGGAAAAATACTGGCCTTCGTACTAGGATATCTGAATTCTGTCTCCTTGTTTGTGGCTAACTAGCTATATCATCTCCAGAAAATCACTCCAGGATTCCTTCCACTTCTGAAATTTTATGGTCCAAAACAAAACCTATAATTTTTTTGCCTCACCTCTCTACCAATCATTTGTTAAAGATGCCACTTTTCTTTCAGGCAGACGCCCATTATAGAAACCTGAAAGTCATCTTTAGAAACGTCTCCCTCACTCCCCAAATCCAATCTTTGCAATGTTTCTTAGCTCAACCTTTCCATTCTTACTGTCACATAGTCATTTACTAAACTACCTCTTGTCTATTACAATAGTCTTTTAAATGGTCTTTTTGTCTTCAGTTCCTCGATTATTTCCATCTATTCAACTCATAACTCTAAGATTAAGCTTCTTTGAATAACCATTGTGATTATATCACGACCTGTATCAAAAATCTTCATTGACTCTTGAGTCAGACCAAAATTTCCTAACTGGAAATTCAAGATCTTTCATACTATAGAGCCAATATACTTTTCTACTTTCATTGTTCCTTTACATATTTACTTGGGCCTACCATGACTATTCAACAACCCAGAAATGTCTTAAAGACACATCTGAATATATCTCTTCCCTACTAGATAAACTCCACTGTTCTGCTGTTATCTGTAGGATTGACTGATATTTGGCATTTAAAGTTGCTCATAACTAGATCCATTATTCCTTTACTGAAATCTCTGATCTAGTCAATCTGATTTCTTCCTCTTCCTCATACATGAGAGTTCATCTCTTATCTAGCTTTGCCCTGACTGAATTGTTTCCTCAAGTCCAATACTTCCAATAACTTGTCTCCTTCAAAACTTAGTTCCTGTGATAGCTTCCTCAAAAAGCCTTTCCTAATTGCTACAAATGCTAGGCCCAGTGGTGGAGAACCTGTGGCCTCAAGGCCACATGTGACCCTCTAGGTCCTTGGGTACTGTCTTTGAGCTGAGTTCAAGCTTTACAGAACAAATCCTTTTCTTATGGGGATTTATTCTGTGAGGTTTGTATTTATTCAAAGGGCTGCACTTGAAACCTAGAAGGCCACATGTGACCTGGAGACCACAGGTTCCCCACCCCGGTGTATCAGCAATGCCATATTCACAATGCCTATAGAGATTACAAATATGCTGATATAATTATCCATTAGAAAATACGTCATGTTTGCCATATGAGGAAATAAACTAGAAAATTTATTAAGATACCTAAAGACTGAGTCCCAAAACCAGAAAGTGAAAGCCATCAGAGTAGTTATGACATTGGCACAGGTAGATAAAGTAGAAAGCACCCACATTTTCAAGCCTTTAAAACAGAACGGGCTACCTCAGGCAAAGGTCCTCCTCTCCCCACGCACAGCAACCACCCAGCGTCCTGGAAGCGCGCTCCCAGCAGCTCCGGCCCCTGGCAGTCCTCAGCAGGAGTCCTTAGCAGAAAGTCCTTAGCAGTCCTAACTCAAAAAGGGCTTCGCGCTGCCACTGCCTCTGCTGCTGCCGCCGTCACCACCACCGCCAGCCACCGAAGGAACGCTAGCTTGGCTTCCGCCTCCTCTTGCTCCGCCCCTTCCTGCTACGTCAGCAAGTCCAACGGGGCATGGAAGATCTTTAAATCCCATAACCCTTACATTCGGCCCCAAGATCTTTCATGTCCCTTACTTGACAAAAATACAGTAGGAATAACTGGTGTCAACAAAATTTCACAACAATATAACAAGAATAGCACACAATAAACACAGAAAACCATATTTTAGGGTGGCGCTTGAGCACAAGCTCCCCATCATTCCCCCCACCCCGAACAAATGGGGCCCCAAAATCTTGTGGTAAGGGGTGAAGATCTCTTCTTCTATGGCTACTTGCTGCTGAAATCGGATGTAGAGCTGTCCCTGTCCTAAGGGGTCCCATTTGAGAGGTCAGTTCTTAATATGCTTGATGCCAGGTCCAAGGGTGACACATCACAGTTGCAGACAGGGGGTGACATCCAGCTTAAGCTATCAGGCGTCTACAGATGGAGGGTACCAAGCCTGTGGAAACAAATCTAACAAACAAGGTGAACAAACAAAAAATCAAGAAAAAGCAAAGAGACAATAACCAGACTATCGTAGCCTCACTCACGGTAGAATAAATGAGTTAAGGGTACAATTTTGTAATCATCTTCTCCAGAATAAACAATAGTTACAGTGTTATCCCTCCCATATGCTATAATCTCTGCAGCCTTTGGAACATCATCTGGCTTCCGTTTTACCCATACTTTAGCTCCTGATTTTATTCTATCACTAGAACCAAATCCTTCAGTTCCTGTGACAGTTATTTTGGAAGGAGGGTCAGTTTTTACAAGTGGCATTGTTTTACAAGGAACAATAATCACTTGAACTATCCTATCATTCTTGTGAATCTGTATGGGCCTTTCACTTAAATTCTGGAATGTTACAACAATTTCTCCTTGATGATTAGAATCTATTACTCCAGCCAATACATGTATTCCTTGAGCTGCTAATCCTGATTTGGGTAAAATCTGTCCAAAGTGATTTTTAGGGATTCTTATGCATATCCCAGTGGAGATTTTTCTTATTTCTTTTCTGTCCAACCAAAAGTCCTCTAAACAATGTAAATCATACCCCATTGAACCAGGTGGTCCTGGGTACGGTGCTGGGACATCTGGCCTCAAGGTCCAATACTCAATAATTGGGATCTTGTGTGTTTGTTGTTTTCTAATTTGCAGATTGGGGGTCATCATTCTGGCTAGAGGTGTACTTCCTCCCAATGGTCTATTATTCAAATTACGCAAAGCCATGAACAAATTATCCTTCCAATGTTGATATGAATTATTGGAACTTAACTTCCTCAATTGTCCTTTCAGTAATCCATTCATTCTTTCAATCAACCCAGATGCTTCTGGATAATATGGAATATGATATATCCATTCTATATTGTTTAGTATACAATACTTCTTCATTTCATTGCCTTTGAAATGTGACCCGTTGTCACTTTGAATCTGCATTGGGGTTCCATAATATAGACTTATGAGATCTAGGGTTTTACAAGTGTTTTTCTGGGTTGCATTCTTATAAGGACAAGCTACTAGTACACCTGAATAGGTATCAACACAAGTACATATAAATCTGCATCCTTTATCCAGTGGTAGTGGACCAATATAATCTATTTGCCAGATTTGGGCTGGGACTTTTCCTCTTGCTATCTCTCCAGTTATTACCCGAGGAACAGTTCGCTCCTTTTCCAATTGACATATATGACAGTCTTCTGCTATCTGTTTTAACAGTGAATGAGAGATACCAATACCCCGATCTTGTGCCCACTGGTGTGTGGCCTGGACCCCCAAATGGCCTGCTGTTTGGTGGACCCATTTTGCTAATACCGGATCATCAGTTGTTGTCAAAGTAGGGACAATATGTTCAGTAGCAATCTTTGCCAGTCGATCAGCAAGAGCATTGTACTCACGTTCTGGTGTGGTGGGGGCCACGTGAGCATCTACATGAAAAACTGACAAGTCAGTGACCAAAGACATGTTCCAGATATCTTCCCATAATTCTTTGCCCCAGACTTGTTTCTCATGAATTTCCCAATTTTCATTTTTCCACATGGGCATCCATGTAGCTAACCCATTAGCTACCGCCCATGAATCAGTGAATATATGACACTGTCCTCCTTGTTCTAGTTTGATGGCTTGATATACTGCCATAAGTTCAGCATATTGGCTACTTGCACCTATCCCAGTACTTTCCAAAGTCCTTCTAGTACATGGGTTATAGGCCACTGCTTTCCAATGTCTTTTTTGCCCCAAATATTTTGCTGTCCCATCAGTAAACCATGCATGTCTCTTTTGTTCCTCAGTTAATACATCATATCCCTCATTCCACTTTACAGTGGACTTTACCAACTGTTGCTTTGGCTCAGGGGGTGTGTCATTCCTCTCAATTTCTATGTTTGCTACAGATTCATGTAGAGCAGAGACTCCGCTTTTGCCTGTTTTCGCTCTATTTTGAATATACCACTTCCATTTGATTATACTAGCCTCTTGGGCATGTCCAATTCTGTGAGAAGCTGGGGTACTCATTACCCAGGTCATAATTGGGATTCCAGGTCTTAATATCACTTCATGGCCCACAGTCAGTTGTTCAGTCTGCACCAAAGCCCAATATGCAGCTAACAACTGCTTTTCAAAAGGTGTATACTGGACTCCAGATGAAGGGAGTTTCCTACACCAAAATCCCAAAGGTACATTTCGGCTTTGTTGTTTTTGCCATAAGCTCCAGTTTGCATAATCATCTTGTACAGTCACTTGCAATTCCACTGGACCATTTTGCATGGGCCACAAATCAAGGGCCAATTGTATGGCAGCCTTGGCTTCTTCAAAAGCTTTACTCTGCTCAAGTCCCCAATCGAATTCATATTTCTTCCGTGTGACTCTATATAAAGGTTTTAAAATCTGTCCCAAATGTGGAATGTGGTGCCTCCAGTATCCAAACAATCCTATGAACTTTTGGGCCTCCTTCTTATTGGTAGGGGTAGGAAAATCCTGAATCTTTTGTCGGGCTTGAGGAAGAATCTCCCTTAGCCCCTTGTTCCATTGTATACCCAAAAATTTCACATTTTGAGCTGGTCCTTGAACCTTTGCAGGGTTAATTTCCCACCCTTTACTTTTCATATGCTCAATTAGAAGGGTCAAACTCCTTTCCACTACTTTAGCATCTTTTCCCTGTATCATGATATCATCAATGTAGTGGGTAAGCTGTACACCAGGTAGCTGTAATTCATCCAACTGTTCAGCCACAATCCTGTGACAAATAGTGGGGCTATGTATGTACCCTTGTGGCAAGCGGGTGAAAGTATATTGTCTACCCTGCCAAGTGAAAGCAAAGTGGTCCCATTGTTTAGGGTCTATTGGGATGGTGAAGAAGGCATTTGCCAAGTCAATAACTGCATACCAAGTCCCATCATATTTCTGGATCCTTTCTATTAAGGTGATGGTATCTGGAACAGCAGCATACAAAGAAGGAGTCACCTTATTCAACTGTCTATAATCCACAGTCATTCTCCACGTCCCATCTGATTTTCTTACTGGCCAGACAGGATTATTCCATCTTGTGGTTGTAGGGACCAACACTCCTGCTTCAACATATTCCTTTATAGTAGTGGTAATTTCATCTTGCCCACCTGGCACACGATACTGTTTTAAAGTAATTACTTCAGAAGGTTCAGGTAAAGTGATCGGGTCCATTTTTAGTTTTCCCACTAAAACTGTATTAATTCCCATCTTCCTCACAGCAAATTGGTATCTCCCTTCAGGTAAATTCAGTGTCATGCCTCTCAATACATCTATCCCAATGATGTATTCAGGAATGGGTACAACAACCACAGTATATTCTTTCTTAGGTAACTGCCCAATTTTCATTGTTATTTTAACCTGTCTGGCTGATATTTCAGCACCTCCTAGACCCGTGATGGTAATAGGAGTTCCATGTTTAAACTTATCAGGGTTTCCATAGATAAGTGTGGCCTCAGCCCCAGTATCAATCAGTGCCCTAGTCACAGTAGTTGATCCATTCTTCCAATATATTGTTAAACCAATATGGGGTCTGCAATCTCTTCTGCATATTTCTTTTATCTGGGCTGGGGCTTGGCCTATCTCCTATTCCCCCTGAAGGTGGGGCAAACTTGGATACAAAGATTCAGATTCAGAAATACCTGCCGGGGTGGTTCCTGCTTCCCTGTTCATTCTAATGCTAAGTACCTTTTCTTGGTACAGCTTATGCAGCTCTTCAGTTGGAATACCATCTATTCTTCTGAAGTCCACCCCAGCTCTTAATAGAGCAGTAAACAGTTCCGTTCTTGTTGGTCTATTTTGTCTCTGAATCCTCTGGCTGTTTACTCTTCTCTCTCTAGGCAATTTGTCTTTTTCCCATTCCCCTAAATCGCTTAATTGTGAAATCTTATCCAGCACCTCTGAAAGAGGGTGCCCTATTTCTCCAATTAACAGAGTCAGAATTAGGTGCTTATATGCAGGAGGAGCTGTCTTCACTATGATATTTCTATGAGGAACTCCTAGGGGGGTATCATAATATGCATTTGCATCTCCAATCAGGATAGCAGTTTTCATTACCTCCTCCTTTAGTTTTCTCATACAGTCTCTAAGTGAGTACCAGGGTCTGTCTCCCCTAGGCCACATAGATTCAGTTGGATATTGCTTTGTGCAACCTTCTGCAGCTAAAGCTAGAAGATTCGTTTTATTATTTCCTCCTTGCATATGGTGATCCCTAAAAGCCTGGTGTACAAAAGGATTCTGACTGATACTTATGAATTTTAAACAGTCCTCACTGTCCAGTGTTATTCCTCCGGCGCCTTCATCAGTGATTCTTACTATCCAAGACACTAAAGACTCCCCCATTCTTTGGGTAAATCTACTCAATATATCAGTGATCTCCTGTTGAGTGAAATCCTCAATTATCTCCCTGGACTCTGTTTTGCCTCGGTGGCTCTCCTGTCTTCTTCTTCGTATGGGGAGAGCTTCTACATTAGAAGACTCCTCATCTAACCTTGCTCCATTCTCCTCACACACGTTCTCCTGGAAGCTGTCAGGGCAACTCTGCCCAGCCTGTACAAAAGCTGCATGCACATTCGTTCTGCTAGTTTTTTGCTTCCTTTTAGTTACATGAACAGTAGCTTGCTCCTGGACCACCACATGAGTCCCTCCAGTTTGCTCTTCTGAGTGCTGTGACACAGAAGAATCCTCAGGCAAACCAGCTGACTCCCTAGCCATCCTAGCTCTTTCCTTCAGCAGCTTATCCCTACTTTTACACATAAGGCGATAACTTGTTAGCAGCACCCAGCCTCTCCTGCACACTCCTGCCAGTTCTTTGCCTGGTTCTATGGGTATTGCTTTCAAACATCTTTCCAAATCTCCAGGTTCTCCCTCTTTTAGCCTTGGTTCCCAGTTTTCACAGGGCCCTGTGCTTTTAGCCCATTCTCTGGCTAGAGAGGAATAAGGCAAATCCTCCCATCCTGGAATAGCCATTTCTCCCTCTAAAGCCCCACTGCTTCCAAATAGAGGCCTGACATTTTGTGATCCCATCCTGGTCGCCAAATGTATCAGCAATGCCATATTCACAATGCCTATAGAGATTACAAATATGCTGATATAATTATCCATTAGAAAATACGTCATGTTTGCCATATGAGGAAATAAACTAGAAAATTTATTAAGATACCAAAAGACTGAGTCCCAAAACCAGAAAGTGAAAGCCATCAGAGTAGTTATGACATTGGCACAGGTAGATAAAGTAGAAAGCACCCACATTTTCAAGCCTTTAAAACAGAACAGGCTACCTCAGGCAAAGGTCCTCCTCTCCCCACGCACAGCAACCACCCAGCATCCTGGAAGCGCGCTCCCAGCAGCTCCGGCCCCTGGCAGTCCTCAGCAGGAGTCCTTAGCAGAAAGTCCTTAGCAGTCCTAACTCAAAAAGGGCTTCGCGCTGCCACTGCCTCTGCTGCTGCCGCCGTCACCACCACCGCCAGCCACCGAAGGAACGCTAGCTTGGCTTCCGCCTCCTCTTGCTCCGCCCCTTCCTGCTACGTCAGCAAGTCCAACGGGGCATGGAAGATCTTTAAATCCCATAATCCTTACACCCGGTGATAGTGTTTTCTTTTTGTCTGGGCCTCCTTTCTTTCTATTGTTCTCCTTTCAATACAAACTACTAGTGACCAGTGTTAGAGAAGGATCATATAATTGTAGCCTAGAAGAAACTGGGTAGGATTTCTTCCTTTCTTAGTTTTATAGTTTATGTAATATTACAATTAATTGCCCTTTGAAAGTTTAATAGGATTGGATTGTAAATCCATCTGGTCACTGGTTCCTCTCCCCTTTAGAAAGTCATTTATGTCTTGTTCAATTTCTTTTTTCTGAAAGTGGGATATTTAACCTCTCTATCTCTTTTTCTCTGAGTCTGGGCAATTTATAGTTGTGTAAATATTTATATGAATAATAATTTATAAATATAAACAAATACCAATTTATTTAAGTTTCAGTTTCTCTAACAATTCTATAATAATTTATCTAATAATTCTCTAATAATTTCTTTTATTTCCTTGTCATATATTGAGAATTCTCCTTTTTCATTTTTGATGCTGGTATTTTGTCTCTAAAAAAATAAATAATAACCTGTTTTATTGTTTTCCCACAAAAAAATGTTTATTGGTTTTTAAAAATTAATTCAGGAGTTTTTATTTCAATTTTACAAAACTCTTCTTTGATTTTCTTAATTTCTATTTTGGTCTTTAAGATTTTGATTTGTTAGTTACCAAGTTTTTGATTGTTTTTTTGGTTGAATGCCCAATTCCTTGATGTCTAATTTCTTTTGTTAATGAAAGTGTTTAGAGATATAAACTTTCCCCTAACCTCTGCTTTGACTGGATCCCAAAAATCTGGTATGTTTTCTCATTGTTGTCATTATTTCTAAAGAAGACACTTATACTTTCTATGACTTGTTTTTTTTTTGACCCATGCCTTCTTCAGGATTAAGTTGTTTAGCATCAATTACTTTTAATCTTTTTTCAACAGTAACTTTTAAAATAAAATTTCATTTCACTATCATCAGTAAGATGTTTAATATTTCTATCTTCATTTTTTGAGGCTTTATGACATGATAAGTGATCAATGTTTTATTTTTATTTATTTATCTATTTTTTTGTAGGCAATCCGGGTTAAGTGACTTGCACAGTATGACACAGCTAGTCTGAAACCAGTTTTGAACTTAGATCTTCCTGACTCCAGGGTTCTATTCACTGTGCCATCTAGCTGCCTTTCAAGTGATCAATTTTTGAAAAGCATCTATGTACAGCTAAGAAATGTGCATACCAGTTTTTATCAATATTGTCCAAACATCTATCATATCTATCTTTCTTTAATTTTATTTTTATTTTCAGTATCAATTTCTCAGCTTCCCTCCAGCCCTTCCCATCCATTGAGAAGGCAAGAAATTAGATAACTTATTTTATATGTGAAGTCATGCAAAGAATATTTTTACATCAGTAATTCGAAACCCAAGCTATCTATACTCTGAAGTTATAAGTTATCTCTCCAGAGAGCAATAGCATTTTTCCTCATGAGTCCTTTGGAATTGTGGTGGATCATTGTATTGATCAGTTACTAAGTTTTTCTGAGTTGGTTATTTTTACAATATTGTAGTTACTGTAGCTATTGTTTTCCTGGTTCTGCTAACTTCACTTATATTGGTTCATATAAGTCTTCCCAGATTTTTCTGAAACTGATGAACCCCTAAAAGGAAAAAAATCATGCCTTTGGATCTGGACCCCAGAAAAGAAAAGCCAAGGTGACCAGGATTTCTGATGTTCCAACGGGGCACCCAGCCATTCCTGGTTAAACCTTTCATTGTGGCCCTAATTATCTGAACCTGGACCCACCCTAGTCTGCCACTCCTTAATTCCATCTTAATTCCCTTCTCAGTTTCCACCATATTCTATCTATAAGGACCATTTTACTCCCCACTAAATTGCTCAGATTCAATCTGGCCCACTTGTCTGTATAAGGTTCACAAATGCTCACATTCTTAAAATCTGGCCAATATCATGGATACTTAAAATCTCATCAAACCCGACAATGATGCTAATAAACCTTGTCTTTGGCTGAATGAAGGTTTGAGTAGAATTAATTTGAGGCAGGACCCACATCATTTGCCCTTGAATTCCAGGCTTCCCAATATCCCTAAACCTCAACAAAATCATTTACTTCATTGTTTCTTACATCACAATGGTATTACAAAATATTCATATGCCATGACTTGTTCAACCATTCCCTAACTGATAGATGTTCCCTCAGTTTCCAGTTCTTTGCCACCACAACAAAAGCTTCTATGAATACTTTTGTATGTGTGAGTCTTTTTTTTTCTTTTTTTCCTTTTCTTTTTTTAACTACCTTATTATGGAGTCCTTGGTAAATAATCTAATCATCTTCTTGTACAGGAACTACTGTATGACAAATGGCCATCATTGTAAGAAATTCACATATATTTGGTACAGTTGGATGATTACTTTAGAATTGAATTCTCCCTGCTCCCTGCCCCCCTAAATGAATCACTTAGGGTATGAACCTAGTAGAGGTATTGCTAGTTTAAAAGTTATGCAGTGTTAACACCCATTGATCAAAGCTCCAAATTGCTCTCCTGAATTATTGGACTAGTTCTCAGCTTCACCAAGAATTCATTAGTATACTTACTTTCCCATATCTTCTCTAATATTATTCATTTTCCTTTTTTTCCCATCTTAATCAAATTTTTGCATGTGAGGTGGTTCCTCAAAGTTGTTTTAATTTGCATTTCTCTAAATATTAGTGACTTTTTATATGACTGTTAAACACATTGCTTTCTCAGTATGAAAACTGCTTTTTCATATATTTTGACCATTTATAATAATCATTTGGTTCAGTTCTCTAGTGATCATTTGGTTCAGTTCCCTAAATATGTGAGAAATGGTTTGACTTTTATCAAAGAAATTTATTGTAATTTCCCATTTCACCATGCCCTAGCTTTCTGCTTTTCTTCTAATTTGGGCTACATTGGTTTTGTTTGTGCAAGATGCTTTTACATTTAATGGCATTAACATTTTTCCTTTTACTTCTTGTGAACCTCTCTATCTTCTTTTTAGTCATGAACTCTTTACTTATGCATTGATCTGATAGGTAATTTCTTCCATGCATACCTAAAAGGCCTACTTGAATTAACCTTCACATAGAGTATGAAATGTTTGTCTACACCAAATTTCTTCCATATTACTCTCCAGTTTGTGCAAATAGTGTGTTATTGTGCCCCAAACTAGAATGTTTGGTTTATCAAACACTAGGCTACTATGCTCCTTTACTTCAGTATATGCCATATCTATTGTATTCCATTGATTAGTTATTCATTTTTTTTTCCCATCCAGTGCTGAATTATTTTGATGTGTAACACTTTGTAATATAATATGGGATCTGGTACTTCTAAGCTATTTTCCTTTCCTTTTTTTTTTAATTGACTCCCTTGACATTATTGACCTTTCTATCCTACAGATTAATTTTGTTATTATTGGATACCTTTGGGGGGGCGGAGCCAAGATGGCGGAGTAGAAGCACAACCTTCCCTTGGCTCCAGCTTCCACCCTCCCCAATCCATGTAAAAAGGGGACTCTAAACAAACTTTGGAGCTGTAGAACCCACAAAATGACACAGAGAAGCTAACCTCCCGCTGAGGACAGCCCGGCAGGCTGGCAGTAATCGGCCAGTGCAGTGCTCTGGGAGATGAGCCCAGCCCCACTCCGAGGCATTAGCCCCAGGGTGGGCCTGACCAGCCGTGAGCCAGAGGGATTCCAGATCAGCAGCAGCTGTGGCCATTTCCAGATTTATCAATAGATAGATGAGAAGGACAAGGTGAGAGGCCAGTGCAGTCTGGACTTTGGGACCCAGGAAGTGGGAGTGCGTGGCTTTTACCCCTGGAGCGAGAAACCACTGAGACGCCAGCACAGCCTGCCAGCACCATGTGGCGGCTTCAGCTCCTGGCCTGCAGAGTGTAGGGGGACCAAGCACCAGTCTGAGGGGTCATCGCTCTTGCTTTAACCTGCTTGGATCTGGATTGCCATCTAGGGTGGAGGTCCTGGGGTGTGTGTCCAGCTTGCCAGAGCATGTGGAGACCTCAGAGAGGGCACCCATCTAATACCTCAGGCAGCTGAGAAAACCCCAGCGTTTGGGACGAAAACTCTCCTGTCTGGTGGCAGAGTCCTACTGTGGCAAAAAGCACAAAAGTAAAATCATTGAGTGGCAAAATGAGCAGTCAAAGGAAACAAAGCAGACAGAAGATTCCAACATTACACTCCTATTTGGGGGATAAGAAGGAGCAAGGCATGGAACAGGAGGAAAACAGTGAAGTCAGAACTCCTGCACCAAAAGCTTCAAAGGAAAATACAAGCTGGTTACAGGCCATAGAGGACCTTAAGAAGCAGATAAGAGAAGTGGAGGAAAAACTGGGAAGAGAAATGAGAATGATGCAAGAAAATTATGAAATGAGAGTCAACAGCCTGACTGAAGAAAATAATACCTTAAAAAACAGACTGACTCAAATGGCAAAGGAGGCTCAAAAAGGCAATGAGGAGAAGAATGCCTTAAAAAGTCGAATTTGCCAGATGGAAAAAGAATCTAAAAAGCTCACTGAGGAGAATCATTGCTTCAGAATTAGACTGGAGCAAATGGAAGCTAATGACTTTATGAGAAATCAAGATGCTGTTAAACAGATCCAAACAAATGAAAGAATAGAAGGCAATGTGAAATATCTCATGGGAAAAACCACTGACCTGGAAAATAGATCCAGGAGAGATAACTTAAAAATTATTGGACTGCCTGAGAGCCATGACCAAAGTAAGAGCCTGGAAAGAATCCTCCAGGAAGTTCTCAAAGAAAACTGCCCTGATGTTTTAGAACCAGAGGGCAAAACAGAGGTTGAAAGAATCCACCGATCACCTCCTGAAAAAGATCCCAAAAAGAAAACTCCTAGGAATATTATAGCCAGGTTCCAGAATTCCCAGATTAAGGAGAGAATATTATAAGCAGCCAGGAAGAAACAATTTGAATATTGTGGAAACACAATCAGGATAACCCAAGATCTGGCAGCTTCTACACTGAGGGATCGAAGGACCTGCAATGTGATATTCCGGAGGTCAAGGGAGCTGGGATTAAAACCAAGAGTCACCTACCCAACAAAACTGAGTATCATGTTTCAGGGGAAAATATGGTCAGTCAGTGGAATACAGGACTTTCAAGCATTCTTGCTGAAAAAACCAGAGTTGAATAGAAAATTTGACATTCAGATACAAGAAGCAAGAGAAGCATGAGAAGGTAAACAGGGAAAAGAAATCATAAGGAACTTATCAAAGTTGAACTATTTTTTTTTTGAAGCAATCAGGGTTGAGTGGCTTGTTCAGGGTTGCATGGCCAGTTATTGTTTCTGGGTGTGGTGCTGGGTGTCTGGGCCCGGATTTGATCCGGGTCATCCCGGCATTGGAGCCAGTGCTCTTGCTCGCTGAGCTTTGGCCACCTGGCCAAAGTTGAACTATTAACATTCCTACATGGAAAAACAATAATTGTAACCTATGAAACTTTTCTCAGTAGTTGAAGGGATTAGAAATATATGTGTATATATATACATATATACATATGTGTGTATATATATATGTATGTATATATATATATGTCTTTATATGAGGGTATGCGGGCATATGAATACATATGTGAATGTGTGTATATACGTTTACAGGTATACATAGATAGAGGGCACGGGACCAATTTAACAGGAAGGGATGATACTTAAAAGGTGAAATTAAGAGGTGAGAGGAATATAATGAGAGGAGATGGGGAGAGACAGAGTGGGGCAAACTACCTCATACAGAAGAGGCAAGGGAAAATAGTTACAATGGAGGGGAAGAATAGGAAGGCAAAAGGGAATAGGTCAACCTTATTTCTATTGAATCTGGCTTGAGAAGGGAGGGAAATACACACTAAATAGCGGATCTCACCCTCCAGGAGAATAGGGGGGGAAGGGGATGTGAGGGGGGATGATGGAAGGGAGGGCAGGTTGGGGGGGAGGGAAGTTGGAAGCACCCACTTTTGAAAAGGGACAGGATCAAAGTAGAGAATAGAACAAGTGGGAGGTGGGATAGGAGGGAGGGAAAAATAGTCAGTCTTTTACAATACATCTACTATGTTATTGTTTTGCATTAGCCACACATGTACAACCTATACTGAACTGCTTGTCCCCCCAGTGGGGGTGGATGGCAGGGGGGGAGGGAATGAATCTGGAATTGTAAGTTTTAAAATAAAATATTCAAATATTTAAAAAAATTATGACTAAAAAAAATTTGTTATTTTTTTCCTAACTTTATAGAGTTTCTTTGGTAATTTGATTGGTATGGCACAGAATAAGTAAATTAATTTTGTTATGACTGTTATTATTCTCACATTCATTCAACCAAGACATGAAATATTAATATTTCTTCAGTTATTTAGATCTGTTTTATTTATTGTGAAGTGTTTTGTAATTGTGATCTGATAGTTCCTTTGTGTGTCTTGGCAGGTAGTGTCTCAAATATTTTATACTTTCTGCAGTTATTTTAAGTGGATGTTATCTATCTCTTCCTGATGGGTTGTATTAATGGTGTATAGACATGCTGATTATTTGTGTGAAATTACTTTATATCCTGAAACTTTGACAAAATTGTTAATTGTTTTGGTAAGTTTTTTAGTTGATTCTTCAGGGTTCTTTAAGTATACCATCATGTCATCTGAAAAAAAAAATGAGAGCCTTGTTTCCTCATTGTCTATGCCTAATCATTCAATTTCCTTTCATTTTCTTATTGCTATAGTAAGAACTTTTAGTACATTATTGAATAATAATGGTGATAATGAACATCCTTGCTTCATGCCTCATATTATTTGAGTTGGAAAAGCTTCTAGTTTATCCCCATTACAAATAATGTTTGCTTTTAATTTCAGGTGCATATTATTTATTTTAAGAAAATATACATTCAGTCTGATGTTTCCTAGTGTTTTGAAGACCAATGAATACTGGATTTTGCCAAAAGCTTTTTCAGCCTCTGTTGATAAAATTATATTATTTTTAATATTTACATGGTCAATTATGCTTATAATTTTCCTAAATATTTAAGTAGCCCTGTATTTGTGGTATAAATCCAATCTGGCCCTAATGTATGATCTTTGTGATATGTTGCCAAAATATACTGACTAGTATTTCATTTAAAACTTTTACACTAATATTAATTAGGGGAACTTATATAGTTTTCTTTCTGTTTTTGTTCTCCCTGGCTTAGGCATCAAAACCATATTTGTGTCATAGGAGTAAATTAAAAAAAATTCTTTCCCTCCTTATTTTTTCCAAATAGTTTATGTACTATTGAAATTAATTTTTTCTTTAAATGTTTGGTAGAAATAGTTCATCAATCCATTCAATCATAGAATATATTTCATTTTTCCCTAGGGAATTTATTTATAGTTTATTCATTTTTTTCTTTATAATTTAGATCATTGGCATATCATTGAATGAAATAAGTCCTAATAATTGTTTTAATTTCATCTTCATTTGTTATGCATTCACTCTATTCATTTTTGATGAGGTGTAATGCCATGCACAAGCAGGTTTTCAGAAGAACTGCTACTGTGAACAGTTTTTAAGGTCCTGATTTTACTGTATAGTGAATACTCTATTCCATAACAAATCAAAGCAAAACTTTCACAGAAAATCAAGGTATAGCATTCACGATACTAAAACTTCTCAAAGTACAATAGTCAAAGTCTTACACTCATGGGGAAAAGTCTTTCACACATAGGGCACTCTTAAGTTAACTCAATCAGTCACTTATTCAGAAAAGTCTTCCATTCATGGAGCAAACTCTTGATTAACTCAATCCATCACTTATTCAGCAATAAATTGCTAAGTATCATACACAAAACTCTCCATCCCTTAGGTCATTAATAAACTATAATTCCATAATTACTCAGTACCCAAAGAGAGGTCTTTTTATCTTGACTTGGGGCCTGTTATCAGATTCCCTGGATCCCCTTCCATGTTCCCAGATTCTACTTGGATTCACTAGACTGTCACCTGGGTTCAATGGAAGACAGCTCCCAGTTCCTTGTCCAGCACTCTGGGTAGGTCCTGCTCCACATGAAAGTTCACAGGGTCTGGTCCATGCCCATATTGTACTTTGAGACTATATTGTGATACTAACTGAGTTAACTTAAGACTTTGCCCCATGAGTGGCAGACTTTCCCTATTGTACTTTGAGACTATATTGTGATCTTTTTATATTTTGATTTTCTGTGATGCTTTGCCTCATGAGTGGAAGACTTTGACTATTGTACTTTGAGAAGCTTTAATATTGTGAATGCTTTACCTTGATTTTCTGTGACAGTTTTGCCTTGATTTGTTATGGAATAAATAGGTTGGGGGGAAATATTGAGGACATGATTGGTAGAACATGAAAATTCAATGTGGGTGTGTTTGGGTATTGAACTTGGCACTAGAATAATGATCTTGGGTCGAATGCAAGAGGATTATGACCCCTTTTTTACCTTACTATAGATGACTCTAACACAAAATGAGAATTAAGAAGTATGTTAGAAGTGTGATAATTCCTGCTTTTTCCTGATACCCTGAGTGTTGTTCCTAATCATTATAATTGCTTTGCATCAGTGTGCACACTTTGAATTACAAAGATTTTGTATCCTAGTCCACATGGAATGAATCATTAAGATTTGGGACTTGAGGGGTGGCCAGGTAGCACAGCGAGTAAGAGCACCGGCTCTAGTGTCCGGATAACCTGGAGATCGAATCCCGGGCTCAGACACTTAGCACCCACCCAGAAACACCTGGCCATGTAACCTTGAGCAAGTTACTTAACCCCAATTTGCTTAGGGGTGGCCAGGTGGCTCAGCGAGTAAGAGCACCGGCTCCAATGTCCGGATGACCTGGGGATTAAATCTGGGCTCAGATATTCAGCACCACACCCAGAAATAACTGGCCTTGTAACCTTGAGCAAGTTAACCCTGATTGCTTAAAAAAAAAAAAAAGATTTGGGACATGATCCTTCTCCAGGGAGTGGGGGGAGGAGAGACTAGCATTTCTATTCTTCACTGTTCTCCATATTATATCATTCCTCTGTGGTCCATAACATCACTTGTTTTATTTATTTTTTTTTCTATCTTTCTTGGTTTGCTTTTGTTTTCCTCTACTGTGCTCTCTGTATCAGGTTTCTCTTTGACCAAGATTGATTCAATAATAACTCTAAATCCATATATGTGCTGGAACTTCCTCTAGAGCAAAGTTGTGATATTTATAGTTTGTACAAAAGCAACCCACAAAATTCTAAAGGTTGGCCCAAACTAGATGAAAAGAAATTGGAAAATGTTTAATTAAATTAAATAAAAATATAAAACAACATAGATGATGTTAATTTGTGGTTTTCAAAGTCAATATGAGCCCTCATAGATCTTATTTATTTGAGTTTGGCATCACTGCCTTAAGAGACCTTAGCACCCTGGGGTCAACTATAGCAGAGGTGACATAGTCAACGGACCCTGTTACATAGACTAGGATAGTTTTCTTCCATTAAAAAAAAAGGTAAAGAAAATGTCATTGAGATTTTATTGTATTAGGAGATTCAGCCTTGGGCCAGCATAGGAGTCAGAGGTGTAACATATTCTGATCTATATTCCAGTATGGTCAACATATAGAAAGTGAAGCTGAAACCAACTTCAATTCAGTCAAAATGATATTTTTGCTGAATTTACTTTCTATATTTTGACTAAATAAACTTCCTTTTACTTAACTAGTTTCATAGCAAGTGTGCTCTTTTTCAACAATATCCATGCCCTACAGGTTCATCCAATTGTTTGTAAAGACTGATTGATTAGATCATATCCCGATCAAAACCATTGGCACCCTTTCCTTGTCCTAAGAGCTATGAGAGAGAATGTTAATGAATAAACCATTATATTCTCAAGCAAAACATCAACAAATGTACTATCCATTTATCTTCTGATTTTGACAAATATGAGTTGTTTGATGCAAAAGGCCAGAAGAAATCTTGTCATATGAATAATAGTTTGGCTGTATTCAACATCAATCTCTTCTAATATATACTTTGAAAGAAAGCAATTATTAATTCACATGCCAATGTGCCCTTGACAGATAAACCAGAAGACATTTATATAGATAAACCAGAAACCATTAAAAATATTTATAAGATATATAAACTTTTAAAATCTTGTCTTGATGACTTTGAGATGATATTCTTCCTGTGATACAATGACTAAAAGTCACAGAACACTGCAGTCTCTGAATAATTAAAAGCTGAGGGTCAAGCAAAGGGCAACGGAGAGTTGTATGATGAGTGTGAGTGTCAGTCACATGTTGCTGATGAAAAATTATGCAGAAGTGATGTAAAGAATGTCAGGAAAGAGATGAATGACCAGAAAAGACAAAAAAAAAAGATGGACCTCTCACTTAGCAAGAATGAAGGATAAGAAATCGCAGCTTTCATAGAATCATAGATTTAGTGTAAAAAGGAAACTTAATAGTGATTAACTACAACCCCATCATTTTACACAAGTGAAAACTGAGGTGCAGAGTAGTTAGGTGACTTGCCCAAGCTTACCTAGCTAATTGGTGTCTGAAGCAGGATTCAAATCCTGGGCCTTCTAAAATTTCATGGGAGAACATGGATATGACTCCAGCACACTATCCACAACACTATCCTACATTATTAGTCATTTGTATTCACTTACTGCCATGGGGTCTTTAGAAAGCTTTCTAATATGTGGGATGGACCCAGAGGTATGCTGGAAACAGCTTGAACCAATTCATGTTACATTTTCAGTGTTAGCATTTTCACCTCAGAAATCTACAAATCAGGGAATATATAATCCCCCAATTCACACACACACACTCACCATCTTGAACCTCAAGGCTATTGTAGGCTTCCTCAGTTTAACCTTATCAGCCAGCATTGCAAAATCTACCCAGATTAGAAATAGCAAACTGTGCTCTTTTACATTTCTTATATCTTAAATTTGAATTCAATTAATTTTTGATGTAGAAGAAATGTTACCTTTTTATATCTTGTGTATCCCTATAGATTCTTGATACTATGAAAAGAAGAATTAGATAAGCCTTATGCATAGTAGGTGCTTTAGAATGCATTTTTAATTGAATAGGACAAAATAAATAGGCAAAGCAACAATATTAGATTGTCTGAAAACAAGTACTTAGATGTTTAATATATTCTCTAACCAAGGTTAACATCTCCCACCCCCTCAATTTAATTGCCCATTAGGCTATCAGAGATGTTAATTTGGAAGTAATTGGGTAAAATAATCCTTTGATATCCCTATCAATTGTTATTGTCATTCTTAAAAAAAAATCAGACTACTTGCTGTTTCCTGAACTCTGAATGCCATCTCCCATTTCAGTATCTGCACAAATTTGTCCCAATACATGAAATACATTCCCTCTTCATTTCGCCTCTTAGAATTCCTCTCTGTTTTTGCAGCTCATCTCATAGGAAACCTGCAATGGAGACTTTTTCCCTGGTCTTTCCAGTTGTTATGCTCTTTAACAATCATGTACATCTATCTGTATACATATTCCTAAGTAAAATGGAAGCTTTTTGAGATGTAGGATGTTTTTCATTCTGTCTTTGAATTTCTTGGCATCTATAGTGGGCACTGTTGAACTTGGAGTAAGAAAAAGCTTGTTTATATCCTGTATCAGACACTTATTAATAGTGTTAACCTGGGCAAGACACCTAATTTATCTTGACCTCAGTTCCTCATCTGTAAAATGCGCATAATAATAGTATCTGCCTGCCAGGGTTGTTGTAAGGAATAATATATAAAGCACTTGGCAATCTTTAAAGTCCTGTATAAATGCTAGCTATTTCACCAAGCACACACTTAGGCAATACTTTCCAGATCCAATTGGATGCAACTCACTTGCTGGCAAAATAAACAAAAGAAGAGCTTTTGAATATCTCCAGCCAAGGGAAAAGATTGATTTCAGTCAAGATGACACATTGCAAGCCAAGCAAGATGACTGATCTTGGATAATTTAAAGAGACTAGAATCAAGAAAGGCCTCTCTTTGATAAGAATGTTTGTTTTTCTTTTTGTTTTTATTTGTTTGTTTTTGGCTGGGAGCTATGAAGGTTGCTATCTCTAAAGCAGCATCTTGTATCAAGGAAGCATGTTAATACCATTAGAAAACAAGGAAGATCTTGAGGGCTCCAAATAAGCAACAGAGCAGTGTTTAGATGTGTTCCATGCAAACTTGCAAGGCTCAAACCTCCTGCTTTCATTTCCTCCAAAAGCCATGTGGGATCTAAGCTTCCTAGATTATTTAAACTACCTTATTTGAGGTAGAATTGTTTAGTCTGTAAGAGGAAGTCAGGATTGTCTACTAAATGGTGACATATAGAGGAATTTCTTAATCAAATAAAAAAAATTCTGACTGTATCTATGATTATTTGAGCATAGATTGTCGTTTGGTGTGTCTCTCTTTTTTTCCTTCTTTCTGCGGAGCAGGGAAACAGGTGCAAAATTTTCATTTATGGTCATCCCCACCCCCTCTGGCTCCTGCTCAGTGTCTGTGTAGGAAAATCTTCTAGCTTTTCATTAAGTGAAGAGTGCCTGGTGAACCACCATCATCCAGATGGGAGCACACTTACTGTATTTGAAATGGAATAGGTGAAGAAGGCAACCGTCATTCAGTTAGGGAAACGTTCCTTTTATGGCTTGTATAAGTGAAAACAAACCAGGAAGCTCAAATGATCATTACTGTTGAGAAGTGATACA
This sequence comes from Petaurus breviceps papuanus, assembly GCF_028583685.1. NCBI lineage: Eukaryota > Metazoa > Chordata > Mammalia > Diprotodontia > Petauridae > Petaurus > Petaurus breviceps. The sequence continues at coordinate 7,332,085 of NW_027187335.1, read as the reverse complement.
TGAAATGTCTGGCTTATCAAGCAAGAAATGTCCTCATATCATTAGTAAGGAAGGAAATACACATTTATTAACCTCCTAGGCAGTTAGGTGGTATACTGATAAGAGTACCAGGTCTGGAGTTAAGAAGATCTAAGTTCAAATCTAACTTCAGTGACTTATTAGTTGTGTGACCCTAGGCAAATCACTTAGCCCTGTTTGCCTCAGTTTCCTTATGTATAAAAATGAACTGGAGAAGTAAATGACAAAACCACTCTAATATATTTTCCAAGAAAACCCCAAATGGGGTCACAAAGAGTGAGATATGACTGAAACTAATGAAAAGCAACAAAAGTACCTACTATGTGCCAGATCTTTTACAAACATTATCTCCTTTAATATTACCTAACATTGCCTCTCCAAGTTCCAGCCCTGGCACTGCTAATATAGCTAAATGTACCAAGAAGGTTGGAATTGTTGGTAAATATGGAACATTTTATGGTGCATTCCTCAGAAAAATGATGAAAAAAATTGAAATTAGCCAGCATGCCAAATATACTTGCTCCTTCTGTGGCAAGACCAAAATGAAGAGATGGACTGTGGGTATCTGGCACTGTGTATCCTGTATGAAAACAGTAGCTGGTGGTGCATGGACTTACAATAACATCTCTAGTGTCAGAGTCAAATCTGCCACCAGAAGACTGAAGGAATTGAAAGACCAGTAAAATCTCATCAAATATCTGTGCCCATAGTCCAACAATAAATGGGTTAATCTATTGAATTAAAAATAATATTACCTTACATTTATATAGTGCTTACTATGTGCCAAGCACTGTGCTAAGTGCTTTACAATTATCATGTCATTTGATTCTTACAACAACCCTGGCAGGTAGGTGCTATTATTATCCCCATTTACTTGTAAGGAAAGTGAATCAGAGAGAGATTAAGTAACTTGCCCAGGGTCAAATACCTAATAATTATCTGAGAGTATCTTTGAACTCAGATCTTCCTGATTATAGACTTAGGCATCTAACCATTGGCTAACTACCCATGATCAACACTACAGATGAAAAACCCAAGTAGTGCTATATCTGGTTGGAATTGTTGCTGTTCATGTTGCTATTATAACTGTTGTTGCTGCAGTTTTATTGTTAATAACCTGTGAATCCTTTCTCATTTCACTCCTTTTAGGGACACAAGAGCATATAATAGGAAGTACAGTGGAATGGGAATCAGAAAGTCTGAATTTTCCTCTGGCTCTATCACAAAAAGATAGTATGGTACAGGATTAGACAAAGGCAAGTAGGTGGTGCAGTAGATAGAGCACTGGACCTGGTGCCAGGAAGACACATCTTTCTGACTTCAAATCTGACCTCTAACATTTAATAGTTGCATGACCCTAGGCAAGTCACTTACCTTGTTTTTTCACCCCTCTTTCTCTCTCTCTCTCTCTATCTCTCTGTCTCTTTCTCTGTCTCTCTATATGCATATATATGTAAGTATATATATATGTATGTGTGTATATATGTGTACATGTATACATAAACATGTACACACATACACACTCAAACATACACACACACATATATATATATATACACATATATGTATATACACTGTTTCCTCATCTACAAAATGAGCTGGCAAAGGAAATGGCAAATCAATCCAGTATCTTTGCCAAGAAATTCCCAAATGGGATCACAAAGAATTAGAAACAAATGAAAATGACTGAACAAAAGCTAAAGAACTGGTCTCAAAGCTATGAACATCTAGGTTCAACTCTCACCTCTGATTTGTGGGTCCTATGCTACTATTTGAGAATATAGAATGTAGTAAAGATTCTGACCTGCACTGGTAGAAGGAGAATCTTAATCTAGTAGTTCACTAAGCCAACAAAATCATACTTTTAGGCCCTGCCTCTCTCTCTCAACAACTAGCTTCCAGACCCTGGGAAATTGCTGTCCTTTCTCTAAGTCTCAAAATTAAAAATGAAGGAACTGGGGGTGGCTAGGTGGCACAGTGAGTAAAAGCGCTGGCCTGGAGTCAGAAGGACCTGAGTTCGGTTCTGGTCCCAGACACTTAACACCCACACAAAAGAATTTGCCGTGTAACCCCCCCCCCTAAAAAAATGAACTTCATTTTTTTAAAGTTTTTTGGGTTTTTTGAAAGCTCTCCATGAACTTTTAAATAACTATATTTCAACATAATTGGTTTCTTTCAAAATCTTTCATATTTTATTTTATGAACTTAAAAATATTATTATTCTGAGAAAGGATCCATAGGCTTTTACTAGACTGTCAGAGAGGTCCATAACACAAAATAAGATTAAAAAGTGCTGGATTGATGATCTCTAAGACTTTTTTCCAAGTTCACATTCTAGGATCCTCCTATACAGCTTATAGCTTATTCTATTTTAGGCCCGTGCAGACTCACATTTGTAATGGCTATATTGGTCTGACCACTTTTATAGTGACATTGACAGTGAGTTTAAAAATAGATTTGGGCAATCATCCTTGACACAACAGGGATAGCATATCCAAAAGTTTCCAAAGCTTTTAGTCACTGGAACAAGGGTTTCCACTTTTCCTACTGACATTGTATGTTCAAACTGTACGTAAGAGGTGGAACTGAGAGGAACAAACAAAAGATCTATTAGCCCTTTTAAGAACTTGAAAATGCTATGATTGAAAAATGTTGGGCCTTTATATAGTTCTGGGAAAAAACAAAAACAAAATGTTTTCCTGATATATCAACATCTACCTATTTATAAACAAATAAGGTTCTTAGTTAAGTGAAATTATTTTCAGCCATAATTATATTACCAACTAAAAGAAATAAGAAAATTATTTTTAAATAGGGCAGCATGATTTTACTCTACTCATTTCCCCAACAGATTCTCTGCTACATTATCCTCCACCCTCCTTTGGGATAGCAGCCTGAAAAGTTTTCCGAACTGAAACAAACATAAACTTTTGTGGTGTCTATTTGTTCATGATTAAGCAGAAATAAAATGGTATCTTTGGGTTCACTCTCCACCTTTATCCCCCATTCTTCTCTAACTTTAGCTTTATTTGATTTAAATCTTTTAAAAATATATTTATTTATTTACTTTTAGTTTACAACATTCAGTTACACAATCCCTTCAGTTCCAAATTTCTCCCCCTTCCTCTCTTCCTCCCTTCTCCTCATGGTGGCACGAAGTCCAATATAGGATCTACAGATACTTTCACATTAAACATTAGTCAAGTTGTAAGAAAGAATTATAATCAATGGAATGAACAACAAGAAAGGAATGAAACAAATCAAAAAAGAGAGAGGACAAGTAGTTTGCTTCAATCTGCAGTCAGACTCTTTAATTCTTTCTCTGGATGTGGATAGCTCCTTCCATCATGAGTGTTTTTGAATTGTCTTATAGCTTTGCATTGCTGAGAGGAATGACATCTATCAAAGTTAGTCATATTTGATTTAATTATTGATGAACATGGGGTGACCCTAACTTAACAAATATTTTCCTTGAATTAATTTTGCTAGTTCAAAAATGGTAGGGCATTTTAGATAACTTTTAAAAATTTAATAGTATTGAGCAAGTTAAACCCCAGTTTCCAAGAGTTTTATGATTAATTCCCTGGAAGAGAAAAAAAAGATTATAAAAATCAGAAAATTCTAAATTTGTTTATTTATTTGTTTTTGCATCTTTGTTTATTTCCTCTGACATGTGCTTATCCCTCTCCAACAGCTCCCAAATAGCAGGGGCTCAGGTTCCAAAGCAATTATGAAAATGCTTGTTCAATCTGAGTCACAGAATACACAGCATGTGCCTCTGATCTCTGTTCCTAGATGATGAAATTAATAGGGGAGTACACAAATACAGATGAAAAGAACATTATCCTTATAAAAGTCAAGGCTTTCCAGGTCAGGCTGATTTGTTGTTGATTTAGATTTAACAAAAGGATCAGTATATGGACATAAGGCCATTCAGAGCAGGAAAAGCCTACCAGGTTGTAGGGCCAACATGATATTCAGAGTGCCTATGGTGGCTATAAATATGCTGGCATAATCCTTTTTTCTTTTTTTTATAAGCAATCAGGTTACGTAACTTGCTCAAGGTTACACAGCCAGTTATTTCTGGGTGTGGTGCTAAGTATCTGAGCCCGGATTCGATCCCCAGGTCATCCCAACACTGCAGCCAGTGCTCCTATTTGCTGAGCCACGTGGCCACCCCTACGCAATTGGGGTTAAGTAACTTGCTCAAGGGTTACATGTCCAGGTGTTTCTGGGTGGGTGCTAAGTGTCTGAGCCCAGATTCAATCGCACCTGGCCACCCCACTGGCATAATTCTGCATGACAAAATATATCAGAATCTCCACATTTAAGACATGACCAAAACATTTATTCAAATAGCAGAAAGTCAAATCCCAATACCAGAAAGCCAAATTCATCATAGCAACAAAGAAATCTATACACAATAACAATGCAGGGAGCACTGCCATTCCTAAGCTTTTTTCCTGCTAGGGCCTTCCCACAAACAAAAACTCCCAGATCACTGCCTGCTTTCTTTCTTTCCCTCAGTTCTGACCATCTTCCTCTCAGCACTCCTCCACCCTTCCTGCTCCACCGTTGCTGTTCTAAACATTCAGCAAGCTCCTCCCTCCCACCACAGGCTTTATGGGACTCAAACTCATGTATCTTAGGCTTCCATATGACTTAAGCATGTCACGTGGGCCTATTAATGGATGGGCAAAATCATCCCATTTACATTGCTATTACACAGGCCCAGAATATAACATTGATTCTGTTAAGTTCAGTTTGCCAGACTCCATGTTGCCCTTGTTGGTACACCAGTCAGGATTTCATGAAAACCTAGAGTTCTATGGAACTTTTTGTAGTTAAGTATGAAGAAGTATCAGTGGGTTATACCTTAATTTTCTGAACCAATTAAGTCTCAAGTATATATTTTTTTCTTTCTTTCTTCCTCTTTTTTTTCCTGTTTGGAGGGGAAAGGTGTTGCAATTGGGGTTAAGAGACTTGCCCAAAGTCACGCAGCTAGTTTTTTTGTGTTAAGTAATTAGTGTATTTCACATCTAGATTCCTTCCCTCACTCTTTCTACTCTTTCCCACACTATATTGTTTCTATGTTACATATAATGTAGTATGCTCAGCAATAGGGCAAAAACAAATTTTGAAGTTTCAGTTGACCTACTTTTAAAAGCACATTCCCTAGTAGGAGAGATGAAACATTTATTCAATCCAGTACGATACAAATTAGAAAATTACAAAACTGTATAAGGAATGCATCAAAGTGCTATGTGATCATATTGGGGGAGAGATCATATTTAGCTTAGGGTAAGGAGGAAGAACTAAGTTGTTATTGTTCTCACTAATGACACAGACAAAACACCAAGGTGCTTTCTAGAAGTCACTGCCAACACCTCCTACCTCCACTCTGAATAGCTTTATTAAGAAATCACTTTAGATCTCAGTTTATATCCAAAGTAATTATTTTCATCTCAGAAATATTGATATTGTGTCTCTATCACCTTGGTAATGTGACCATACTAAGTCCCCAGACAAGAAAGAAACAGAAAAAAAAATTCCAATTGTTTATTTTTTGCTAAACTCGTAACAATGAGCTAGTTGGGGTGGTGGAAGGGAGATAGACTTTTTGACAGATATCTAGAATACTGGAAAACATTTTAGTAGAAATTATATTTGGACTAGAATTCTATACTATACATAAAAAAAAGTCCAAAATGTATATGTGATGTGCGTATCAAAGGTCACACTGTTTTTTGTTTGCTTGTTTGTTTTGGTTGTTTTTGTTGTTGTTTTGAGTAAAAGAGAACCAGAAAATGTACTTTTCACAGTATGGCTGGGGATGGAAATAGGAAAAGAAATCTCAACTAAGAACAGACTTTTTTCAATGTTAATGGGATTTAATATATTCCCTACCATTAATAGGCCTCACCTGGAGTCCTTTAAGGGAAGTTTGCTTAAGAGAGGTTTGCTTTCACACCTTTTGCTAATTTCTAGTTAGGTACTGAGTCACAAGGTTTGTGATGTGTTCTGGCTCTGAGAAGCATATATATATTCTGAGTTGGGTATTTTGCTTTGGGGGCTCACCTATGAGAAGGATCTTGTGATTCCCTGGTAGAGATTCTTGAGTGGTCGTTTGTTCAGAACTCCCTCACTGCTCAGATTTAAAGACTCTCTAGATCCAGAGATGTATGTTAAGTATATAGTTGATTCAGGCAGTCAGAGCCCTGTCTATCATTATTTGTCATGTATTTTCTCTTTTTGTATTTTCTCTGAAGTTCAGGGTGCTGACTTTTCCCCTGAACTAGTGAATGCAATTCAAAAAGGTTTGTTGACCTCTTAAACAGCTATCTTTCTTAGTAAAGCATATCTAAGAACCTGTTCTAACAGCCATCCTGGGTATGCCAGTGTGGTTGCCACTACAACTATCAAAAAATAAATTAAAACAATTTGTATTCCTACTAAAATGTCAAGATATAAAATATATCCACAGATATTATCAGTATTTTCATATAGTAATAGAATACTGGCAGAAATGATAAGAAAGTTAATTTCATTAAAAATAACCATAAAATACATAAATATCTAGGAATCAATCTACCAACACGTATTCAAAAGTTTTATTAATACAATTATAAAATACTTTAAAATAAGAAGGTATGACTTAAATAATTAGAGAAAAGGACATTGCTCATGGCTGGACTACGGCAATAAAATGATTATTACCTAAACTAATTTGCTGATTTAGTGCAATTTCAATAGGCAGGCCCATGGTGGGGAAGGGAGAGAGGGAGAAGGAAGAATAGATACTTAATGGAACTAGATTAAATGATGACCAAATTTATTTACAGGAGCCAAAATTTTCAAAATCTTAATTACATTAAGTAAAGTAGCTGAAAAGAGAATTATACTTCTAATCCTCAAATTATATTTTAACTCAGAAATAATCAAAACTATTTGATACTTGTTGAAAATATTTAAAAAATGAATTAAGGAAATAGACCAGTTAAATAATCATCAGAAAATACAGTGAACATGCAATCAAATTTTCTATATAATACAATTGAATTTTCTATAAACCAGAGTAGGTTGGTGGTGGAGAGCTATACCTAGAAATGGAGGTCTTATTTTTTTTTTAAAGAAGTCTTAAAAGGTACCATAGTAAAGGTAAAAACAAAACAAGACAAAAAGTTGTATGGGGAATCACAGGACTTAGCTTCAAATCCTAAAATTTACTTAACCATGGATTTTTTGTACTTCAAATTCTTGATTAAAAGATAGAATGGATAGGATGACCTCAAAAAAGCCCTTCAAGCTCTAAATCAATCCTCACAAGATCTTACTATGTATAGTGTAATTTTCATGTGGGGAATATGAAATATAGATAAAACTTTCTCCTTTCCTTATCAACTTGTCAATATAGTTTACTGATTCCTAGTTTATGAATGAAGGAGCACAGGTAGCTATGGAGTTTATTCCAAGGGATTTGGGAAGCCATATACACATCAAATATTGTCATTTTGATCTTTATTTAAGCTCCAGCAAAATATATGTGATTCATTATAGTTAATAAGAAAATATAATTTCTGAAGATTTCTTAATACTTACATGCATAGATAATACTATTTTGAAGTAAATATAGATTTTCTTGCATATAGCTTCTCTTAGTCTACATTTTCTGTAGTGATCAACATGCATAGCACTGTATGTTAAGCATGAGTACTCTTTGCCTCCTTGTGTTTTTTATTTTTATGGTTAGGTGACTAGGAACCTAAATCAATTATTTAAATTCTAGTTACCTGACTCTCAGGATTCATTTCATTGCCTTTTTGAGTGGGTGGGGTGGGAAAGGGCTTAAACTGCATTGGGGTAGATATTGTTCCTCCCAGAATGAGGAAGTCTTTCAGTCCAACTCCATGAGTCTTGTTAAAAGCAAAGAAATAGAGCTTGAAAAATGAATGACAGGGAATACCAAATCAACTAGCAAGAAAAGTGAAATACCAAAAGCATCAAAAGAAAATAATAACAATAAAAGTTCTGTGCATGAGCAGAAAAATGTAACAAAACTGTCTTAAAGGTAAAGAGGTATAAAAGAGAGGATAAATTTTCAACAAATATTATAATATGAAGGAAAGTGAACTAGGTGAGTTAGATGTTATAGTGGATATAAGACTGTGCCTGTTTAGGAAGATCCATCTTTTTGAGTTTAAATCTGGCCACATACAATGAATAAATGTGTGCCCTGGTCAAGTCACTTAACCCTGTTTGCCTTGGTTTCCTCATCTGTAAAATGAGCTGGAGAAGGAAATAGCAAACTGCTCCTAGATTTTTGTCAAGGAAAACCCAAACTGTTCTTGATGAGTCAGACATGGTTGAAAATGACTGAACAATAACACCACCAAAAAAATGAAATAACAATGCATGAAAAATATTATCCTGTGGGTTCCTAAGAAAGCATGTAGCATTAAGAAAGTAATGTAGAGTGCTTCAAAAGAAAAAGAAAATAGAAAAAGAGTTAGGAATTAATATGTCAGAACTCTGAATAAAGATTTTTAAAACGGTAGATTTGAAAAAAAAATATCCATAATGGAGAATATTTTTCTCAAAAAAAGTGAGAAATTAACATATTTGAAATAATAAAAAAAAACATTGAAGTGAAAAAGAAGCAAAAAGCAACAATGACAAAAGAAATCTTCATGAATTCTATGAAAACCAAAGTCACCAATTTGAAGATAAAATATACTGACATAACATAGGAATCACAGGAAGCTCAGAAGAATATAATGCTTCCAAAATCATGAACACTAACATGTAGAAAAAAATAGAAGAAAACTGTTTAGACCTTCCAAAAACAGATAACAAAATATAAATAACAAGATAAACTACAAATGGAGAAAAAAATTTTTATCAAAACTCAAGGAATGAAATCAATAAATTGAATAATCACAGTGACAAATAGCAAAATTTGTAAGTGAAAATAATGATAATAATAAAAATAAGAGTAAGCTTATAAAATTAAGGAAAGGAAATTCAAACAAGACAAGATTATTCTACAATCACAAGAAATTTGCTAGGAAATAGAATAATATATGATGAAAAGCAAATGAGTTCAAACTACAACCTAAATTAATATGCCTATGTTAGAGGTTGACTCGATGGCATTACTCTCTTAATTTATATTTGATGTTGAGACAAAATGAGATACTACCAAGTCACTGGACAGTTAATAAGAGGAGATTTAGGAAAAGCATAACATTAAAAGAGAGTGAATTTAATTAGGATCTATGTAAAATTCCATACCTAGATGCCAAATATAAATATCATAATTCATGTGTAATAAGGACATAGCTACACAATAGTACATCTGAAAAGGATCTGGGGGTTTAGATAACTGCAAATCCACATATGTCAATGGTATAATCTGGTAACTCAAAACAAAGCAAACAAATATATAATCATACTCTTTAAGGACACATTAAGGGAAGCATAGCATCCCTAATGAGAGAAGTAATAATTCTATAATACACTGTCTCCTGATTCAGCTACATCAGAACGAAGTTTAGTCATGGGTACCATGATCAAAGGTTACCACCTTTACTAAATGACATAGAAGACCTGGGAGAATGTTCAGAGGGAATTATCAGTTAAGAACAGTTAAGAACTAGAGAAAAAGTGATTTGAAGATCAGTTGAAAAAATGGTTGATGAGATAATTTAGAAGGGATATAATTATTATCTTCAAAGTTTTGAAGGACTGAGTTGTGCAAAAGGAATTTATCTAATTCTGCTTTTTCCTATAGGGCACAATTAGGACCAATGAGTAGAAGCTGGGAGGCATGTTTATCATCAATCTGAGGAAAAAATAGGTGACACAAATGATCTCCCTAACTTCAGACCCAGTATTCTTTCCACTGAAACACCAGCTGCTCCCAAAACCTCCTAATGTCCTCAAACTTCTTAACAAATCAAGAATATACAACAAGGATATAATAACATTTAGCTTCTCTATATCCTGCTTTTGCATCTTCATGTAGAAATTTATGTAGTCAACAGGATAGGGTACAGTGAAATGAAAATTATGAAATCATAAGAGAAAATAAATAAAAATAATTAATAGAATCAAGTATATGCAGTTATATTCCATCAAAATTGATAATGTAAAATAGAGGTTTATCTAAATTATTATAATAGATCAAAATCAATAGAATCCTGATTAAGATATTAAATAAACCATTTTTTTCAGAAAAGGAAATTAAGACTGAAAAAAAAATTCTAACAATTATTGAAATTCCCTAGTCCAAATGTATTTATGGGAGAAGTCTAGTAAACTTTTAAGAAATAATAGCTATATTATACAAATAATTTTCCAAAAATTAAAATTAAATCATTGTAACAACCCCTTTTTTTATAAGACAAATATAGGTCAATTTACTTAAACCAGGAAAGATTAAGGAAATAAAAGAATAGAAAAATACTACCATTAAATAAAAATTTTAAAAATTTAAATAAAGCCCTACTAAGAAGATTGCTGGAATAGCTAAGAAGTCATTATGATCAAAATGCATTTATACAAGGGATTCAAGAATGGTTCAACATAATTATATCAATTGATGACTAAAATATCTTTGACAAAATACACCACTCTTTTATATGACAAAATAAAAGAGAAACAAAAGACCTTTATAAATATGACAAAAATATATTCTTAAAATCAAAACTCATGTTATATGCAGTAGAGATTCACTAGCTTTCCCAATAAATATATCAACCTAGTATACATGATAATTAGTTTTTTTTAAACTGTTCCTTTTTTTTAGTGGTTATTCTTTATTCAGAGAAAATTTTGTGAAAAGGCAAGTGGGAGTGATATATTAGAAAATAAAGGTGTAGAAAAAACTATTTTTAATAATATGAAAGTGCACAAACAAGTAAAAATGGATCGCCTATTTAATTAGATAGATGCAGACATTTATATATAAGTAATGTAGATATAAATATGAATGATACAGATATAAATAAGATATATAGGTATAGGTATACATATAAAGGTATACATATAGATGTAGCTAATATATATATATATATATATATATATATTATTCTTGGAAGGTCAGCTTTGGGAGCTATTGTTGTTTTGACATTGATTGACCATAAGTGGAGACTGAGGGAATTCACTTTTTCTTCAAAGTAATCCCTGATAACTTTGAAAGCATATATATTTTTTTCTGTATAAGAATTATTGATTGGATAAACTGGCAGAAGTGAGTAGACAATTAAATCTAACAATCAGTTTCTTTGGTTACTTTTAGTCTCCTTCATATTATAACATTTAATTACCGGATTGTCCAGTTGTTTTGGACAACATTCAGATAAAGCCTTAATGACAAAAAAGTGACCATTCCATTAGTCACCTACAATACTGGGTATTGATTGATGTCATATAGATATGGTTATCTCACAAACAATAATGTGTGAGAGAGAGACAGAGAGAGAGAGAGAGAGAGAGAGAGAGAGAGAGAGAGAGAGAGAGAAGGAAGGAAGGAAGGAAGGAAGGAAGGAAGGAAGGAAGGAAGGAAGGAAGGAAGGAAGGAAGGAAGGAAGGAAGGATTGTGGAAAAAAAATTTAATATACTGAAGGAATGTTAATAAGAATAAGCACCAAACAGGATAGGTATTAAGGGTACACAGGTTGTCTGTGCTTGTGGTTGTGGTTTTCCCTGTGTTCTTAAAGTGTACCATGACATCAGGGAGATGATGACAGGACTTGCAATTCACTTGGATTTGAGTGAGGGAGGACTGTGCAAAGTCACTAGTCTGACTTTCTCCTCCAGAGCCATCTGGGTCTAGTTACCAGGTATCAGTCAGGACAACTAGAGATGGCCCAGGATCCAGAGGGAGACCTTGACCCTCTTCTATACCAAAAGGCTAAGGCAAGTTGTAGGTACTGGAGATTTGAAAGAAATTCTCTCGCCCCCCCCCTCCCTTTCTTGTTTAGTCATTTTTCAGTTTTGTTTGACTCTTTGTGTCCCCTTTTAGGGTTTTCTTGGCAAAGATACTAAAGTGGCTTGCCATTTCCTTTGCAGATGAAGAAAGTAAGGTAAACAGGTTTAAGAGACTTGCCCAAGGTCATACAGCTAGCATGTGTCTGAGGCCAGATTTGAACTTAGAATATTCATCTTCCTGACTCTAGGCCACCACTATGCCTCCTAGCTACTCCCTTCTCTGTCTCTCTGTCTCTCTGTCTGTCTGTCTTTCTGTCTCTTTCTCTCTCTGTTTCTGTGTATCTCTTTCTCACCCAGAGATAAAGGGTTCCACATGCCCAGATCACCTCTGTAGACACTTTGCATCGGGGAACAGATATCCTGTCTTTCCCTACCATACAGGTGGCACTTGCTTCTTTCCACTGGCAGAGTGGCCAGAATAGACTGAATCTTTAAAACAAAAAGCCTGGTACAGTCACTGTTTTTCTCGTTGTCCAAAATAAATGAAGGTCCAAGTTTATGCATAGCATGAACACCATGCACTGACCTGGGGACTTGTAGCAGCAAGCACCCCAAGCATCCTCAGGGTTGCTGCCAATACAGGTTCTTGGATCTGCTTTGTTACAGGAAAGCAACTCAAAATGGGTTAACAAGCTTACTTTAATCAGTCAGATATGTATTGTTTACCTAGTTCAGGGGAAAAAGGTCAGCACCCCAAACTTCAAAGTATACAGACAGAATTATCAAGTCAGAGAAACAGATCAAGTAGACAGATTTCCAAACTGTCCAACCATTACATCCATACCCAATCAACATCTGGGTTTCAAAGCCGGGGGCCTCTGGACAACGGCTAGCCCAGAGTTTCATCAAATCACAGAACACTTCTCAAAGTGAGCCCCAAAACAAAGCTACACATCAGGGCTTATATAGCCTTCTCCTGGCTCAGAGAATGTAACAACCTTGTTGACTCACTGGCCAATCAAGAAGTATCTACTGAAAAACAAGCCTCCCACCCCAGGCTCCAGGTGCACTTTAGCCTAGGGGCAGGGAAGATCTTCAAAATTTACATTCCCATTACATTCAGCCCCAAGATCTTTCATGCCCATAGCATAAACAATTTACTTTTGAATTAGCATTAATGATCATAGGTCACATTTTCAAGATAAAGAACTAAAGTTACCAAAGTGGCTGTTTGGCCTTAAACAAACACAAAGTACATAGCATTTCCACCTCAATTCAAAACAACAATCCAAATAAAGTTCTCTTGGGAGGAGGGAGGGTGGTGCCCTGCCCCTCACACAGCTCCAGCCCCTCCTTCCAGGTACAGAGAGGGGGCTGGACAATAAAACCAACAAAGTGGGGTCCTTGGGGATCCACGGCACTTCATCCTACCCTCCATAGTCACAAGTCCATGCTCCACCTGGGTACCAAACTATAGGATGCAGTAAGGAAACACAATCAGTGCCCCTCCTTTGCTGCTCAGTTTTTATCTTTTCCTGTGGCTGAATTCTGACCTCCTGGGTTCCTTCTCCTCCCACAGGCTGCAGCCACTCCTGGCTTCTGCCCAGGTCCCGATGCAGGCAGCTCACCATTCCTGCTCCCAGCTCAGCTAAGTCCACATGCAGCCCATTCTTCTCTCCTGCTCCACGGCTCCACAGAGTCACAGCTACCACAACTGGGAAACAAACAATTATCCGAGCCCCCATACTTTCCTTTTACTCTGCAGATCCTGTTCATGATGCCATTTTGTAGCGGCAAGCACCCCAAGCATCCTCAGGGTTTGCTGCCCATACAGGTTCTTGGATCTGCTTTGATAAAGGAAAGCAACTCAAAATGGGTTAACAAGCTTACTTTAATCAGTCAGATATGTATCGTTTACTTAGTTCAGGGGAAAAAGGTCAGAACCCCAAATTTCAAAGTATACAGACAGAATTATCAAGTCAGAGAAACAGATCAAGTAGACAGATTTCCAAACTGTCCAACCATTACATCCATACCCAATCAACATCTGGGTTTCAAAGCCAGGGGGGGGCTCTGGACAACGGCTAGCCCAGAGTTTCATCAAATCACAGAACACTTCTCAAAGTGAGCCCCAAACAAAGCTACACATCAGGGCTTATATAGCCTTCTCCTGGCTCAGAGAATGTAACAACCTTGTTGACTCACTGGCCAATCAAGAAGTATCTACTGAAAAACAAGCCTCCCACCCCAGGCTCCAGGTGCACTTTAGCCTAGGGGCAGGGAAGATTTTCAAAATTTACATTCCCATTACAGGGACAAGGAGGGAAGGCTACCTTACTACAACTTGCTAAGAAATGGGCTTGTGGTTTTCTTTTGTTCTGGTCCATTTTTACTTTTTAGTTCTATGCACAGGCAGTGAAAACCCTGAACCTAGACTAAAGTTGTGTTGATCTTGGAGGCAAGATTCCAAGACAAATGTGGTGGCTAGTCCAGAAGTAAAGCATTAAGAAGCCAGGTTGACTGGGATCTGAGCCCAAGATGGGATTTGAACTTGCAACTTGGTGGGACTTTCCTATATAGGAAGCTATATAGGTGGGGAGAATTATGCCCCTAAGTGTTAGATGGATGTTTATTGGTTAATTCTATTCCTTTGAAATAAATAACCCTTTGTAAAAGTTAATATCATTATTAAGTGGTCAAATGGAATTGGCTTGTAGATGACCCTCTATGGGTAAAGCAACAGTCTTAGTTACTGGTACTAATGGCAGAGAGACTAAACACCCTTCCCCAATCTCCCTTAAGTTTATTCAGGAACCCTGGAAGAGAGGTGAAATGTGGCACTCCTGATTTCAGTCATTAGGTGCCAGAGACATCACTGTTACACATGGCAGTGTTCATTTTAGCTATTTTATGTTGCTATCAGAATTTTTTAAAAAATACAATTTAAAAAAGAAATATTTGGGTGAATCTCAATGGAGGGAGAAAATGAAATGATATTTGTACTCAAGTATATTACATATCACCTAAACAAAAAAAAGTGGAAAGCAGTGAAAAGTTCAGGAAAGAGATCATAAGTCTGGTCTAGTAGCATGTTGTGATGGGAGACTTGAATTATTCAGACAATAGCTGGACTTCTCATTCCATTCAAAGTAAAACACCAATAAATTCTTGACTTGCTTTAATTAAAAGTTTATCTTTCAAAATATATGAATCAACAAGGGGGAAGATTAGACTGCCCTTAATTCTCATTTTTAAAGAAGAATTGGTGACTGGGGTGGACATGATGGGAAATTAAGATAGAAGTGACCATTCCTTTGTAAGGTTTATGATAGGGAAGTAAAAGAAAACCAAGGGTTACATCGTATGCATACTAGATTTATGAAAGCATATATCAAAGTTTGCAGAGGAAGACTAGATAAACATCATGGACTAAAATTACTAGATGGAAAGTCATCCCAAAAGGGATAAGAAACTCTCAAGAATGTAAATCTAAAGACACAATGGAAACACTCAAATGAAGATGCAAACTGGGAGTTGTCTGAAGAGGAAACTGTGGATTATAGAGAACTCAACCACAAACTTAGATTTTCAAATATACACATACACAAGACAAAGGTGTAGGCAATTAGCATAAGATGAATATAAAAGCATGACACATGCCTAGGGAAAAGATTTTACAGAGTTCTAGAGTTGAAAATGAACTGAGGTTAGTGAGGGAATGTAAGAACAATAAAAAGAACTGAGGAAACATATTACATAAATCAGAAAGTTCAAAGAACGGAGGAAACTGCTACTTAGGTTAAGAGTGCTGCGTTCCTATTTTGTTTCTGTTCTTTCTGTCAAAGATGATGAATTTGTATTTGGGGAAACTAGGAGGTGCAGTGGATAGAGCAATGGACTTCGAGTCAGGAAGATCTGAATTCAGTTCTCAGCCTCAAACAGTAGCTATGTGAAAGGCAGGTGACTTGACTCCTATTTGCCTCAGTTTCATCATCTATAAAATTGGGATGAATAATAACACCTACCTCCCAGGTGTATCAGCAAGCACCCCAACATCCCCAGGGTGGCTGCCAACATAGGTTCTTAGATCTGCTTTGCTAAAGGAAAGCAACTCAAAATGAGTTAACAAGCTTACTTTAATCAATCAAATATATATCGGTTACTTAGTTCAGGGGGAAAAGGTCAGCACCCCGAACTTCAGAATATACAGAAGTTGCAAGCATAAGTTACAAGAACATTCCAGCAGATAGGCTTCCAAACTGTCCAACTATTACATACATCCATACCTAATCACAGTTACCAGAGAAGGAAGCATCAACATCTGGGTTTTCAAAGCCGGGGGGCTCTCAACAATGGCTGCCCTGAGTCTCATCTGGTCAAATCACACAACAGTTCTCAAAGTGAGCCTCAAAGAAAAGACTCCCATTAGGGCTGATATAGCCTTCTCCTGGCTCAGAGCCCACTGCCCAATCACAAGCATCTCCTGAAAAACAAGCCTCTCACCACAGGCTCCAGGTGCACTTAAGCCTAGGGGCAGGGAAGATCTAAAAAATGTACATTCCCATTACACCAGGGCTGTGAGAACCAAATGAGATAATAATTGTAAAGTACTGAGCACAGTGCCTGGCACACAGTAGGTTCTTAATAAATGTCTATGTTGATGATGATTACAAATTACAGAAGGAAAAATATCTCTAAGGAAGTTGATGCCCCAGACAACTAAAACAGTAGTAAGATTGATACTTTGTTGCAATGAACTTAAGGAACTTAACTCATGTGAACTATATCCTCATGTACCGAAAGCACTGGACAACATGCTTGCTATATAATTATTTGTAATATTTTAAAACTTCACAGGTACAAGATGAGGGAGGCATGGTTATGTATTAGTCTCTCTGTGGAATATCCAGAAATATTAGTGGAATGCAAACTCAATATGAATCAGCTTTGGAAGAATGCCATAAGTATGATATAAGCATATATATTAAAACATGAACATATATACACATAATAACAGAAGTCTATATTATGATTATTAGAAATTATTTTTGAAATAGCTAAAATAAAGTTGATACCCAAGACTGTGATATCACTCACACACACACACACACACACACACACACACACACAGATACCATCGAACTGAAAAAGTGCAAATGTAGAGAGTTTCAAAATAGGAAAGAGAGTAGAGTCTGCAAATTCTAAACCAGTGAGTTTTACTTTGATTCCTAGGAAAATTTGGAGTTCATCTTTAACTAGATAGTAAACACATAAGAAAGAAGAAAATGATTTCATAGAGCTAGCATTACTTCATCATGTACAAATCATATTACCTCACTTCCATAAATATTTTAGTCCAATTAAAAAAATAATTTGTGGATCAAGATAATTCTGTAAAGGTTACCTGAATTTTAATACAATATTTGTCGAAATATATCATTTTTAGAAAAAAGTAAAGAAATATGGTTTAGGCATTAATTCAATTATTCGAATTTGAAATTGGGGGAATGACTAGATTCAAAGAGTAGTTATTAGATTGTTCAATGTTAACTTGGTAGTGGGTCTTCAATGGGATGCCCCAGCTATCTGTCCATGATCCTATGTTATTTGACATTCTTATAAATGACTTTGTAATTTTTTTTTTGCTTTTTGGAGGGGATAAGGTAGGGCAATTGGGGTTAAGTGACTTGCCCAAGGTCACATGGCTAGTTTTATTGCGAGTGTGTGTTAAG
Source organism: Petaurus breviceps papuanus (assembly GCF_028583685.1). Classification (NCBI taxonomy): domain Eukaryota; kingdom Metazoa; phylum Chordata; class Mammalia; order Diprotodontia; family Petauridae; genus Petaurus; species Petaurus breviceps. The sequence goes on along the minus strand of NW_027187335.1, from coordinate 7,314,404 downwards.
TATCTGAGAATTGATTTGAACTCAGGTCCACCTGAATCCAGGCTCTATTCACTTTGCCACCTAGCTGCCCCTTAGAAATGACTCTTTAAAGGCATGGGTGTCACACTTTTCTTTATAGATGAGACAGAACTTGGAAAAATAAATGTCTATTACTGTTGTTATTATTATTAATAATTATAAAACAAAAACAGCTAAAAGAAAGTAGATACCAAAGATAAGTAAAGCATTAGTAAGAGAATACTTTGATTTTATGACTTCAAGGAACCTAACTCATAGGAATTATATCGTAACATGCTAGATGGGAGAGATAGCATCTAAGAAGACCCTGATAAGCTAGAACATTCAATTGAATTAAATAAAAAGTGTATAATGTAGTGATCAATACAAAGTCTTAAAACTTGGATTGAACTTCACAAGTACAAGATTAGGGAGGCATGGCCTTATATCAGTCTCTCTGGGGAATATCCAGAAATATTAGTGGAATGCAAACTCAATATGAATTAGCAGTGGGAGAATGGCATAAGTATGATACATACACATATATTAAAATATGCACATATATACATATATTAACAGAAGTCTATATTATGATTATTAGAAATTATTTTTGAAATAGCTAAAATAAATTTGATACCCAAGACTGTGATATCACACACAGAGGCATACACTTATGTATCTATATGCATTTATTTTGGTACCAACCTCGAAACAGAATATAAGGGGATACTCAAATATTGGGGAATAGGTAAAGGAATGAAATATCAATACAATAGAATATTATTGTACCACAAGAAATAATAAAATTGATTGCTGCAGAGGAAATTGGAAAGACCTTTATGATCTGATACTGAATGAAATGAATTGAACTTAGGAAAGATATGAGGCAATAATATCTATAGAGAAATACAAATTTATTAAAGTTTAGAACTTTAGAAAAGTTTACAACTAAATTATAGAAAAGTTTTTAATACAATGATAAAGCAGAGAACTGAAGCTACATTGCATCATCCATCTCCTTCCAGAAAGGTGGTAGACTTAAAATCTTGAATGTGACATGAATGTATGGACATGAAGGTATGGTTAATGTGGAAATAAAGTTTTTGATTTGTTTTTTGTTTTCTTTTGTTTTGTTTTTCTCCTGTTTGGTGTATTTTTGCTATGAAGTATTTTTTTGTTTTGTTTTTAATTTTCAACTGAGAGGTAAAAAAATAAAACAATGGAATGGAGAGAAATTATTTTACTTTTTAAATCCTCAGCATTTGGTTTGGCATAAAATAATACCATCTTGCTAGGCATGGAAGTAGGCTCCAAATAAATGGAGTTTCAAGGAATGTTTAAAATTTTCCCTTCAAAATTGCAACTACCCCTTTACATTCTCAATGTATCGCAGGTCCAACTTTAAAGGGAATTTTGGGAGACTTTTGTGGAAGCTGTAGACAGCATGCAAAGACCAGGAGATGACACAGAGCCCATGAGCAAATACTTAAACCCAAATTTTAAAATATGGTACTGTGAACAACCCTTAATAGAAAAAGATAAGAAAAATCAGATTCATTTTACTGGTACAGAGGGAGAACCAAAAAAATTTACATGAATTTATTGGATTATGGGGGCATTGCCCCTAAATCACATGATGTGAAAGAGATAACTGAGTGGTATTAACAGATAGAAGGCTGGACTTTCAATCATGAGGGTCTGGGTTAAAAATTAGTGCCTAACGTTTACAGGTTATATGTCCATGAAACAGCTCTCTAACATCCATGAGCATGAGTTCCTCATCTGTGAAATACAAGTAAGAATAACAGAAGCACCTACTTGATAGGGATGTTGTGAAACCCAAATGATTTATCATTTAAAAAGTACACAAAATCCTTTAAGTCTTGATATAAACATCAACTATTTTTATGAGGATAAAGTTGTTCATTGAAAAAATTAAAGAGCTAACACTTCATCATTAACTCTAGAAATGCTTTGCGGTCATAAACACTTCCTGAAAAACTTCATTTTCCTTTTTAACACATAGTCTAAAAGGGATAGTAGAAATAATTCTGTTGTGATTTAGAGGTATAAAGAAAAGAGAGAACAAGCAGTTGAACCAATGTTACAAGGATGGTTAGTAGTGGAACTGGACCTCTTCTGATTTACCTTTATAGATTCATTATGTCCTAATGGACTGATACTTTGGTTAAGGTTTTGGTGAAATGATTCCTGTTGGCCCTTTCAGTTTTTTTTTTTCTTTTAGTTTACAACATTCAGTTCCACAATCCCTCGAGTTCCAAATTTTCTTCCCCTCCCTCTCCTCCCCCTTACCCCCATGGCGGCATACAATCAGATATAGGTTCTACAGATACCTTCACATTAAACGTTAGTCAAATTGTAAAGAATAATGGAGTGAACAACAACAAAGAAGGAAAAAAGCAAAACAGAAAAGAGAGAACAAGTAGTTTGTTTCAATCTGCATTCAGACTCTGTAGTTCTTTCTCTGGATGTGGACAAGCCTTTCCAACATGAGTCTTTTGGAGTCATCTTTTAACCTTGCATTGCTGAGAATAACCCAGTCTATCAAAAGTTAGTCATCACAGATACAATATGTCTGTAATTGTGTACAAAGTTCTCCTGGTTCTGCTCTCCTCACTCATCATCAGTTTAATGATATCTGTCTGATTCTCATTTCTTATGGCACAATAGTATTCCATTATATTAATATACCACAACTTTTTTAGCCATTCCTCAATTAATGTGACCTTTTTGCTTCTAGGATACATTAGTTGGCAAAGGCCTAGGAACAAATGCATTTGCAATTCTGGGTGATACTGTTGAAATCTCCATTGTATGAAGTAATCTCATTGTTGTTTCCTTTTCTGTTACCAGAACTGTGCTTTCTTAAGTTTTAGTTTCTAGTATTATACTTTTCCAATAATGGCATATGATACAGAGAAGAATAAATCAGAAGACTCAGGGAACCAAGAATATATACTGAATAGAGAGAATGAAAGCCAGTTTAGCCTAACTAAAAAGGTTGATATACCTAAGAAGTTGGAGACTTTTACTGTGGTTACTAAAAGAAAGGATAGCTTTGAAGAGGATAGAGCCCTGGGCCTGGAATCAGGAAGACTCATCGTTAAGAGTTCAAATCAGGGCTCAGATACTTACTAGTTGTGTGAACCTGGGTAAGTCAATTAATCATATTTGCCTCAGTTCCTCATCTCTAAAATGACCTGGAAAAGAAAATGGAAAACCACAGCAGTGTCTTTGCAAAAAAAAAAAAATCTCAAAATGGAGTCACAAAGAGTGTGACATGACTGAAACAAGAGACCAATAACAACTAAAGAAGAAACATTGATGAAATATTTAAAAAGAGTTCTGGTAACCATACTGTTCTTGGTACACAAACTCCTTCACTTTTAGGAAAATAAACTTATCAATCAACTAATCGACATGTATTTATTAAGCATATCCTATGTGTCAGACACTTTGTTTTATGTAAAGACAAAAATGTAATAATCATTGTCTTCAGGGAGGTTATATTATTTGGAGGGGAGACAACTGTGATAGTAATGGAATATAAAGATTCCCCTGTATTGGCTTGGTTTTCAAATTGATTGTGTTAAAACCCAGAGCTTGTTAATCCCACCTGTGGGATGGACTTGTTGATGTGAAAAGAGAGTCCTGAACTGGGAGGAGCTGGTGACATAGATTTGGAGAGACACAAGAGAGAGGCAGAAGAAATTTTTGGAAGCAGCACCTCGTGGAGGCAGAGAGAGACTGAGAGAATTGCTGGGGGCCACTTTGAATTGCCCTGGACTTTTGAGACCTGCCCCCTGAGCTGCCAAGGACTGAGGAGACATGGCTGTTTTGCTGGTACTTTGTCTGTCTGTTTTGATGTTGTTTTGCCAGATTTGTCCACTGGTGAAAGACAGTGCTTTTGTTGAAGAAGTCCTGGAACCTGGCTTTTGGTTAAGAAGCCCTGAGACTGTCCTGCAGACAGAGAGTGAATACTGTCCACTGGTGAAGGACAGTGCTGTTGTTGCAGGGGCCTGGAGACTGTCCTGCAGACAGAATGAATATTGTCCACTGGTGAAGGACAGTGCTGTTGTTGCAGGCGTCTGGGAACCTTTCTGTTGGTTCAGAAGCCCTGAAGAAGGATTTTCTTGTTGTATGTTTACAGAAATCCTGGGAGAGGGTTTTGCTAATGTTTTCAGGGATTCTACGATGGTTCTACAGACAGAGGATGAATTAATGAAGGGACTGGCAATGTATCTTGTGGCCTTGCTAAGCCTTGTCTCCCCAGGAACTAAGATTGCTGAGAACTTGCCTCCTCTCAAGATGAAGAAAAGACCTCCATTTGGGTATTAAGTGCTATGCTTAAACTTGATGTAACTCTGGGGTAGATTCAATTGTGATCCAGGGGTGGGGAACTTTTGACCTTTTTGTGCTCTGTGATTGAACAAATGAAGGTACTTTACTTATGTTTGGAAACTAATCTCCATTTAAGAAGAGGGGTTTTGTGGTGGACTAAATGAAGGTACAGCCTAGGGGTGGAGTAGTATTTAGAACAGGGACTTTGTAATTGATTGAGTGATTGGAAGGTCCTGGGGTGGGGTAGTACTTGGAGATTATTTAATCACACTTAGTAAATGCTGTATTTTGAATGATGTCATGTTTTGATCTTCTCTGTTCTGGGTTTGTCACTGAATAAAATGGAGAGCACCTATGCTGGTATTCTGAACCTTGGGAAGTTGCCTTTCCTTGGCATCACATTACAACTCACAATCCGGTATACATGAAATATAATCAACATACATAAAACGTCATTTTGGGGAGGGTGGGTGCTATATCAACTGAAGAGATCATGAAAAGTTCATGAAAAGTCAGTGCTTTGAGCTAAGCTTTGACAGAAACTAAGGATTCTAAAGAAAGATGAAGAAGGAATGCATTCTGGGCATTGGAAATAATCTACCTGCTTAAAAGCACAGAGATGGGTGCTAGATCATCCTGTGTAAGGAACAGAAAGGACAGGTAAACTGAACAAGAAGTATTTGAAGGGGAGTCATGTATACTATAACTAGAAAGGCAAGGTTGTTAAAGACTTGAAATGTCAAAATCAGAAGTTTATATTTGAACCTAGATATAATTGGGAGTCTCTGGAATGTCATTGCCTTATATTATTTAACTGTTCTCATTCTATAAAAGGGGTAATCTTTGATTAGATCAGGTGTTTTTCATCCCAACCCTAACTTTAATGGAAAACAAAATTGTATCTTTATTTCCACAATATGATAAGTTAAATTTAGCATATCATTTAATTCTGCATTTTTTAACATTCTCCAAGAACACTTCACCAGACTGTCAAAGGGGACCATAGCACAAATAAAAGAGCAAAGATGTTTGGGTTAGATGGTGTAGCTATGGGTTAGCATCATTTGTTGATGTGTGTGTGTGTTTGTGTGTGTGTGTGTGAGAGAGAGAGACAGAGACAGAGAGAGAAACAGACATAGACACACAGATACAGAGAGAGAGAGAAAGAGAGAGAGAGAGAGAGAGAGAGAGAGAGAGAGAGAGAGAGAGAGAGAGAGAGAGAGAGAGAGAGAGAGAGAGAGAGTAGCATCTTAGCATTGGCTTTATTTTATTCATATGTAAAAATGCCTTAAAGGATGAAGCACTCCAAAGTCCATTACTGTATACCTAAGTTTGCTGTCTTATTAATGATTCCTTAAACAGGTACATCAAAGAAGTACTAATAAACCCGACATTCAATACATATTTTATGTCATTCAGTTATAATGTATACTATTTGTCGTGAAAAAACATATATTAAACTTTGATAGCAAATTTTATGCCACTTCTTGCATGGGTTACAAATCCATTAAATCACTACCATGTACAGAGCCTTTCTATCAACATTCATTTATTGTTAATAGTTTTCTGAACATTTAAAGAATAGCAGTAACCATGACAAACTGTAAATCATTTATGAGCTCTCCCACCGATGTCCACTTATCCAGCACAACATATATAGAAAAACATCATAAAACATTTTCTTAAAAGCAGGGCTATATCTACTGCAAGAGTCCACTCTACCACTTAGAAGACAGAGGATTTGCTCTGCACATGTTTACACTATTATAATGAGCTCTCAGTAATTTAAAAGCTGAGTCATTTGAGTATGGATTATTTAAGCCTTTAGTTTCATTATTTTCTGCTTCCTTTATTATAGATGATCACCACTATGGTGAGTGATCATAGAAATATCAATTTAGAGCTAGAAGGGATCTTCAAGATCACTGAGTTCAACCTTCTCATTGTACAGATGGGGAAACTGAGGACAAGGGAGGTTAAATAACTTGCCCTATAGGACACAAATAAAAAGTATTGAAATTCTGGGAGCCAAAATGGAAGAGTAAGCAGTAAATTGCTATTATCTCCCATATAATCACCCCTCAAACATTCATAGAATATAGAAAAAATTGTGGAACAGTGGAAAGATGGGGTGGAACAGTCTTTTTTGCCTGGGAGACTTAGAGGATAGGTAACAGAGGTTCATATCGCTCAGGTAAAAGGGGAATGTATTCCAGGACAGAAAGTGTCCTAGCAAGCCAGCAGCAAGCCCTACCTCAGCAATCCAGTGGGAGATCCTGGGTTCCAATGTGGTGGAGCAGGCAAATTCCAATAGCAGGACAAACCACCTCCCTAACAAATGCCTTCACATAGACAGGGAAACAGGGAGACTCCAACTCTGAGAATCAACTGTGCTTCAGTAGAGCCCCAAGGACACAGGCATCCTCCAGCAGCCAGACCTGCAAGTGTTTCAGCACAGCCCAAGTTAAACAGGTACCCTCCATTGGCTACACCTCCACATGCTTCAGTGTAATCCCAGGAAAATGTAGAAACATCCAAATGGGCTTCAACAAATGCCAGATGCCACCACTAGGATCCCAGCTTAGCACCAGGTTAGCTATCAGACTTCTATGTTGTCCAGCAGCACCAGCCATCCCTACCCCCACCCCAATCCTTCAACACAGAACCAGACAAGAGTGTTCCCTGTTGGTCTCAGGGCAACATATGTGCAATACCAGAGAAACAGCTAGGGTCTCCAGCCACTGGCACAATAAATATGAGATGTAATCCTTTCTACTCTGGGAGCAGAGATCAAATTTAAAAGAAAGAAAAAGACCATAAAAAACATGAGCAAAAAGCAATAATAAGAAATAATCTGACCATAGAAAGTTATCATGGTGACAGGAAAAGCCAAGACACAAACTCAGAAGAGGACAACAATGTCATAACATCTATAGACCAAAAAAAAAAAAAAAAGAGAAATTGTCTCAAGTCCAGAAAAACTCAATGAAGAGCTTCAAAGGGAATTTAAAAATCACATAAGAGGGTGGCTTGGTGACACAATGAATATAGCACCGGCCCTGGAGTGAGGAGGACCTGAGTTCAAATCCAGCCTCAGACACTTAACCCAAAAAAAAATAGCCTTGTGACCTGGGGCAAGTCACTTAATCCCAACTGCCATCCAAAAAGCAAAAAGAAAACAATCAAATAAGAGAAGTAGAAGAAAAATTGGGAAAATAAATCGGAGTGATGCAAGAGAACTATGAAAAACAGACTCAACTTGGAAAACTTCTTAAAAAATAAAATAAGCGAAAGGAAAAGGAGATACAAAAATCCAGTGAAGAAAACAACTCTTGAAAGAGAAAAATTGGCCAAATGGAAAAGAAAGTGCAAAAGATAATTGGGGAAAACAATACCTTAAAAATTACAATTGGGCAAGTGGAAGCTAATGACTCTATAAGACATTAAAAATCAATCAAATGAAATTTTAAAAAATGAAAAAAAAATGGGAGAAAATGTAAAATATCACATTGGGAAAACACCTGACCTGGGAAATAGATCCAGGAGAGATAATATCAGAATCATAGGACTACCTGAGAGCCATAATCAAAAAGAGGACCTGGAGAGCATCTGTCAAGAAATTATAAAGGCAAAATATCCTGATGTTCTAGAACCTGAGGGCAAAATAGATATTGAAAGAATCCACTATTTACCTCAGAATAGTGATCCCAAAATAAAAACTCCAAGAAAAATTATAGTCAAATTCAAGGACTATCAGGTCAAGTTAAAAATACTACAAGTAGCCAAAAACAATTTGAATATCAAGTAGTTACAACTGGGATTACCTAGGATTTGATAAATGCAACATTAAAAGATCAGAGATTATGGAATATGATAGTCTAGAAGGCCAAGGAACTAGGACTACAACCAAGACAGATGTACTCATAGAAATTAAGCATAATATATCAAAAAGTTAAAAAAAAGATAAAAAGGTCATTCAAAAAATGGAAGAATTTCAAGCTTTCATAAGGGGAAGACAAGAAGTAAAGTGAAAATTTGACCTCCACTATCAAGATCCAAGAGAAGCATAAGCAGATAAAAAGGGGAAAGAAAACATAAGGAATTCAATAGAGCTAAGCTATGTATATCCCCACATGAGAATATGATACTTGTAGTCCTAAGGTCTGTACCATTAATATTACAGCAAGAAGGAACCTGCATAGACAGAGGGGAGGGTCATAAGGTGAATTTGAGGGAACAACATAAGAACAATTAAGGGATGAGAAAGAAGAGTAAGCTGGGTGCAGAAGGGAGGGGGAGGAGAAATGGGGTGCATTATTTATCATGAAGAGCAGCAAAGAACCATTACTGTGGAGGGAAAGATGGGAGGTTGGGTGATGAGGGTTGCTTAAAACTTCCTCTTATCAGTATCGACTCAAAGAGGGAATAAGATGCACAACCAGTTGAATATAGAAATGTATTTTACCTGATAGGGAAGTAGCAGGGAGGGGAAGTGTGGGAACTGATACAAGGGAGGGCAAATAAGGAGAGGTGGCAGACAGAAGGAAAACACTGGTGAGGAGGAGACAGTGAAAGGAGAGAACAAACAGGAGGAAAAATAGGATGGAGGGAAATATTCAGATAGTAATCATAACTGTCAATGTGAATGGATTAACTCTCCTATAAAATGCAAACAGATATTAGAGTGGATCAAAAACCAGAATCCTGCAATATGTAGTTTACAAGAAACACTTGACATAGAGACATGCACAGAGTAAAGGTAAGGAGCTGGTGCAGAATTTATTCTGCTTCAGTGGAAGTAGTAAAAGCAGGGGTAGCAATTCAGATCTCAGACAAAGTAAAAGCAAAAAAAAAAAGACACAATCGAAAGAGATAGGGAAGGAAACTCCATCTTGCTAAAAGGCACCATAGAGAGAGAAGCAATATCAATGCTGACTATATATGGACAAAGTGGTGTAGCATCATATTCTTAAAGAAAAAGTTAAGGGAGTTACAGGAAGAAATACACATGAAACCATACTAGTGGGGAGCTTCAACTGCCCATTCTTAGGACTATAAATCTAACTAAAAAATAAACAAGAAAGAAACTAAGGAGGTGAGTAGAACATTAGAACATAAAGAGGGAAACCATGACCAAATTAAAAGGGAAAGGAATAGTCTACCTGTCAGATCTATGAAGGGGAAGAATTCATGACCAAACAAGAGATAGAAAGTATTCCAAAATTTTAAATAGCTAATTTGGATTGTGTTGAGTTAAAAAGCTTTTATATAGGGGCAGCCAGGTAGCACAGCAAGTAAGAGCACCGGCTCCAGTGTTGAGAAGACCTGGAGATCGAATCCCGGACTCAGACACTCAGCACCACACCCAGAAATAACTGGCCGGGTAACCTTGAGCAAGTTACTTAACCCCAATTGCTTAAAAAAAAAAAAAAGCTTTTGTACAAACAAAACAAATGCAACGAAGATTAAAAGGAAAACACAGAGCTGGGAAATAATCTTTACAGCAATTGTCTCTGTTAAAGTTCTCATTTCTCATAAGCCCATGTCAGAAATTTTTTATTTTGCCTTTTGTAGGACAATTGGGGTTAAGTGACTTGCCCAAAGTCACTCAGTTAGTAAGTAGAAAAAAAATTTAAAGCCCTCAATGAACTCCCTAGGAAAAATAATCTCCAGAGCAAGATGGATTTACAAGCAAATTATGTCAAACATTTAAAGTACAGTTCTGATATTATATAGACCATTTTGGAAATTTGGTGAAGAAAGAGTACTACCAAATTCTTTTAATGATAAAAATATGTTACTGATAACTAAACCAGGAAGAGTCAAAACAGAGAAAGAAAATTATAGACCAATTTCCCTAATTAATATATATGCAAAAAGTTTTAAATAAAATATTAGCAAAATTATTACAACAACTTATCAAGGGAATAATATACTTTGATCAAGTAGTATTTAAACCAGGAATACTGAGCTGGTTCAATATTAGGAAAACTATCAGAATAATTGCCTATAGCAACATCAAAACTAACAGAAACCATATGATTACCTCAATAGATGCAGAAAAAGCTTACAACAAAATACAACACCCATTCCTATTAAAAACACTAGAGAGTATAGGAATAAATGGAGCTTTCCTTAAAATTATAAGTAGCATCTAACTAAAGCCATCAGCAAGCATTAAATGTAATGGAGATAAGCAAGATGCATTTTCAATAAGTTTTGGGGTGAATCAAGGATGTTCATTATCACCACTGTTAGTCAATATTGTATTAGAAATGTTAGCTTTAGCAGTAAGAGAAAAAAAAAAAGAAATTAAAGGAATTAGAATAGGCAAAGAAGAAACTAAGTCATTACTCTTTGAAAACAATCTGATGATATACTTAGAGAATCATACGGAATCAAGTAAAAAATGACTTGAAATAATAAACAACTTTAGCAAAGTTGCAGGATATAAAATAAACCCACATAAATCATCTTCATCCCCATATATTACTAGCAAAGCCCAACAGCAAAAGATAGAAAGGGAAATTTCATTTAAAATTACTGTAGGCATTATAAAATATTTTGAAGTCCACCTACTAAAACAAACCCAGGAATTATATGAAAATGATTACAAAACATTTTTCACACAAGTAAAGTCAGATCTAAATACCGGGGGGGTGGGGGGAGGGAAGGAACCTCACTTTCTCATGGGTATTCCTAGGTAATATAATAAAAATGAAAATTCTACCTAAATTAATTTACTTATTTGGTGTCATACCAATCAAACTATTAAAAATTATTTTATATAGAATTAGAAAAAAATAATTTCAAAAATCATCTAAAAGAATAAAAGATCCAGAATATCATGGGAATTAATGAAAAGAAATTCTAGGGAAGGTGGCCTTGTCATACCAGATATTAAATTGTATTATAAAGAAGCAATCATCAAAACTTCTAGGTACTGGTTAAGATGCAGAGGGATAGATCAGTAGAATAGGTTAGATACACAAGACACAGTAGTCAATGGTTACAGTAACCTTCTGTTTGATAAACACAAAGATATATATATATATATATATATATATATATATAATCATATTTTAAAAAAAGCTCTAAATCACTATTGGTTAGAGAGATACAAATCAAAACAATTCTGAGGTACCACATCATACCTATCAGATTGACCAACGTGACAAAATAGGAAATTGATAAGTATTGGAGAAGATGTGGGAAAGTTGGAAAAATAATTCATTATCGGTGGAACGTTGAGCCTATCCAATCATTCTGAATAGCAATTTGGAACTATGCCCAAAGGACTATAAAAATGTACATACCCTTTGACCCAGCAATACCACTTATAGGGCTGTATACCAAAGAGATCATAAAAATGGGAAAGGTCCTACATGTAGAAAAATACTTATAGCAACTCTTTTTGCGGTGACCAAGAAATGGAAATTGAGGGGATATGTATCAATTGCAGAATAGCTAAATAAATTGAGGTATATGAATGTAATGGAATACTGTTGTGCTACAAGAAATGAGGAGTAGACGAACTTCAGAAAAACCTGGAAAGACTTATATGAACTGATGCTGAGTGAAGTGAGCAGAACCAGGAGACCATTGTACACAGTAATCACCACAGTGTGCAATGATGATTTTGATAAACTTAGCCCTTCTCTGCAATGCAAGGACCTAAAACAATTCCAAAGGACTAATGATGGAAAATCCTGTCCACATCCAGAGAAAGAACTATGGAGTATGAATGCAGAGCAAAGCAAACTATTTTCTTTCTTTTTTTGGTTTTTTTTTTATCTTCTTTTTTTCTTTCTCATGTTTCTCCCATTTGTTTTAATTCTTCAGCTCAACATACCTAATGTGAAAATAGGAATGTTTAATAGGAATTTATCTGAAGAGTCTATATCAGATTGCATGCCATCTTGGGGATCCAAGAGGGGAGGGATGGGGAGAAAATTTAAAACTTATGGAAGTGAATGTTGAAAGCTAAAACTAAATAAATTAACTGAAAAAAGAAATTAAATGTAAGCCCATTTGCAATGAGTTCATCAGAAAACTTGGTCACCAGTGAGACTGAGTTACCTGCTTACAGAAGTACTTGTAAAAACTACTAAAACATTTATCCACCTTTAGGGAAGAAGGAGAACATAGAGGGGGAAGGGAGAGTGATGGCAACTTGATTATCTTCCCTCTGGAAGATGCTGAATCCCACAGAAGTATAGCCACTACATACCACCCTGATGTATTACAAGGGCGGGAGAAAAAGAAGGTTTTGCTTGTTCCTGGTTTTTTTTCTGAATATATGCAAAAAAGACATCTTTTTGCCAAAAACAGCTTTCATTTCTCAAATATATAGAGAATTGAGTCAAATTATTAAGAATATGAGCCATTGAGGGGTTGGAGGCAAGATGGTGACATAGAAAAAGAAAAACTCTGTGAGCTCCCCCCATAACCACCTCAAATGCCTATAAAATATGACTCTAAACAAATTTTAGAGTTACAGAACCCAAAAAGTGACATAGAGAAACAAATCTCCTGCTGAAGACAGCTCAGCAGGTGGACAGAAATGGTCCATCACAGCATGCTGAGAGCCAAGCCTAGCCCCTCCTTAGCCTGTGGTTTTAGCTCCAGAGTGGCACTCATCAGCAGTGTCTGGAGTAGACTTCCAGAGAGTGTATCACCAGCAGCAGTGGCAGTTTCCAGAATTGTCAACCCATAAATGCCAAAGACAAATTAAATCATCAGTGTGGAACTCTATTGGAACTTGGGGGGGGGGGGGGGGATGAAGGAGAGCGGTGTGGCCCCTGCCTCTAGAGTGAGAAGTAGAGGAGGCATGGTGGCTGCTTCAGAGCTTCAGACCTACAGATCATAGGGAGACCAAGCAACCATTCATAGCATAATCACTCTTGCTTTAATGTGCTTAGATATGGATTTCTGTCTTGGTTGGAAGTTCTGGGTTGTGTGAACAAGTGCCAGAGCTTGTGGGGTCTTCTGAGAGGGCACCCAACTAATAGCTCTGGTAGCTGAAAAAAGTCCACCAATTTGTGACAAATTTCTCTTCTCTGGAAGCAGAGTCATACTGTGGCAAAAAGCTCAAAAATCAAGTAATTAAGTGGCAACATGAGCAAGCAAAGGAAGTAAAGCAAGCACAGCAATCAAACCTTAGATTCTTTTTTTGGAGACAAAAAGGATCAAAACATGGCACAGGAGGGAGACAACAAAGTCAGAACTCCTGCACCAAAAGCTTCCAAGAAAAATATGAACTAGTTACAGGTCATGGATGAGATCAAGAAAGATTCTGAAAATCAAGTAAGAGAAGTGGAGGAAAAATTGGGAGGACAAATGAGAATTATGCAAGACAATCATGAAAAGTGAGTTAATAACCTGACTGAAGAAAATTACACGTTAAAAATAGACTAACTCAAATGGCAAAGGAGGCTCAAAAACCCAATGAGGAGAAGAATGCATTAAAAAGACAAATTTACCAGATGGAAAGAGAATTTCAAAAGCTCACTGAAGAGAATCACTCCTTCAGAATTAGATTGGAGCAAATGGAAGCTAGTGATTTTATGAGAAATCAAATATTATTAAACAGATCGAAACAAATGAAAAAATAGAAGGCGATGTAAAAATATCTCATTGGAAAAACTACTGACCTGAAAAATAGATCCAGGAGAAACAATTTTAAAATTATTGGACTACCTGAAAGCCAAGTTCAAAAAAAGAACCTAGAGATCATCCTTCAAGGAATTCTCCAGGGAAATTGCCCCAATATTTTAGAACCCGAGGACAAAATAGAAATTGAAAGAATTCACCAAACAGCTGTTGAAAATGATCCCCAAAAGAAAATTCCTAGGAATATTATAGCCAGGTTCCAGAGTTCCCAGATCAAAGAGAAAATAATACAAGCAGCCAAGAAGAAACAATTCAAATGTCGTGGAAACACAATAAGGGTAACACAAGATGTAGCAACTTCTACATTAAGGTATTGAAGGGCTTGGAATAAAATATTCCAGTTTTCAAAGGAGCTGGGATTAAAACCAAGAATTACCTACCCAGCAAAACTGAGTATAATGTTTCAGGGAAATTGTGATTATTCAATGAAATAGAGGACTTTCAAGCATTTTTGATGAAAAAACCAGAGTTGAAAGAAAATTGATATTCAAATACAAGAAGCAAGAGAAGCATGAGAAGGTAAGCAGGGAAAAGGAATCATAAGGAATTTATCAAAGTTGATCTATTTATATTCCTACAATGAAAAACAATAATTGTAACATGAAGCTTTTCTCAGTATGAGGATAGTGGAAGGTAATATAAATGTGTGTGTGTGTATATATATATATATATATATATATATATATATATATATATGTGTGTGTGTGTGTGTGTGTAGATACATTTATATGTCTAAATAGGAGGGTATATGTGCATATGAATACATATATGAGTGTGTGTATATATGTGTACAGGTGCATAGAGAGCATAGGATCAATTGAATAGGAAGGGATGATATTTTAAAAATCAAATTAAGAGGTGAGAGAGTATTAATGATCAATCATATATACTCCAAAGCCTGCGCATACACCAAAGGGTTGAGAAGATACATTAACACACATTTCTCTGAGTAAACTTGAGCTATATGATTCCCTCATATGGACTCCCATCTCCCTTTCATATCTCTCTGAGAATTCATGCATTAAACTGGTCTTAGTGTACCCCACGGCAGTTGTGGGGATTCTGACCCCAGGAATCCTTACAAGAGAGGAATATAATGAGAGGAGATAGGGAGTGGGTCAACCTTACTCTCATTTATTTGGCTTAAGGAGGGAATAGTATGCACACTAAATTGGGTATCTTACCCTACAGAAAAGTAGGGGGGAAGGGGATAAGAAGGGGGATGACATAACAGAGGACAGATTTGGGCAGGTAGTTAGAAGCACACACTTTTCAAAAGGGATAGAGTCAAATTAGAAAATAGAACAAGTGGGGGGCAGGATAGGATGGAGGGAAATAATAGTCATTCTTTCACAATATATCCACTATTGAAATGTTTTGTGTAAGTACACATGTACAACCTATATTGAATTGCTCATCTTCCCATTAAGAGTGGATGACAAGGGAAGAAGTAAAAGAATCTGTAATTCAAAGTTTTAAAATCAAATATTTAAAATAAAAAATATTATTATTATTATATGCAACTGGGAAATAAGATACACAGGCACTGGAGTATGGAGATCCATATTGCCATACTGGAAAGTTGGATGGGAGAGGTTGGGGTGGTGGGTAGGGGAAAGATGGGAAGAAAATTTGTAACTTAAAATTTGTGGAAATGAATGCTGTAAACTAAAATAAGCAAAATTAAAAAAAAAAATAGGATACAAGCCATTCCCCACTTGATAAATGGCCATAGGATATAAAAAGGCAGTTTTCAGATGAAGAAATAAAAGTTATCTATAGCCATATGAAGAATTACTTTAAATCACTTTTGATTGGAAAATACAAATTAAAACAACTCTAAGATACTACTTCACACCTATCAGCTTGGCTAATATGATAAAAAAGGAAAGTGATAAATGTTGACGAGGATGTGGGAAAATTGGATCATTGATGCACTGTTGGTGAGATTGTGAATTGATCTAACCATTCTGCAGAGCAATATGGATCTATGTCCAAAGGACAACCAGACTGTGCATTCCCTTTGATACAACAATACCAGTACTAGGTCTGTATCCAAAAAAGATTATAAAAAAGGGGAAAAGGACATACATGTGCAAAAAAATATTTATAGCAGCCATTTCCACTGTAGAAAAATATTGGAAATTGAAGGGATGCCCATCAATTGTGGAATAGCTGGAAAAGTTGTTTTATATGATTGTGATGAAATAATATTGTGCTATAAGAAATGATGACCAAGTATGCTCTCATAAAAACCTGGAAAAACTTACATGATTTGATTCAATGTGAAATGAGCAGAACTAGAACATTGTACACAGTAACAGCAATATAGAAATATGAACTACTTTTAATAACTTAGCTATTTTCAGCAATACAATGATCCAAGACAATTCTGAAGGACTTATGACAAAAAGTTCTAGCCATCTCCAGAGAACTGGTGGAGCCTTAGTGAAGAGCAAAGATACATTTTCTTTACTTTCTTTATAAAAGTGACTTGTTAATGAAATAGCTGCATTGAAATCCTAACCACATGAACATTCATAATAACCAGTCTATCAATAAATAATAAGTATGTATTAAAGGCCTACCATATGCTGGACACTATGCTAGCTATTGGTATACAAGGAGAAAAATCAAAAAGTCTCTGCTTTCAACAGACTTGAATTATATCTAGGCATTTAATGCCAGAGGGAGATGATAAGTTATTTATTCTTTAACTATAGCTGAGAAGTAATGCTGTCCTTCACCAGCAAAACAACAACAAGAAAAGAAGCAAAAACAATCTCAACATCCATCAACTGACATTTACAAACTTTTGCTACCTATACTAATGTCCGCATTAAAATCTTATCAGTGTATATGACGCAGAGATTTCACAGGAGTCCATGATAGCTTTCTTTGATGATAAGAGAGGCAGCTGGAATCAAAACAGAGTTGGGAGCTTTTATTTCCCACAAACTGTCATTAATAGAAAAAAAAAACTTTTAAACATTCCATTCCCTCCACATACTGAGATCAGTAATGTGATATCCTGGGAATGAAAATGGATGCAGGATTTTAGTCCAGCCTGCAGTTTAAAGTTAATTTTTAAATATTCTGAAGAAGTAGCTACAAGGACAGCTACTAAGATTACCTCTGCTAATATCATAGGGAAAAAAAGCATTATTGAAAAAGCATCTCAGAGCTACAACCTCTCTACTTTTCATTCATTATACAAGGACAATCTTCCCCTGATTTCTAGAACTTCATCTGAATCAGTGCCACTTTTAAGTCCATTACCTTGTTAAAGTAATTCAATATCTCTCATAGACATCTCACAAGACACAGGTATAACTCCTGGACACATGATTTTTATCCTTTACATCATCCATACTTTTGCCACTGTTATCCATGACAAGCAAAGTAGTGGTAAGAATCTTGCACATAAATGAATGCAAAGAATGTGAGCTGTAAAATAAAAACAACAACAAACAGTAACAACATGTCAACAACTCTGTGCTACATCTCTGATGTTCTATATTCTCCATGGTCAAAGCACTTTGTGCATAGAATTTCCTGGAGTGACTCTGGCAACTGACTTTTGTGTCAGCGTACTTTCATAAGTTTCTGCTCTTTGGTAATAGTTTCATCCTAGAATTTGGGGAACTTGATACATATGGCAATGGCTTACGAATGTTAGCTTGGGATGGTGAGGTGATGGGTCTGGATTAGTCACTAGAATTCTCATCCACCAATGGAAGTCTTCACATGCTTAGGGGAAATATCCCCTAACTCACTAACAGGTGTGAGGTTTAATGGTTACCCTCAATCTGCTTTCCATAGTATGCCAAGTTGTTTTGCTAGGTTGTAGTCATCGCATATGCTACAGCTTCTTGGAACCACACTTGAGAGTTAGGTGAAGGTAGGTGCCAAAGATGGATAAGCATCTCTGAAAAGGGATCCCCAAGCCCTCCCATTAAAGGTATTAGTCTTCCCTGAACACCTCAGGAATGGGCAGATAAAAGCAATTTGTTCCAATGGCCATGAAGGCATCTGAAGTAAGTACTGTGGAGTACTTAGTACTTGGTCAGGCATTGAAGATAATAAGCTCATTCACTGCATTCTATGTCATTGTGAGTCATTTTGACTTTTGTCCTACAATGACTCTGGAAGGGAGAGTGAGATTAGCTGACTGCACAACTCTGCAAAACTTACGTCCAATTCGTACATAAGTCAAGACATCACCCTATGATGTCATTGGTCCTCTTTAAAAATGAAGGATAAACAACAATTCTCTAGGATAATGGAAAGTGAAGATGGAAAACCTGTAGTAAAATTATGCAAATAAAGCCCAATTTTCACTTTGAAAAATCACGGCACATGATAGATAGATAGAGATATGTAATTGTATTTAAAATTTCAGTGAGTGACACAAGATAGGTCTAATTAATGATGGAGAGATTGAAAGAAGATAGACATCCTATTGAGATCATTGTCCGTAGGCTTTGATGTATTATTGCCATTTTGTAAGACAATTTGGAATTATGTAAATCACATGACTATAATATCCACATTTTTTGACCCAGGGATTGACTACTATAAATATACCCCAAGGAGAAAAATGATAAGCCTTTTATATGCTAAATTGTTACTAGTTCCCCTTTTTTGTAGTAGAAAAGAACTGGGATCAAACAGATATTCACTGAGTTGTTGTTGCATAGATAGTAGTTTCAATTGTGTCTGACTCTTGATGACCTCATTTCAGATTTTCTTTTAAAGATATTGTAGGGGTTTGCCATTTCCTTCGCCTGATCATTTTACAGGTGAGGAAACTGAGGTAGAGTTAACTGATTTGACCAGGGTCATAGAGGTCATAAGTTTCTAGCCCAGATTTGAACTCAGGAAGACTCATCTTCCTGACTCCAGTCCTGGCACTCTATCTACTGTGTCACCTAACTGCCCCATTGAGTGTGAAATGGCGAAATAAATTTTGACACATGAATATAATGGTGTATTTACTATCATAAGAAACAGCAATTATGAGCAACACAAAGAAGCATGGAAAAACTTACATCAACAGGCAGAAATCAGTAAGCAGAGTCAAGAAACTAATATGCACAATGGCTACAGCAAACAAGAATCACAGCAATTTAAAAGTGAAGGCTGCAAAATTATAGAGAACAAGCACAAATCTAAAGAAAACATTTGGAGAGACATATTGTCCCTACTCCATTGCAGAAGTAAAAGGTTCATGGAAGTTTGGTACATTGCATATATGTTCATATTTCTACTTATTTTGTTTTGTTGATTTTTTTGTTCTTCTTTGCCTTGAAAAATATTCTTTGTTATATAGGATGGCTCTCAGATGGGGAGGTGCTAGGATACAGGGGAATTAAGTGATGGAAAAACAAAAGATATCAATCCAAATTTATTTTTTAAACTTAATGGAAAAACATGCTTCTGGCACTGTAATGCTCCCAAAGCCCTTCCATCCTCAACAAATCATGCTTCACACATAACAGACTCTTAATAAATGCTTTTTTCATGGATTTATTCAGTCAGTGCAAAGGATCATAGTTTGAGAAATTCTGGATTATTGTTTTAAAATTCCTTGGTATATTTTCAATGGATTTATTCAATTTCTTATGAATATCATTCTCACAATTTGCATTGCACAAACTTGTACCTTTATGAACTTATTGCATACAGATGTCTTTTTACATTTGTTAATTTATGTCTTTTCACCCTGTTGAACTAGATGTTTCTTGAGGGTGGAGATTGTATCCATTAATTACACAAAATTCTCACCTGCCAGCAAAAAGAGGGATAAAGTAGTACCCTATGGCAGCAAAGATTCACTTCCTGTCTTCTTTCTACTTGCCTTGGATTCAGACTTCTGAGGTCCCATGAGAAAGAAAGGGTTACTAGGACAAGTAGCTATAGAAACTATGGCTGTCAGAGAAGCCAGAGTCAACAACAGGACCTGTCAGTCAGTCAATAAACATTTATTAAGCACTTACTATTTGCCAGGCACTGTGCTAAGCACTGGGGATACAAAAAGAGGCAAAATACAGTCCCTCTCCTCAGAAGTCTCACAATTTAAAAGAGGAGACAATAAATATGCACAAATAGCTGTATCAGGATAAATTGGAAATAATTAAATGAAGAGTGGCTGAGAAAGGCTTCCTAAAGAAGATGACAATTTAGTTGGTGCTTATAGCAAGCCAGGAAGTTTAGGAGGAAGAGATGAGGAAGGAAAGCATTCCAGGAACAGTGGAGAGATAGAAAAAAAGTCCAGAATCCATAAATGCAGTGTCCTGTTCATAGAGAAGCAAGATTAGTGTCATTTGAGTGAAGAACATACAGGGAGTAGAGGGGAGGAAGACAGGAAGCGTGTGCCTGGAGAGTGAGGTAACCAGAAATCAGTGCTTTAAGAGAAGTCTATTAAATGCAACCTTTTGGAAAGAGGATCTCAATCCCTCAATATTGTTAGCTATTATGAATAATATTTAGGTCAGGTAAAAGACAGATTAATTTCCCTCACTGTTTTCCATGCATGCCTTTGTTTTGAACCTATGGTCCTGAGATCATGTGCCGATATCTATTTCCCTTATTTCTTTTCCAGGGCAGATATAGATAGATAGATAGATAGATAGATAGATAGATAGATAGATAGATAGATAGATAGATAGATAGATAGATAGATAGATGGATGGATGGATGGATGGATGGATGGATGGATGGATGGATGGAT